>NC_090444.1:1475583088-1475886118 GCF_031143425.1 Pleurodeles waltl
ATCATTTTTATCGGGAGACTTGGGGGAACGCTGGGTGGAAGGAAATTTGTGGCTGCCCTCTGATTCCAGAACTTTCTGTCACCAAAATATGAGGAAAATGAGTTTTTTTAGCCAAATTTTGAGGTTTACAAAGGATTCTGGGTAACAGAACCTGGTCAGAGCCCCACAAGTCACCCCATCTTGGATTCCCCTAGGTCTCTAGTTTTCAAAAATTCACAGGTTTGGTAGGTTTCCCTAAGTGCCGGCTGAGCTAGAGGCCAAAATCTACAGGTAGGCACTTTGCAAAAAACACCCCTGTTTTCTTTAAAAAAATGTGATGTGTCACCGGTTCGTTTTGGGGCATTTCCTGTCGCGGGCGCTAGGCCTACCCACACAAGTGAGGGATCATTTTTATTGGGAGACTTGGGGAACGCTGGGTGGAAGGAAACTTGTGGCTCCTATCTGATTCCAGTACTTTCAGTCACCAAAATGTGAGGAAAATGTGTTTTTTTAGCCAAATTTTGAGGTTTGTAAACGATTCTGGGTAACAGAGCCTGGTCAGAGCACTACAAGTCACCCCATCTTGGATTCCCCTAGGTCTCTAGATTTCAGAAATGCACAGTTTTGTTAGGTTTCCCTAGGTGCCGGCTGAGCTAGAGGCCAAAATCTACAGGTAGGCACTTTGCAAAAAACACATCTGTTTTCTTAAAAAAAATGGGATGTGTCCACGTTGTGCTTTGGGGCATTTCCTGTCGGGGTCGCTAGGCCTACCCACACAAGTGAGGTATCATTTTTATCGGGAGACTTGGGAGAACGCTGGGTGGAAGGCAATTTGTGCCTCCTCTCAGATTCCAGAACTTTCTACCACAGAAATGTGAGGAACATGTGTTTTTTTAGCCAAATTTTGAGGTTTGCAAAGGATTCTGGGTAACAGAACCTGGTCAGAGCACTACAAGTCACCCCATCTTGGATTCCCCTAGGTCTCTAGTTTTCAGAAATGCACAGGTTTGGTAGGTTTCCCTAGGTGCCGGCTGAGCTAGAGGCCAAAATCTACAGGTAGGCACTTTGCAAAAAACAGCTCTGTTTTCTGTCAAAAAATGGGATGTGTCCACGTTGTGCTTTGGGGCATTTCCTGTCGGGGGCGCTAGTCCTACCCACACAAGTGAGGTATCATTTTTATCAGGAGACTTGGGGGAACGCTTGGTGGAAGGAAATTTGTGCCTCCTCTCAGATTCCAGAACTTTCTGCCACAGAAATGTGAGGAACATGTGTTTTTTTAGCCAAATTGTGAGGTTTGCAAAGGATTCTGGGTAACAGAACCTGGTCAGAGCCCCACAAGTCACCCCATCTTGGATTCCCCTAGGTCTCTAGTTTTCAAAAATGCACAGGTTTGGTAGGTTTCCCTAAGTGCCGGCTGAGCTAGAGGCCAAAATCTACAGGTAGGCACTTTGCAAAAAACACCTCTGTTTTCTTTCAAAAAATGTGATGTGTCCACGTTGTGTTTTGGGGCATTTCCTGTCGCGGGCGCTAGGCCTACCCACACAAGTGAGGTATAATTTTTATTGGGAGACTTGGGGGAACGCTGGGTGGAAGGAAATTTGTGCCTCCTCTCTGATTCCAGAACTTTCTGCCACAGAAATGTGAGGAACGTGTGTTTTTTTAGCCACATTTTGAGGTTTGCAAAGGATTCTGGGTAACAGAACCTGGTCAGAGCACTACAAGTCACCCCATCTTGGATTCCCCTAGGTCTCTAGTTTTCAGAAATGCACAGGTTTGGTAGGTTTCCCTAGGTGCCGGCTGAGCTAGAGGCCAAAATCTACAGGTAGGCACTTTGCAAAAAACAGCTCTGTTTTCTGTCAAAAAATGGGATGTGTCCACGTTGTGCTTTGGGGCCTTTCCTGTCGGGGGCGCTAGGCCTACCCACACAAGTGAGGTATCATTTTTATCGGGAGACTTGGGGGAACGCTGGGTGGAAGGAAATTTGTGCCTCCTCTCAGATTCCAGAACTTTCTGCCACAGAAATGTGAGGAACATGTGTTTTTTTAGCCAAATTTTGAGGTTTGCAAAGGATTCTGGGTAACAGAACCTGGTCAGAGCACTACAAGTCACCCCATCTTGGATTCCCCTAGGTCTCTAGTTTTCAGAAATGCACAGGTTTGGTAGGTTTCCCCAGGTGCCGGCTGAGCTAGAGGCCAAAATCTACAGGTAGGCACTTTGCAAAAAAACAGCTCTGTTTTCTGTCAAAAAATGGGATGTGTCCACGTTGTGCTTTGGGGCATTTCCTGTCGGGGGTGCTAGGCCTACCCACACAAGTGAGGTATCATTTTTATCAGGAGACTTGGGGGAACGCTTGGTGGAAGGAAATTTGTGCCTCCTCTCAGATTCCAGAACTTTCTGCCACAGAAATGTGAGGAACATGTGTTTTTTTAGCCAAATTGTGAGGTTTGCAAAGGATTCTGGGTAACAGAACGTGGTCAGAGCCCCACAAGTCACCCCATCTTGGATTCCCCTAGGTCTCTAGTTTTCAAAAATGCACAGGTTAGGTAGGTTTCCCTAAGTGCCGGCTGAGCTAGAGGCCAAAATCTACAGGTAGGCACTTTGCAGAAAACACCTCTGTTTTCTTTCAAAAAATGTGATGTGTCCAAGTTGCGTTTTGGGGCATTTCCTGTCGCGGGCGCTAGGCCTACCCACACAAGTGAGGTATCATTTTTATCGGGAGACTTGGGGGAACGCTGGGTGGAAGGAAATTTGTGCCTCCTCTCAGATTCCAGAACTTTCTGCCACAGAAATGTGAGGAACATGTGTTTTTTTAGCCAAATTTTGAGGTTTGCAAAGGATTCTGGGTAACAGAACCTGGTCAGAGCCCCACAAGTCACCCCATCTTGGATTCCCCTAAGTCTCTAGTTTTTAGAAATGCACAGGTTTGGTAGGTTTCCCTGAGCTAGAGGCCAAAATCTACAGGTAGACACTTTGCAAAAAACACCTCGGTTTTCTTTAAAAAAATGTGATGTGTGCACATTGCGTTTTGGGGCATTTCCTGTCGCGGGCGCTAGGCCTACCCACACAAATGAGGTATCATTTTTATCGGGGGACTTGGGGGAACGCTGGGTGGAAGGAAATTTGTGGCTCCTCTCTGATTCCAGAACTTTCTGTCACCAAAATGTGACGAAAATGTGTTTTGTTAGCCAAAATTTGAGGTTTGCAAAGGATTCTGGGTAACAAAACCTGGTCAGAGCCCCACAAGTCAGCCCATCTTGGATTCCGCTAGGTCTCTAGTTCTCAGAAATGCACAGGTTTGGTAGGTTTCCCTGGGTGCCGGCTGAGCTAGAGGCCAAAATCTACAGGTAGGCACTTGGCAAAAAACAGCTCTGTTTTCTGTCAAAAAATGGGATGTGTCCACGTTGTGCTTTGGGGCATTTCCTGTCAGGATCGCTAGGCCTACCCACACAAGAGATGTATCATTTTTATCGGGAGACTTGGGGGAACGCTGGGTGGAAGGAAATTTGTGCCTCCTCTCAGATTCCAGAACTTTCTGCCACAGAAATGTGAGGAACATGTGTTTTTTTAGCCAAATTTTGAGGTTTGCAAAGGATTCTGGGTAATAGAACCTGGTCAGAGCCCCACAAGTCACCCCATCTTGGATTCCCCTAGGTCTCTAGTTTTCAGAAATGCACAGGTTTGGTAGGTTTCCCTAGGTGCCGGCTGAGCTAGAGGCCAAAATCTACAGGTAGGCACTTTGCAAAAAAACACCTCTGTTTTCTTTCAAAAAATGTGATGTGTGCACGTTGCTTTTTGGGGCATTTCCTGTCGCGGGCGCTAGGCCTACCCACACAAGTGAGGTATCATTTTTATCGGGAGACTTGGGGGAACGCTGGGTGGAAGGAAATTTGTGGCTCCTCTCTGATTCCAGAACTTTCTGTCACCAAAATATGAGGAAAATGTGTTTTTTTAGCCAAATATTGAGGTTTGCAAAGGATTCTGGGTAACAGAACCTGGTCAGAGCCCCACAAGTCACCCCATCTTTGATTCCCTTAGGTCTCTAGTTTTCAGAAATGCACAGGTTTGGTAGGTTTCCCTAGGTGCCGGCTGAGCTAGAGGCCAAAATGTACACGTAGGCACTTTGCAAAAAACACCTCTGTTTTCTTTCAAAAAATGTGATGTGTCCACGTTGCGTTTTGGGGCATTTCCTGTCGCGGGTGCTAGGCCTACCCACCCAAGTGAGGTATCATTTTTATCGGGAGACTTGGGGGAACGCTGGGTGGAAGGAAAATTGTGGCTCCTCTCTGATTCCAGAACTTTCTGTCACCAAAATATGAGGAAAATGTGTTTTTTTTAGCCAAATTTTGAGGTTTGCAAAGGATTCTGGGTAACAGAACCTGGTCAGAGCCCCACAAGTAACCCCATCTTGGATTCCCCTAGGTCTCTAGTTTTCAGAAATGCACAGGTTTGGTAGGTTTCCCTAGGTGCCGGCTGAGCTAGAGGCCAAAATCTACAGGTAGGCACTTTGCAAAAAACAGCTCTGTTTTCTGTCAAAAAATGGGATGTGTCCACGTTGTGCTTTGGGGCATTTCCTGTCGGGGGCGCTAGGCCTACCCACACAAGTGAGGTTACATTTTTATCAGGAGACTTGGGGGAACGCTTGGTGGAAGGAAATTTGTGCCTCCTCTCAGATTCCAGAACTTTCTGCCACAGAAATGTGAGGAACATGTGATTTTTTAGCCAAATTTTGAGGTTAGCAAAGGATTCTGGGTAATAGAACCTGGTCAGAGCCCCACAAGTCACCCCATCTTGGATTCCCCTAGGTCTCTAGTTTTCAGAAATGCACAGGTTTGGTATGTTTCCCTAGGTGCCGGCTGAGCTAGAGGCCAAAATCTACAGGTAGGCACTTTGCAAAAAACACCTCTGTTTTCTGTCAAAAAATGTGATGTGTCCACGTTGTGCTTTGGGGCATTTCCTGTCGCGGGCACTAGGCCTACCCACACAAGTGAGGTATCATTTTTATCAGGAGACTTGGGGGAACGCTGGGTGGAAGGAAATTTGTGGCTCCTCTCTGATTCCAGAACTTTGTGTCACCAAAATGTGAGGAAAATTTGTTTTTTTAGCCAAATATTGAGGTTTGTAAAGGATTCTGGGTAACAGAATCTGGTCAGAGCCCCACAAGTCACCCCATCTTGGATTCCCCTAGGTCTCTAGTTTTCAGAAATGCACAGGTTTGGTAGGTATCCCTGAGCTAGAGGCCAAAATCTACAGGTAGACACTTTGCAAAAAAATGTGATGTGTGCACATTGCGTTTTGGGGCATTTCCTGTCACGGGCGCTAGGCCTACCCACACAAGTGAGGTATCATTTTTATCGGGAGACTTGGGGGAACGCTGGTTGGAAGGAAATTTGTGGCTCCTCTCTGATTTCAGAACTTTCTGTCACCAAAATGTGAGGAAAATGTGTTTTTTTAGCCAAAATTTGAGGTTTGCAAAGGATTCTGGGTAACAAAACCTGGTCAGAGCCCCACAAGTCACCCCATCTTGGATTCCCCTAGGTCTCTACTTTTCAGAAATGCACAGGTTTTGTAGGTTTCCCTGGGTGCCGGCTGAGCTAGAGGCCAAAATCTACAGGTAGGCACTTTGCAAAAAACAGCTCTGTTTTCTGTCAAAAAATGGGATGTGTCCACGTTGTGCTTTGGGGCATTTCCTGTTGGGGGCGCTAGGCCTACCCACACAAGTGAGGTATCATTTTTATCAGGAGACTTGGGGGAACGCTGGGTGGAAGGAAATTTGTGCCTCCTCTCAGATTCCAGAACTTTCTGCCACAGAAATGTGAGGAACATGTGTTTTTTTAGCCAAATTTTGAGGTTTGCAAAGGATTCTGGGTAACAGAACCTGGTCAGAGCACTACAAGTCACCCCATCTTGGATTCCCCTAGGTCTCTAGTTTTCAGAAATGCACAGGTTTGGTAGGTTTCCCTAGGTGCCGGGTGAGCTAGAGGCCAAAATCTACAGGTAGGCACTTTGCAAAAAACAGCTCTGTTTTCTGTCAAAAAATGGGATGTGTCCACGTTGTGCTTTGGGGCATTTCCTGTCGGGGGCGCTAGGCCTACCCACACAAGTGAGGTATCATTTTTATCAGGAGACTTGGGGGAACCCTTGGTGGAAGGAAATTTGTGCCTCCTCTCAGATTCCAGAACTTTCTGCCACAGAAATGTGAGGAACATGTGTTTTTTTAGCCAAATTGTGAGGTTTCCAAAGGATTCTGGGTAACAGAACCTGGTCAGAGCCCCACAAGTCACCCCATCTTGGATTCCCCTAGGTCTCTAGTTTTCAAAAATGCACAGGTTTGGTAGGTTTCCCTAAGTGCCGGCTGAGCTAGAGGCCAAAATCTACAGGTAGGCACTTTGCAAAAAACACCTCTCTTTTCTTTCAAAAAATGTGACGTGTCCACGTTGCGTTTTGGGGCATTTCCTGTCGCGGGCGCTAGGCCTACCCACACAAGTGAGGTATCATTTTTATTGGGAGACTTGGGGGAACGTTGGGTGGAAGGAAATTTGTGCCTCCTCTCAGATTCCAGAACTTTCTGCCACAGAAATGTGAGGAACATGTGTTTTTTTAGCCAAATTTTGAGGTTTGCAAAGGATTCTGGGTAACAGAACCTGGTCAGAGCACTACAAGTCACCCCACCTTGGATTCCCCTAGGTCTCTAGTTTTCAGAAATGCACAGGTTTGGTAGGTTTCCCTAGGTGCCGGCTCAGCTAGAGGCCAAATTCTACAGGTAGGCACTTTGCAAAAAACAGCTCTGTTTTCTGTCAAAAAATGGGATGTGTCCACGTTGTGCTTTGGGGCATTTCCTGTCGGGGGCGCTAGGCCTACCCACACAAGTGAGGTATCATTTTTATCGGGAGACTTGGGGGAACGCTGGGTGGAAGGAAATTTGTGCCTCCTCTCAGATTCCAGAACTTTCTGCCACAGAAATGTGAGGAACATGTGTTTTTTTAGCCAAATTTTGAGGTTTGCAAAGGATTCTGGGTAACAGAACCTGGTCAGAGCACTACAAGTCACCCCCTCTTGGATTCCCCTAGGTCTCTAGTTTTCAGAAATGCACAGGTTTGGTAGGTTTCCCTAGGTGCCGGCTGAGCTAGAGGCCAAAATCTACAGGTAGGCACTTTGCAAAAAACAGCTCTGTTTTCTGTCAAAAAATGGGATGTGTCCACTTTGTGCTTTGGGGCATTTCCTGTCGGGGGCGCTAGGCCTACCCACACAAATGAGGTATCATTTTTATCAGGAGACTTGGGGGAACGCTTGGTGGAAGGAAATTTGTGCCTTCTCTCAGATTCCAGAACTTTCTGCCACAGAAATGTGAGGAACATGTGTTTTTTTAGCCAAATTGTGAGGTTTGCAAAGGATTCTGGGTAACAGAACCTGGTCAGAGCCCCACAAGTCACCCCATCTTGGATTCCCCTAGGTCTCTAGTTTTAAAAAATGCACAGGTTTGGTAGGTTTCCCTAAGTGCCGGCTGAGCTAGAGGCCAAAATCTACAGGTAGGCACTTTGCAAAAAACACCTCTGTTTTCTTTAAAAAAATGTGATGTGTCCACGTTGCGTTTTGGGGCATTTCCTGTCGCGGGCGCTAGGCCTACCCACACAAGTGAGGTATCATTTTTATTGGGAGACTTGGGGGAACGCTGGGTGGAAGGAAATTTGTGGCTCCTCTCAGATTCCAGAACTTTCTGTCACCAAAATGTGAGGAAAATGTGTTTTTTTAGCCAAATTTCGAGGTTTGCTAAGGATTCTGGGTAACAAAAACCTGGTCAGAGCCCCACAAGTCACCCCATCTTGGATTCCCCTAGGTCTCTAGTTTTCAGAAATGCACAGGTTTGGTAGGTTTCCCTGGGTGCCGGCTGAGCTAGAGGCCAAAATCTACAGGTAGGCACTTTGCAAAAAACAGTTCTGTTTTCTGTGAAAAAATGGGATGTGTCCACGTTGTGCTTTGGGGTATTTCCTGTCGGGGTCGCTAGTCCTACCCACACAAGTGAGGTATCATTTTTATTGTGAGACTTGGGGGAACGCTGGGTGGAAGGAAATTTGTGCCACCTCTCAGATTCCAGAACTTTCTGCCACAGAAATGTGAGGAACATGTGTTTTTTTAGCCAAAATTTGAGGTTTGCAAAGGATTCTGGGTAATAGAACCTGGTCAGAGCCCCACAAGTCACACCATCTTGGATTCCCCTAGGTCTCTAGTTTTCAGAAATGCACAGGTTTGGTAGGTTTCCATAGGTGCCGGCTGAGCTAGAGGCCAAAATCTACAGGTAGGCACTTTGCAAAAAAACATCTCTGTTTTCTTTCAAAAAATGTGATGTGTGCACGTTGCGTTTTGGGGCATTTCCTGTTGCGGGCGCTAGGCCTACCCACACAAGTGAGGTATCATTTTTATCAGGAGACTTGGGGGAACGCTGGGTGGAAGGAAATTTATGGCTCCTCTCTGATTCCAGAACTTTCTGTCACCAAAATATGAGGAAAATGTGTTTTTTTAGCCAAATATTGAGGTTTGCAAAGGATTCTGGGTAACAGAACCTGGTCAGAGCCCCACAAGTCACCCCATCTTTGATTCCCCTAGGTCTCTAGTTTTCAGAAATGTACAGGTTTGGTAGGTTTCACTAGGTGCCGGCTGAGCTAGAGGCCAAAATCTACAGGTAGGCACTTTGCAAAAAACACCTCTGTTTTCTTTCAAAAAATGTGATGTGTGCACATTGCGTTTTGGGGCATTTCCTGTTGCGGGTGCTAGGCCTACCCACCCAAGTGAGGTATCATTTTTATCGGGAGACTTGGGGGAACGCTGGGTGGAAGGACATTTGTGGCTCCTCTCTGATTCCAGAACTTTCTGTCACCAAAATATGAGGAAAATGTGTTTTTTTAGCCAAATTTTGAGGTTTGCAAAGGATTCTGGGTAACAGAACCTGGTCAGAGCCCCACAAGTCACCCCATCTTGGATTCCCCTAGGTCTCTAGTTTTCAGAAATGCACAGGTTTGGTAGGTTTCCCTAGGTGCCGGCTGAGCTAGAGGCCAAAATCTACAGGTAGGCACTTTGCAAAAAACAGCTCTGTTTTCTGTCAAAAAATGGGATGTGTCCACGTTGTGCTTTGGGGCATTTCCTGTCGGGGGCGCTAGGCCTACCCACACAAATGAGGTATCATTTTTATCGGGAGACTTGGGGGAACGCTTGGTGGAAGGAAATTTGTTCCTCCTCTCAGATTCCAGAACTTTCTGCCACAGAAATGTGAGGAACATGTGATTTTTTAGCCAAATTTTGATGTTTGCAAAGGATTCTGGGTAATAGAACCTGGTCAGAGCCCAACAAGTCACCCCATCTTGTATTCCCCTAGGTCTCTAGTTTTCAGAAATGCACAGGTTTGGTAGGTTTCCCTAGGTGCCGGCTGAGATAGAGGCCAAAATCTACAGGTAGGCACTTTGCAAAAAACAGCTCTGTTTTCTGTCAAAAAATTGGATGTGTCCACGTTGTGCTTTGGGGAATTTTCTGTCGGGGGCGCTAGGCCTACCCACACAAGTGAGGTATCATTTTTATCGGGAGACTTTGGGGAACGCTGGGTGGAAGGAAATTTGTGCCTCCTCTCAGATTCCAGAACTTTCTGCCACAGAAATGTGAGGAACATGTGATTTTTTAGCCAAATTTTGAGGTTTGCAAAGGATTCTGGGTAACAGAACCTGGTCAGAGCCCCACAAGTCACCCCATCTTGGATTCCCCTAGGTCTCTAGTTTTCAGAAATGCACAGGTTTGGTATGTTTCCCTGAGCTAGAGGCCAAAATCTACAGGTAGACACTTTGCAAAAAACACCTCTGTTTTCTTTCAAAAAATGTGATGTGTGCACATTGCGTTTTGGGGCATTTCCTGTCGCGGGCGCTAGGCCTACCCACACAAGTGAGGTATAATTTTTATCGGGAGACTTGGGGGAACGCTGGGTGGAAAGACATTTTTGGCTCCTCTCTGATTCCAGAACTTTCTGTCACCAAAATGTGAGGAAAATGTGTTTTTTTAGCCAAAATTTGAGGTTTGCAAAGGATTCTGGGTAACAAAACCTGGTCAGAGCCCCACAAGTCACCCCATCTTGGATTCCCCTAGGTCTCTAGTTTTCAGAAATGCACAGGTTTGGTAGGTTTCCCTGGGTGCCGGCTGAGCTATAGGCCAAAATCTACAGGTAGGCACTTTGCAAAAAACAGCTCTATTTTCTGTCAAAAAATGTGATGTGTGCACGTTGCGTTTTGGGGCATTTCCTGTCGCGGGTGCTAGGCCTACCCACCCAAGTGAGGTATCATTTTTATCGGGAGACTTGGGGGAACGCTGGGTGGAAGGAAATTTGTGGCTGCCCTCTGATTCCAGAACTTTCTGTCACCAAAATATGAGGAAAATGTGTTTTTTTAGCCAAATTTTGAGGTTTACAAAGGATTCTGGGTAACAGAACCTGGTCAGAGCCCCCCAAGTCACCCCATCTTGGATTCCCCTAGGTCTCTAGTTTTCAAAAATGCACAGGTTTGGTAGGTTTCCCTAGGTGCCGGCTGAGCTAGAGGCCAAAATCTACAGGTAGGCACTTTGCAAAAAACACCTCTGTTTTCTTTAAAAAAATGTGATGTGTCCACGTTGCGTTTTGGGGCATTTCCTGTCGCGGGCGCTAGGCCTACCCACACAAGTGAGGGATCATTTTTATTGGGAGACTTGGGGGAACGCTGGGTGGAAGGAAACTTGTGGCTCCTCTCTGATTCCAGAACTTTCTGTCACCAAAATGTGAGGAAAATTTGTTTTTTTAGCCAAATTTTGAGGTTTGTAAATGATTCTGGGTAACAGAGCCTGGTCAGAGCCCCACAAGTCACCCCATCTTGGATTCCCCTAGGTCTCTAGTTTTCAGAAATACACAGTTTTGTTAGGTTTCCCTAGGTGCCGGCTGAGCTAGAGGCCAAAATCTACAGGTAGGCACTTTGCAAAAAACACCTCTGTTTTCTTTAAAAAAATGGGATGTGTCCACGTTGTGCTTTGGGGCATTTCCTGTCGGGGTCGCTAGGCCTACCCACACAAGTGAGGTATCATTTTTATCAGGAGACTTGGGAGAACGCTGGGTGGACGGAAATTTGTGCCTCCTCTCAGATTCCAGAACTTTCTACCAGAGAAATGTGAGGAACATGTGTTTTTTTAGCCAAATTTTGAGGTTTGCAAAGGATTCTGGGTAACAGAACCTGGTCAGAGCACTACAAGTCACCCCATCTTGGATTCCCCTAGGTCTCTAGTTTTCAGAAATGCACAGGTTTGGTAGGTTTCCCTGAGCTAGAGGCCAAAATCTACAGGTAGTCACTTTGCAAAAAACACCTCTGTTTTCTTTCAAAAAATGGGATGTGTGCACATTGCGTTTTGGGGCATTTTCTGTCGCGGGCGCTAGGCCTACCCACACAAGTGAGGTATCATTTTTATCGGGAGACTTGGGGGAACGCTGGGTGGAAGGAAATTTGTGGCTCCTCTCTGATTCCAGAACTTTCTGTCACCAAAATGTGAGGAAAATGTGTTTTTTTAGCCAAAATTTGAGGTTTGCAAAGGATTCTGGGTAACAAAACCTGGTCAGAGCCCCACAAGTCACCCCATCTTGGATTCCCCTAGGTCTCTAGTTTTCAGAAATGCACAGGTTTGGTAGGTTTCCCTGGGTGCCGGCTGAGCTAGAGGCCAAAATCTACAGGTAGGCACTTTGCAAAAAACAGCTCTGTTTTCTGCTAAAAAAATGGGATGTGTCCACGTTGTGCTTTGGGGCATTTCCTGTCGGGGGCGCTAGGCCTACCCACACAAGTGAGGTATAATTTTTATCGGGAGACTTGGGGGAACGCTGGGTGGAAGGAAATTTGTGCCTCCTCTCAGATTCCAGAACTTTCTGCCACAGAAATGTGAGGAACATGTGTTTTTTTAGCCAAATTTTGAGGTTTGCAAAGGATTCTGGGTAACAGAACCTGGTCAGAGCACTACAAGTCACCCCATCTTGGATTCCCCTAGGTCTCTAGTTTTCAGAAATGCACAGGTTTGGTAGGTTTCCCTAGGTGCCGGCTGAGCTAGAGGCCAAAATCTACAGGTAGGCACTTTGCAAAAAACAGCTCTGTTTTCTGTCAAAAAATGGGATGTGTCCACGTTGTGCTTTGGGGCATTTCCTGTCGGTGGCGCTAGTCCTACCCACACAAGTGAGGTATCATTTTTATCAGGAGACTTGGGGGAACGCTTGGTGGAAGGAAATTTGTGCCTCCTCTCAGATTCCAGAACTTTCTGCCACAGAAATGTGAGGAACATGTGTTTTTTTAGCCAAATTGTGAGGTTTGCAAAGGATTCTGGGTAACAGAACCTGGTCAGAGCCCCACAAGTCACCCCATCTTGGATTCCCCTAGGTCTCTAGTTTTCAAAAATGCACAGGTTTGGTAGGTTTCCCTAAGTGCCGGCTGAGCTAGAGGCCAAAATCTACAGGTAGGCACTTTGCAAAAAACACCTCTGTTTTCTTTCAAAAAATGTGATGTGTCCACGTTGTGTTTTGGGGCATTTCCTGTCGCGGGCGCTAGGCCTACCCACACAAGTGAGGTATAATTTTTATTGGGAGACTTGGGGGAACGCTGGGTGGAAGGAAATTTGTGCCTAGTCTCTGATTCCAGAACTTTCTGCCACAGAAATGTGAGGAACATGTGTTTTTTAGCCACATTTTGAGGTTTGCAAAGGATTCTGGGTAACAGAACCTGGTCAGAGCCCCACAAGTCACCCCATCTTGGATTCCCCTAGGTCTCTAGTTTTCAGAAATGCACAGGTTTGGTAGGTTTCCCTAGGTGCCGGCTGAGCTAGAGGCCAAAATCTACAGGTAGGCACTTTGCAAAAAACAGCTCTGTTTTCTGTCAAAAAATGGGATGTGTCCACGTTGTGCTTTGGGGCATTTCCTGTCGGTGGCGCTAGTCCTACCCACACAAGTGAGGTATCATTTTTATCAGGAGACTTGGGGGAACGCTTGGTGGAAGGAAATTTGTGCCTCCTCTCAGATTCCAGAACTTTCTGCCACAGAAATGTGAGGAACATGTGTTTTTTTAGCCAAATTGTGAGGTTTGCAAAGGATTCTGGGTAACAGAACCTGGTCAGAGCCCCACAAGTCACCCCATCTTGGATTCCCCTAGGTCTCTAGTTTTCAAAAATGCACAGGTTTGGTAGGTTTCCCTAAGTGCCGGCTGAGCTAGAGGCCAAAATCTACAGGTAGGCACTTTGCAAAAAACACCTCTGTTTTCTTTCAAAAAATGTGATGTGTCCACGTTGTGTTTTGGGGCATTTCCTGTCGCGGGCGCTAGGCCTACCCACACAAGTGAGGTATAATTTTTATTGGGAGACTTGGGGGAACGCTGGGTGGAAGGAAATTTGTGCCTCCTCTCTGATTCCAGAACTTTCTGCCACAGAAATGTGAGGAACATGTGTTTTTTAGCCACATTTTGAGGTTTGCAAAGGATTCTGGGTAACAGAACCTGGTCAGAGCCCCACAAGTCACCCCATCTTGGATTCCCCTAGGTCTCTAGTTTTCAGAAATGCACAGGTTTGGTAGGTTTCCCTAGGTGCCGGCTGAGCTAGAGGCCAAAATCTACAGGTAGGCACTTTGCAAAAAACAGCTCTGTTTTCTGTCAAACAATGGGATGGGTCCACGTTGTGCTTTGGGGCCTTTCCTGTCGGGGGCGCTAGGCCTACCCACACAAGTGAGGTATCATTTTTATCGGGAGACTTGGGGGAACGCTGGGTGGAAGGAAATTTGTGCCTCCTCTCAGATTCCAGAACTTTCTGCCACAGAAATGTGAGGAACATGTGTTTTTTTAGCCACATTTTGAGGTTTGCAAAGGATTCTGGGTAACAGAACCTGGTCAGAGCACTACAAGTCACCCCATCTTGGATTCCCCTAGGTCTCTAGTTTTCAGAAATGCACAGGTTTGGTAGGTTTCCCCAGGTGCCGGCTGAGCTAGAGGCCAAAATCTACAGGTAGGCACTTTGCAAAAACACAGCTCTGTTTTCTGTCAAAAAATGGGATGTGTCCACGTTGTGCTTTGGGGCATTTCCTGTCGGGGCGCTAGGCCTACCCACACAAGTGAGGTATCATTTTTATCAGGAGACTTGGGGGAACGCTTGGTTGAAGGAAATTTGTGCCTCCTCTCAGATTCCAGAACTTTCTGCCACAGAAATGTGAGGAACATGTGTTGTTTTAGCCAAATTGTGAGGTTTGCAAAGGATTCTGGGTAACAGAACGTGGTCAGAGCCCCACAAGTCACCCCATCTTGGATTCCCCTAGGTCTCTAGTTTTCAAAAATGCACAGGTTTGGTAGGTTTCCCTAAGTGCCGGCTGAGCTAGGGGCCAAAATCTACAGGTAGGCACTTTGCAAAAAACACCTCTGTTTTCTTTCAAAAAATGTGATGTGTCCACGTTGCGTTTTGGGGCAATTCCTGTCGCGGGCGCTAGGCCTACCCACACAAGTGAGGTATCATTTTTATTGGGAGACTTGGGGGAACGCTGGGTGGAAGGAAATTTGTGCCTCCTCTCAGATTCCAGAAGTTTCTGCCACAGAAATGTGAGGAACATGTGTTTTTTTAGCCAAATTTTGAGGTTTGCAAAGGATTCTGGGTAACAGAACGTGGTCAGAGCCCCACAAGTCACCCCATCTTGGATTCCCCTAGGTCTCTAGTTTTCAAAAATGCACAGGTTTGGTAGGTTTCCCTAAGTGCCGGCTGAGCTAGAGGCCAAAATCTACAGGTAGGCACTTTGCAAAAAACACCTCTGTTTTCTTTCAAAAAATGTGATGTGTCCACGTTGCGTTTTGGGGCAATTCCTGTCGCGGGCGCTAGGCCTACCCACACAAGTGAGGTATCATTTTTATTGGGAGACTTGGGGGAACGCTGGGTGGAAGGAAATTTGTGCCTCCTCTCAGATTCCAGAAGTTTCTGCCACAGAAATGTGAGGAACATGTGTTTTTTTAGCCAAATTTTGAGGTTTGCAAAGGATTCTGGGTAACAGAACCTGGTCAGAGCCCCACAAGTCACCCCATCTTGGATTCCCCTAGGTCTCTAGTTTTTTGAAATGCACAGGTTTGGTAGGTTTCCCTGAGCTAGAGGCCAAAATCTACAGGTAGACACTTTGCAAAAAACACCTCTGTTTTCTTTAAAAAAATGTGATGTGTGCACATTGCATTTTGGGGCATTTCCTGTCGCGGGCGCTAGGCCTACCCACACAAATGAGGTATCATTTTTATCGGGGGACTTGGGGGAACGCTGGGTGGAAGGAAATTTGTGGCTCCTCTCTGATTTCAGAACTTTCTGTCACCAAAATGTGAGGAAAATGTGTTTTGTTAGCCAAAATTTGAGGTTTGCAAAGGATTCTGGGTAACAAAACCTGGTCAGAGCCCCACAAGTCAGCCCATCTTGGATTCCCCTAGGTCTCTAGTTCTCAGAAATGCACAGGTTTGGTAGGTTTCCCTAGGTGCCGGCTGAGCTAGAGGCCAAAATCTACAGGTAGGCACTTTGCAAAAAACAGCTCTGTTTTCTGTCAAAAAATGGGATGTGTCCACGTTGTGCTTTGGGGCATTTCCTGTCGGGGGCGCTAGTCCTACCCACACAAGTGAGGTATCATTTTTATCAGGAGACTTGGGGGAACGCTTGGTGGAAGGAAATTTGTGCCTCCTCTCAGATTCCAGAACTTTCTGCCACAGAAATGTGAGGAACATGTGTTTTTTTAGCCAAATTGTGAGGTATGCAAAGGATTCTGGGTAACAGAACCTGGTCAGAGCCCCACAAGTCACCCCATCTTGGATTCCCCTAGGTCTCTAGTTTTCAAAAATGCACAGGTTTGGTAGGTTTCCCTAAGTGCCGGCTGAGCTAGAGGCCAAAATCTACAGGTAGGCACTTTGCAAAAAACACCTCTGTTTTCTTTCAAAAAATGTGATGTGTCCACGTTGTGTTTTGGGGCATTTCCTGTCGCGGGCGCTAGGCCTACCCACACAAGTGAGGTATAATTTTTATTGGGAGACTTGGGGGAACGCTGGGTGGAAGGAAATTTGTGCCTCCTCTCTGATTCCAGAACTTTCTGCCACAGAAATGTGAGGAACATGTGTTTTTTTAGCCAAATTTTGAGGTTTGCAAAGGATTCTGGGTAATAGAACCTGGTCAGAGCCCCACAAGTCACCCCATCTTGGATTCCCCTAGGTCTCTAGTTTTCAGAAATGCACAGGTTTGGTAGGTTTCCCTAGGTGCCGGCTGAGCTAGAGGCCAAAATCTACAGGTTGGCACTTTGCAAAAAAACACCTCTGTTTTCTTTCAAAAACTTTGATGTGTGCACGTTGCGTTTTGGGGCATTTCCTGTCGCGGGCACTAGGCCTACCCACACAAGTGAGGTATCATTTTTATCGGGAGACTTGGGGGAACGCTGGGTGGAAGGAAATTTGTGGCTCCTCTCTGATTCCAGAACTTTCTGTCACCAAAATATGAGGAAAATGTGTTTTTTTAGCCAAATATTGAGGTTTGCAAAGGATTCTGGGTAACAGAACCTGGTCAGAGCCCCACAAGTCACCCCATCTTTGATACCCTTAGGTCTCTAGTTTTCAGAAATGCACAGGTTTGGTAGGTTTCCCTAGGTGCCGGCTGAGCTAGAGGCCAAAATGTACAGGTAGGCACTTTGCAAAAAACACCTCTGTTTTCTTTCAAAAAATGTGATGTGTCCACGTTGCGTTTTGGGGCCTTTCCTGTCGCGGGTGCTGGGCCTACCCACCCAAGTGAGGTATCATTTTTATCGGGAGACTTGGGGGACGCTGGGTGGAAGGAAAATTGTGGCTCCTCTCTCATTCCAGAACTTTCTGTCACCAAAATATGAGGAAAATGTGTTTTTTTAGCCAAATTTTGAGGTTTGCAAAGGATTCTGGGTAACAAAACCTGGTCAGAGCCCCACAAGTCACCCCATCTTGGATTCCCCTAGGTCTCTACTTTTCAGAAATGCACAGGTTTGGTAGGTTTCCCTGGGTGCCGGCTGAGCTAGAGGCCAAAATCTACAGGTAGGCACTTTGCAAAAAACAGCTCTGTTTTCTTTAAAAAAATGGGATGTGTTCACGTTGTGCTTTGGGGCATTTCCTGTCGGGGGCGCTAGGCCTACGCACACAAGTGAGGTATCATTTTAATCGGGAGACTTGGGGGAACGCTGGGTGGAAGGAAATTTGTGCCTCCTCTCAGATTCCAGAACTTTCTGCCACAGAAATGTGAGGAACATGTGTTTTTTTAGCCAAATTTTGAGGTTTGCAAAGGATTCTGGGTATCAGAACCTGGTCAGAGCACTACAAATCACCCCATCTTGGATTCCCCTAGGTCTCTAGTTTTCAGAAATGCAGAGGTTTGGTAGCTTTCCCTAGGTGCCGGCTGAGCTAGAGGCCAAAATCTACAGGTAGGCACTTTGCAAAAAACAGCTCTGTTTTCTGTCAAAAAATGGGATGTGTCCACGTTGTGCTTTGGGGCATTTCCTGTCGGGGTCGCTAGGCCTACCCACACAAGTGAGGTATCATTTTTATCGGGAGACTTAGGGAAACGCTGGGTCGAAGGAAATTTGTGCCTCCTCTCAGATTCCAGAACTTTCTGCCACAGAAATGTGAGGAACATGTGTTTTTTTAGCCAAATTTTGAGGTTTGCAAAGGATTCTGGGTAATAGAACCTGGTCAGAGCCCCACAAGTCACCCCATCTTGGATTCCCCTAGGTCTCTAGTTTTCAGAAATGCACAGGTTTGGTAGGTTTCCCTAGGTGCCGGCTGAGCTAGAGGCCAAAATCTACAGGTAGGCACTTTGCAAAAAAACACCTCTGTTTTCTTTAAAAAAATGTGATGTTTGCACGTTGCGTTTTGGGGCATTTCCTGTCGCGGGCGCTAGGCCTACCCACACAAGTGAGGTATCATTTTTATCGGGAGACTTGGGGGAACGCTGGGTGGAAGGAAATTTGTGGCTCCTCTCTGATTCCAGAACTTTCTGTCACCAAAATATGAGGAAAATGTGTTTTTTTAGCCAAATATTGAGGTTTGCAAAGGATTCTGGGTAACAGAACCTGGTCAGAGCCCCACAAGTCACCCCATCTTGGATTCCCCTAGGTCTCTAGTTTTCAGAAATGCACAGGTTTGGTAGGTTTCCCTAGGTGCCGGCTGAGCTAGACGACAAAATCTACAGGTAGGCACTTTGCAAAAAACACCTCTGTTTTCTTTAAAAAAATGTGATGTGTGCACGTTGCGTTTTGGGGCATTTCCTGTCGCGGGCGCTAGGCCTACCCACACAAGTGAGGTATCATTTTTATCAGGAGACTTGGGGGAACGCTGGGTGGAAGGAAATTTGTGGCTCCTCTCTGATTCCAGAACTTTCTGTCACCAAAATGTGAGGAAAATTTGTTTTTTTAGCCAAATATTGAGGTTTGCAAAGGATTCTGGGTAACAGAACCTGGTCAGAGCCCCACAAGTCACCCCATCTTGGATTCCCCTAGGTCTCTAGTTTTCAGAAATGCACAGGTTTGGTAGGTTTCCCTAGGTGCCGGCTGAGCTAGACGACAAAATCTACAGGTAGGCACTTTGCAAAAAACACCTCTGTTTTCTTTAAAAAAATGTGATGTGTGCACGTTGCGTTTTGGGGCATTTCCTGTCGCGGGCGCTAGGCCTACCCACACAAGTGAGGTATCATTTTTATCAGGAGACTTGGGGGAACGCTGGGTGGAAGGAAATTTGTGGCTCCTCTCTGATTCCAGAACTTTCTGTCACCAAAATGTGAGGAAAATTTGTATTTTTAGCCAAATATTGAGGTTTGCAAAGGATTCTGGGTAACAGAACCTGGTCAGAGCCCCACAAGTCACCCCATCTTGGATTCCCCTAGGTCTCTAGTTTTCAGAAATGCACAGGTTTGGTAGGTTTCCCTGAGCTAGAGGCCAAAATCTACAGGTAGACACTTTGCAAAAAACACCTCTGTTTTCTTTCAAAAAATGTGATGTGTGCACATTGCGTTTTGGGGCATTTCCTGTCGCGGGCGCTAGGCCTACCCACACAAGTGAGGTATCATTTTTATCGGGAGACTTGGGGGAACGCTGGGTGGAAGGAAATTTGTGCCTCCTCTCAGATTCCAGAACTTTCTGCCACAGAAATGTGAGGAACATGTGTTTTTTTAGCCAAATTTTGAGGTTTGCAAAGGATTCTGGGTAATAGAACCTGGTCAGAGCCCCACATGTCACCCCATCTTGGATTCCCCTAGGTCTCTAGTTTTCAGAAAAGCACAGGTTTGGTAGGTTTCCCTAGGTGCCGGCTGAGCTAGAGGCCAAAATCTACAGGTAGGCACTTTGCAAAAAAAACCCTCTGTTTTCTTTAAAAAATGTGATGTGTGCACGTTGCATTTTGGGGCATTTCCTGTCGCGGGCGCTAGGCCTACCCACACAAGTGAGGTATCATTTTCATCGGGAGACTTGGGGAAACGCTGGGTGGAAGGAAATTTGTGGCTCCTCTCTGATTCCAGAACTTTCTGTCACCAAAATATGAGGAAAATGTGTTTTTTTAGCCAAATATTGAGGTTTGCAAAGGATTCTGGGTAACAGAACCTGGTCAGAGCCCCACAAGTCACCCCATCTTGGATTCCCCTAGGTCTCTAGTTTTCAGAAATGCACAGGTTTGGTAGGTTTCCCTAGGTGCCGGCTGAGCTAGAGGCCAAAATCTACAGGTAGACACTTTGCAAAAAACACCTCTGTTTTCTTTAAAAAAATGTGATGTGTGCACGTTGCGTTTTGGGGCATTTCCTGTCGCGGGCGCTACGCCTACCCACCCAAGTGAGGTATCATTTTTATCAGGAGACTTGGGGGAACGCTGGGTGGAAGGAAATTTGTGGCTCCTCTCTGATTCCAGAACTTTCTGTCACCAAAATGTGAGGAAAATTTGTTTTTTTAGCCAAATATTGAGGTTTGCAAAGGATTCTGGGAAACAGAACCTGGTCAGAGCCCCACAAGTCACCCCATCTTGGATTCCCCTAGGTCTCTAGTTTTCAGAAATGCACAGGTTTGGTAGGTTTCCCTGAGCTAGAGGCCAAAATCTACAGGTAGACACTTTGCAAAAAACACCTCTGTTTTCTTTCAAAAAATGTGATGTGTGCACATTGCGTTTTGGGGCATTTTCTGTCGCGGGCGCTAGGCCTACCCACACAAGTGAGGTATCATTTTTATCGGGAGACTTGGGGGAACGCTGGGTGGAAGGAAATTTGTGGCTCCTCTCTGATTCCAGAACTTTCTGTCACCAAAATGAGAGGAAAATTTGTTTTTTTAGCCAAAATGTGAGGTTTGCAAAGGATTCTGGGTAACAAAACCTGGTCAGAGCCCCACAAGTCACCCCATCTTGGATTCCCCTAGGTCTCTAGTTTTCAGAAATGCACAGGTTTGGTAGGTTTCCCTGGGTGCCGGCTGAGCTAGAGGCCAAAATCTACAGGTAGGCACTTTGCAAAAAACAGCTCTGTTTTCTGTCAAAAAATGGGATGTGTCCACGTTGTGCTTTGGGGCATTTCCTGTTGGGGGCGCTAGGCCTACCCACACAAGTGAGGTATCATTTTTATCAGGAGACTTGGGGGAACGCTTGGTGGAAGGAAATTCGTGCCTCCTCTCAGATTCCAGAACTTTCTGCCATAGAAATGTGAGGAACATGTGTTTTTTTAGCCAAATTGTGAGGTTTGCAAAAGATTGTGGGTAACAGAACCTGGTCAGAGCCCCTCAAGTCAACCCATCTTGGATTACCCTAAGTCTCTAGTTTTCAAAAATGCACAGGTTTGGTAGGTTTCCCTAAGTGCTGGCTGAGCTAGAGGCCAAAATCTACAGGTAGGCACTTTGCAAAAAACACCTCTGTTTTCTTTCAAAAAATGTGATGTGTCCATGTTGCGTTTTGGGGCATTTCCTGTCGCGGGCGCTAGGCCTACCCACACAAGTGAGGTATCATTTTTATTGGGAGACTTGGGGGAACGCTGGGTGGAAGGAAATTTGTGCCTCCTCTCAGATTCCAGAACTTTCTACCACAGAAATATGAGGAACATGTGATTTTTTAGCCAAATTTTGAGGTTTGCAAAGGATTCTGGGTAACAGAACCTGGTCAGAGCCCCACAAGTCACCCCATCTTGGATTCCCCTAGGTCTCTAGTTTTCAGAAATGCACAGGTTTGGTAGGTTTTCCTGAGCTAGAGGTCAAAATCTACAGGTAGACACTTTGCAAAATACACCTCTGTTTTCTTTCAAAAAATGTGATGTGTGCACATTGCGTTTTGGGGCATTCCCTGTCGCGGGCGCTAGGCCTACCCACGCAAGTGAGGTATCATTTTTATCGGGGGACTTGGGGGAACGCTGGGTGGAAGGAAATTTGTGGCTCCTCTCTGATTCTAGAACTTTCTCTCACCAAAATGTGAGGAAAATGTGTTTTTTTAGCCAAATTTTGAGGATTGCTAAGGATTCTGGGTAACAAAACCTGGTCAGAGCCCCCACAAGTCACCCCATCTTGGATTCCCCTAGGTCTCTAGTTTTCAGAAATGCACAGGTTTGGTAGGTTTCCCTGGGTGCCGGCTGAGCTAGAGGCCAAAATCTACAGGTAGGCACTTTGCAAAAAACATCTCTGTTTTCTGTCAAAAAATG
The DNA here is from genome assembly GCF_031143425.1 of Pleurodeles waltl. NCBI lineage: Eukaryota > Metazoa > Chordata > Amphibia > Caudata > Salamandridae > Pleurodeles > Pleurodeles waltl. Next base: position 1,475,604,746 of record NC_090444.1, read on the forward strand.
GGATGTGTCCACGTTGTGCTTTGGGGCATTTCCTGTCGGGGTCGCTAGGCCTACCCACACAAGTGAGGTATCATTTTTATCGGGAGACTTGGGGGAACGCTGGGTGGAAGGAAATTTGTGCCTCCTCTCAGATTCCAGAACTTTCTGCCACAGAAATGTAAGGAACATGTGTTTTTTTAGCCAAATTTTGAGGTTTGCATAGGATTCTGGGTAATAGAACCTGGTCAGAGCCCCTCAAGTCACCCCATCTTGGATTCCCCTAGGTCTCTAGTTTTCAGAAATGCACAGGTTTGGTAGGTTTCCCTAGGTGCCGGCTGAACTAGAGGCCAAAATCTACAGGTAGGCACTTTGCAAAAAACACCTCTGTTTTCTTTAAAAAAATGTGATGTCTGCACGTTGCGTTTTGGGGCATTTCCTGTCACTGGCGCTAGGCCTACCCACCCAAGTGAGGTTTCATTTTTATCGGGAGACTTGGGGGAACGCTGGGTGGAAGGAAATTTGTGCCTCCTCTCAGATTCCAGAACTTTCTGCCACAGAAATGTGAGGAACATGTGATTTTTTAGCCAAATTTTGAGGTTTGCAAAGGATTCTGGGTAACAGAACCTGGTCAGAGCCCCACAAGTCACCCCATCTTGGATTCCCCTAGGTCTCTAGTTTTCAGAAATGCACAGGTTTGGTAGGTTTCCCTGAGCTAGAGGCCAAAATCTACAGGTAGACACTTTGCAAAAAACACCTCTGTTTTCTTTCAAAAAATGTGATGTGTGCACATTGCGTTTTGGGGCATTTCCTGTCGCGGGCGCTAGCCCTACCCACACAAGTGAGGTATCATTTTTATCGGGAGACTTGGGGGAACGCAGGGTGGAAGGAAATTTGTGCCTCCTCTCAGATTCCAGAACTTTCTGCCACAGAAATGTGAGGAACATGTGTTTTTTTAGCCAAATTTTGAGGTTTGGAAAGGATTCTGGGTAACAGAACCTGGTCAGAGCCCCACAAGTCACCCCATCTTGGATTCCCCTAGGTCTCTAGTTTTTAGAAATGCACAGGCTTGGTAGGTTTCCCTGAGCTAGAGGCCAAAATCTACAGGTAGGCACTTTGCAAAAAACAGTTCTGTTTTCTGTGAAAAAATGTGATGTGTCCACGTTGTGCTTTGGGGTTTTTCCTGTCGGGGTCGCTAGTCCTACCCACACAAGTGAGGTATCATTTTTATTGGGAGACTTGGGGGAACGCTGGGTGGAAGGAAATTTGTGCCTCCTCTCAGATTCCAGAACTTTCTGCCACAGAAATGTGAGGAACATGTGTTTTTTTAGCCAAAATTTGAGGTTTGCAAAGGATTCTGGGTAATAGAACCTGGTCAGAGCCCCACAAGTCACCCCATCTTGGATTCCCCTAGGTCTCTAGTTTTTAGAAATGCACAGGTTTGGTAGGTTTCACTAGGTGCCGGCTGCGCTAGAGGCCAAAATCTACAGGTAGGCACTTTTCCAAAAACACCTCTGTTTTCTTTCAAAAAATGTGATGTGTGCACATTGCGTTTTGGGGCATTTCCTGTTGCGGGTGCTAGGCCTACCCACCCAAGTAAGGTATCATTTTTATCAGGAGACGTGGGGGAACGCTGGGTGGAAGGAAATTTGTGGCTCCTCTCTGATTCCAGAACTTTCTGTCACCAAAATATGAGGAAAATGTGTTTTTTTAGCCAAATTTTGAGGTTTGCAAAGGATTCTGGGTAACAGAACCTGGTCAGAGCCCCACAAGTCACCCCATCTTGGATTTCCCTAGGTCTCTAGTTTTCAGAAATGCACAGGTTTGGTAGGTTTCCCTAGGTGCCGGCTGAGCTAGAGGCCAAAATCTACAGGTAGGCACTTTGCAAAAAACAGCTCTGTTTTCTGTCAAAAAATGGGATGTGTCCACGTTGTGCTTTGGGGCATTTCCTGTCGGGGGCGCTAGGCGTACCCACACAAATGAGGTATCATTTTTATCGGGAGACTTGGGGGAACGCTTGGTGGAAGGAAATTTGTTCCTCCTCTCAGATTCCAGAACTTTCTGCCACAGAAATGTGAGGAACATGTGATTTTTTAGCCAAATTTTGATGTTTGCAAAGGATTCTGGGTAATAGAACCTGGTCAGAGCCCCACAAGTCACCCCATCTTGTATTCCCCTAGGTCTCTAGTTTTCAGAAATGCACAGGTTTGGTAGGTTTCCCTAGGTGCCGGCTGAGATAGAGGCCAAAATCTACAGGTAGGCACTTTGCAAAAAACAGCTCTGTTTTCTGTCAAAAAATGGGATGTGTCCACGTTGTGCTTTGGGGCATTTCCTGTCGGGGGCGCTAGGCCTACCCACACAAGTGAGGTATAATTTTTATCGGGAGACTTGGGGAACGCTGGGTGGAAGGAAATTTGTGCCTCCTCTCAGATTCCAGAACTTTCTGCCACAGAAATGTGAGGAACATGTGATTTTTTAGCCAAATTTTGAGGTTTGCAAAGGATTCTGGGTAACAGAACCTGGTCAGAGCCCCACAAGTCACCCCATCTTGGATTCCCCAAGGTCTCTAGTTTTCAGAAATGCACAGGTTTGGTAGGTTTCCCTGAGCTAGAGGCCAAATTCTACAGGTAGACACTTGGCAAAAAACACCTCTGTTTTCTTTCAAAAAATGTGATGTGTGCACATTGCGTTTTGGGGCATTTCCTGTCGCGGGCGCTAGGCCTACCCACACAAGTGAGGTATAATTGTTATCGGGAGACTTGGGGGAACGCAGGGTGGAAGGAAATTTTTGGCTCCTCTCTGATTCCAGAACTTTCTGTCACCAAAATGTGAGGAAAATGTGTTTTTTTAGCCAAAATTTGAGGTTTGCAAAGGATTCTGGGTAACAAAACCTGGTCAGAGCCCCACAAGTCACCCCATCTTGGATTCCCCTAGGTCTCTGGTTTTCAGAAATGCACAGGTTTGGTAGGTTTCCCTGGGTGCCGGCTGAGCTAGATGCCAAAATCTACCGGTAGGCACTTTGCAAAAAACAGCTCTATTTTCTGTCAAAAAATGGGATGTGTCCACGTTGTGCTTTGGGGCATTTCCTGTCGGGGGCGCTAGGCCTACCCACTAAAGTGAGGTATCATTTTTATCGGGAGACTTGGGGGAACGGTGGGTGGAAGGAAATTTGTGCCTCCTCTCAGATTCCAGAACTTTGTGCCACAGAAATGTGTGGAACATGTGTTTTTTTAGCCAAATTTTGAGGTTTGCAAAGGATTCTGGGTAATAGAACCTGGTCAGAGCCCCACAAGTCACCCCATCTTGGATTCCCCTAGGTCTCTAGTTTTCAGAAATGCACAGGTTTGGTAGGTTTCCCTAGGTGCCAGCTGAGCTAGAGGCCAAAATCTACAGGTAGGCACTTTGCAAAAAAACACCTCTGTTTTCTTTAAAAAAATGTGATGTGTGCACGTTGCGTTTTGGGGCATTTCCTGTCGCGGGCGCTAGGCCTACCCACACAAGTGAGGTATCATTTTTATCAGGAGACTTGGGGGAACGCTGGGTGGAAGGAAATTTGTGGCTCCTCTCTGATTCCAGAACTTTCTGTCACCAAAATGTGAGGAAAATTTGTTTTTTTAGCCAAATATTGAGGTTTGCAAAGGATTCTCGGTAACAGAATCTGGTCAGAGCCCCACAAGTCACCCCATCTTGGATTCCCCTAGGTCTCTAGTTTTCAGAAATGCACAGGTTTGGTAGGTTTCCCTGAGCTAGAGGCCAAAATCTACAGGTAGACACTTTGCAAAAAACACCTCTGTTTTCTTTAAAAAAATGTGATGTGTGCACATTGCGTTTTGGGGCATTTCCTGTCACGGGCGCTAGGCCTACCCACACAAGTGAGGTATCATTTTTATCGGGAGACTTGGGGGAACGCTGGGTGGAAGGAAATTTGTGGCTCCTCTCTGATTCCAGAACTTTCTGTCACCAAAATGTGAGGAAAATGTGTTTTTTTAGCCAAAATTTGAGGTTTGCAAAGATTCTGGGTAACAAAACCTGGTCAGAGCCCCACAAGTCACCCCATCTTGGATTCCCCTAGGTCTCTAGTTTTCAGAAATGCACAGGTTTGGTAGGTTTCCCTGGGTGCCGGCTGAGCTAGAGGCCAAAATCTACAGGTAGGCACTTTGCATAAAACAGCTCTGTTTTCTTTCAAAAAATGGGATGTGTTCACGTTGTGCTTTGGGGCATTTCCTGTCGGGGGCGCTAGGCCTACGCACACAAGTGAGGTATCATTTTAATCGGGAGACTTGGGGGAACGCTGGGTGGAAGGAAATTTGTGCCTCCTCTCAGATTCCAGAACTTTCTGCCACAGAAATGTGAGGAACATGTGTTTTTTTAGCCAAATTTTGAGGTTTGCAAAGGATTCTGGGTATCAGCACCTGGTCAGAGCACTACAAATCACCCCATCTTGGATTCCCCTAGGTCTCTAGTTTTCAGAAATGCAGAGGTTTGGTAGGTTTCCCTAGGTGCCGGCTGAGCTAGAGGCCAAAATCTACAGGTAGGCACTTTGCAAAAAACAGCTCTGTTTTCTGTCAAAAAATGGGATGTGTCCACGTTGTGCTTTGGGGCATTTCCTGTCGGGGTCGCTAGGCCTACCCACACAAGTGAGGTATCATTTTTATCGGGAGACTTGGGGAAACGCTGGGTCGAAGGAAATTTGTGCCTCCTCTCAGATTCCAGAACTTTCTGCCACAGAAATGTGAGGAACATGTGTTTTTTTAGCCAAATTTTGAGGTTTGCAAAGGATTCTGGGTAATAGAACCTGGTCAGAGCCCCACAAGTCACCCCATCTTGGATTCCCCTAGGTCTCTAGTTTTCGGAAATGCACAGGTTTGGTAGGTTTCCCTAGGTGCCGGCTGAGCTAGAGGCCAAAATCTACAGGTAGGCACTTTGCAAAAAAACACCTCTGTTTTCTTTAAAAAAATGTGATGTTTGCACGTTGCGTTTTGGGGCATTTCCTGTCGCGGGCGCTAGGCCTACCCACACAAGTGAGGTATCATTTTTATCGGGAGACTTGGGGGAACGCTGGGTGGAAGGAAATTTGTGGCTCCTCTCTGATTCCAGAACTTTCTGTCACCAAAATATGAGGAAAATGTGTTTTTTTAGCCAAATATTGAGGTTTGCAAAGGATTCTGGGAAACAGAACCTGGTCAGAGCCCCACAAGTCACCCCATCTTGGATTCCCCTAGGTCTCTAGTTTTCAGAAATGCACAGGTTTGGTAGGTTTCCCTAGGTGCCGGCTGAGCTAGACGACAAAATCTACAGGTAGGCACTTTGCAAAAAACACCTCTGTTTTCTTTAAAAAAATGTGATGTGTGCACGTTGCGTTTTGGGGCATTTCCTGTCGCGGGCGCTAGGCCTACCCACACAAGTGAGGTATCATTTTTATCAGGAGACTTGGGGGAACGCTGGGTGGAAGGAAATTTGTGGCTCCTCTCTGATTCCAGAACTTTCTGTCACCAAAATGTGAGGAAAATTTGTTTTTTTAGCCAAATATTGAGGTTTGCAAAGGATTCTGGGTAACAGAACCTGGTCAGAGCCCCACAAGTCACCCCATCTTGGATTCCCCTAGGTCTCTAGTTTTCAGAAATGCACAGGTTTGGTAGGTTTCCCTGAGCTAGAGGCCAAAATCTACAGGTAGACACTTTGCAAAAAACACCTCTGTTTTCTTTCAAAAAATGTGATGTGTGCACATTGCGTTTTGGGGCATTTCCTGTCGCGGGCGCTAGGCCTACCCACACAAGTGAGGTATCATTTTTATCGGGAGACTTGGGGGAACGCTGGGTGGAAGGAAATTTGTGCCTCCTCTCAGATTCCAGAACTTTCTGCCACAGAAATGTGAGGAACATGTGTTTTTTTAGCCAAATTTTGAGGTTTGCAAAGGATTCTGGGTAATAGAACCTGGTCAGAGCCCCACATGTCACCCCATCTTGGATTCCCCTAGGTCTCTAGTTTTCAGAAAAGCACAGGTTTGGTAGGTTTCCCTAGGTGCCGGGTGAGCTAGAGGCCAAAATCTACAGGTAGGCACTTTGCAAAAAAAACCCTCTGTTTTCTTTAAAAAATGTGATGTGTGCACGTTGCATTTTGGGGCATTTCCTGTCGCGGGCGCTAGGCCTACCCACACAAGTGAGGTATCATTTTCATCGGGAGACTTGGGGAAACGCTGGGTGGAAGGAAATTTGTGGCTCCTCTCTGATTCCAGAACTTTCTGTCACCAAAATATGAGGAAAATGTGTTTTTTTAGCCAAATATTGAGGTTTGCAAAGGATTCTGGGTAACAGAACCTGGTCAGAGCCCCACAAGTCACCCCATCTTGGATTCCCCTAGGTCTCTAGTTTTCAGAAATGCACAGGTTTGGTAGGTTTCCCTAGGTGCCGGCTGAGCTAGAGGCCAAAATCTACAGGTAGACACTATGCAAAAAACACCTCTGTTTTCTTTAAAAAAATGTGATGTGTGCACGTTGCGTTTTGGGGCATTTCCTGTCGCGGGCGCTACGCCTACCCACACAAGTGAGGTATCATTTTTATCAGGAGACTTGGGGGAACGCTGGGTGGAAGGAAATTTGTGGCTCCTCTCTGATTCCAGAACTTTCTGTCACCAAAATGTGAGGAAAATTTGTTTTTTTAGCCAAATATTGAGGTTTGCAAAGGATTCTGGGAAACAGAACCTGGTCAGAGCCCCACAAGTCACCCCATCTTGGATTCCCCTAGGTCTCTAGTTTTCAGAAATGCACAGGTTTGGTAGGTTTCCCTGAGCTAGAGGCCAAAATCTACAGGTAGACACTTTGCAAAAAACACCTCTGTTTTCTTTCAAAAAATGTGATGTGTGCACATTGCGTTTTGGGGCATTTTCTGTCGCGGGCGCTAGGCCTACCCACACAAGTGAGGTATCATTTTTATCGGGAGACTTGGGGGAACGCTGGGTGGAAGGAAATTTGTGGCTCCTCTCTGATTCCAGAACTTTCTGTCACCAAAATGAGAGGAAAATTTGTTTTTTTAGCCAAAATGTGAGGTTTGCAAAGGATTCTGGGTAACAAAACCTGGTCAGAGCCCCACAAGTCACCCCATCTTGGATTCCCCTAGGTCTCTAGTTTTCAGAAATGCACAGGTTTGGTAGGTTTCCCTGGGTGCCGGCTGAGCTAGAGGCCAAAATCTACAGGTAGGCACTTTGCAAAAAACAGCTCTGTTTTCTGTCAAAAAATGGGATGTGTCCACGTTGTGCTTTGGGGCATTTCCTGTCGGGGGCGCTAGGCCTACCCACACAAGTGAGGTATCATTTTTATCGGGAGACTTGGGGGAACGCTGGGTGTTAGGAAATTTGTGCCTCCTCTCAGATTCCAGAACTTTCTGCCACAGAAATGTGAGGAACATGTGTTTTTTTAGCCAAATTTTGAGGTTTGCAAAGGATTCTGGGTAACAGAACCTGGTCAGAGCACTACAAGTCACCCCATCTTGGATTCCCCTAGGTCTCTAGTTTTCAGAAAGGCACAGGTTTGGTAGGTTTCCCTAAGTGCTGGCTGAGCTAGAGGCCAAAATCTACAGGTAGGCACTTTGCAAAAAACACCTCTGTTTTCTTTAAAAAAATGTGATGTGTCCACGTTGCGTTTTGGGGCATTTCCTGTCGCGGGCGCTAGGCCTACCCACACAAGTGAGGTATCATTTTTATTGGGAGACTTGGGGGAACGCTGGGTGGAAGGAAATTTGTGCCTCCTCTCAGATTCCAGAACTTTCTGCCACAGAAATATGAGGAACATGTGATTTTTTAGCCAAATTTTGAGGTTTGCAAAGGATTCTGGGTAACAGAACCTGGTCAGAGCCCCACAAGTCACCCCATCTTGGATTCCCCTAGGTCTCTAGTTTTCAGAAATGCACAGGTTTGGTAGGTTTTCCTGAGCTAGAGGTCAAAATCTACAGGTAGACACTTTGCAAAATACACCTCTGTTTTCTTTCAAAAAATGTGATGTGTGCACATTGCGTTTTGGGGCATTCCCTGTCGCGGGCGCTAGGCCTACCCACGCAAGTGAGGTATCATTTTTATCGGGGGACTTGGGGGAACGCTGGGTGGAAGGAAATTTGTGGCTCCTCTCTGATTCTAGAACTTTTTCTCACCAAAATGTGAGGAAAATGTGTTTTTTTAGCCAAATTTTGAGGATTGCTAAGGATTCTGGGTAACAAAACCTGGTCAGAGCCCCCACAAGTCACCCCATCTTGGATTCCCCTAGGTCTCTAGTTTTCAGAAATGCACAGGTTTGGTAGGTTTCCCTGGGTGCCGGCTGAGCTAGAGGCCAAAATCTACAGGTAGGCACTTTGCAAAAAACATCTCTGTTTTCTGTCAAAAAATGGGATGTGTCCACGTTGTGCTTTGGGGCATTTCCTGTCGGGGTCCCTAGGCCTACCCACACAAGTGAGGTATCATTTTTATCGGGAGACTTGGGGGAACGCTGGGTGGAAGGAAATTTGTGCCTCCTCTCAGATTCCAGAACTTTCTGCCACAGAAATGTAAGGAACATGTGTTTTTTTAGCCAAATTTTGAGGTTTGCATAGGATTCTGGGTAATAGAACCTGGTCAGAGCCCCTCAAGTCACCCCATCTTGGATTCCCCTAGGTCTCTAGTTTTCAGAAATGCACAGGTTTGGCAGGTTTCCCTAGGTGCCGGCTGAACTAGAGGCCAAAATCTACAGGTAGGCACTTTGCAAAAAACACCTCTGTTTTCTTTCAAAAAATGTGATGTCTGCACGTTGCGTTTTGGGGCATTTCCTGTCACTGGCGCTAGGCCTACCCACCCAAGTGAGGTTTCATTTTTATCGGGAGACTTGGGGGAACGCTGGGTGGAAGGAAATTTGTGCCTCCTCTCAGATTCCAGAACTTTCTGCCACAGAAATGTGAGGAACATGTGATTTTTTAGCCAAATTTTGAGGTTTGCAAAGGATTCTGGGAAACAGAACCTGGTCAGAGCCCCACAAGTCACCCCATCTTGGATTCCCCTAGGTCTCTAGTTTTCAGAAATGCACAGGTTTGGTAGGTTTCCCTGAGCTAGAGGCCAAAATCTACAGGTAGACACTTTGCAAAAAACACCTCTGTTTTCTTTCAAAAAATGTGATGTGTGCACATTGCGTTTTGGGGCATTTCCTGTCGCGGGCGCTAGGCCTACCCACACAAGTGAGGTATCATTTTTATCGGGAGACTTGGGGGAACGCTGGGTGGAAGGAAATTTGTGCCTCCTCTCAGATTCCAGAACTTTCTGCCACAGAAATGTGAGGAACATGTGTTTTTTTAGCCAAATTTTGAGGTTTGGAAAGGATTCTGGGTAACAGAACCTGGTCAGAGCCCCACAAGTCACCCCATCTTGGATTCCCCTAGGTCTCTAGTTTTTAGAAATGCACAGGCTTGGTAGGTTTCCCTGAGCTAGAGGCCAAAATCTACAGGTAGGCACTTTACAAAAAACAGTTCTGTTTTCTGTGAAAAAATGGGATGTGTCCACGTTGTGCTTTGGGGTTTTTCCTGTCGGGGTCGCTAGTCCTACGCACACAAGTGAGGTATCATTTTTATTGGGAGACTTGGGGGAACGCTGGGTGGAAGGAAATTTGTGCCTCCTCTCAGATTCCAGAACTTTCTGCCACAGAAATGTGAGGAACATGTGTTTTTTTAGCCAAAATTTGAGGTTTGCAAAGGATTCTGGGTAATAGAACCTGGTCAGAGCCCCACAAGTCACCCCATCTTGGATTCCCCTAGGTCTCTAGTTTTCAGAAATGCACAGGTTTGGTAGGTTTCACTAGGTGCCGGCTGCGCTAGAGGCCAAAATCTACAGGTAGGCACTTTTCCAAAAACACCTCTGTTTTCTTTCAAAAAATGTGATGTGTGCACATTGCGTTTTGGGGCATTTCCTGTTGCGGGTGCTAGGCCTACCCACCCAAGTAAGGTATCATTTTTATCAGGAGACGTGGGGGAACGCTGGGTGGAAGGAAATTTGTGGCTCCTCTCTGATTCCAGAACTTTCTGTCACCAAAATATGAGGAAAATGTGTTTTTTTAGCCAAATTTTGAGGTTTGCAAAGGATTCTGGGTAACAGAACCTGGTCAGAGCCCCACAAGTCACCCCATCTTGGATTTCCCTAGGTCTCTAGTTTTCAGAAATGCACAGGTTTGGTAGGTTTCCCTAGGTGCCGGCTGAGCTAGAGGCCAAAATCTACAGGTAGGCACTTTGCAAAAAACAGCTCTGTTTTCTGTCAAAAAATGGGATGTGTCCACGTTGTGCTTTGGGGCATTTCCTGTCGGGGGCGCTAGGCGTACCCACACAAATGAGGTATCATTTTTATCGGGAGACTTGGGGGAACGCTTGGTGGAAGGAAATTTGTTCCTCCTCTCAGATTCCAGAACTTTCTGCCACAGAAATGTGAGGAACATGTGATTTTTTAGCCAAATTTTGATGTTTGCAAAGGATTCTGGGTAATAGAACCTGGTCAGAGCCCCACAAGTCACCCCATCTTGTATTCCCCTAGGTCTCTAGTTTTCAGAAATGCACAGGTTTGGTAGGTTTCCCTAGGTGCCGGCTGAGATAGAGGCCAAAATCTACAGGTAGGCACTTTGCAAAAAACAGCTCTGTTTTCTGTCAAAAAATGGGATGTGTCCACGTTGTGCTTTGGGGCATTTCCTGTCGGGGGCGCTAGGCCTACCCACACAAGTGAGGTATAATTTTTATCGGGAGACTTGGGGAACGCTGGGTGGAAGGAAATTTGTGCCTCCTCTCAGATTCCAGAACTTTCTGCCACAGAAATGTGAGGAACATGTGATTTTTTAGCCAAATTTTGAGGTTTGCAAAGGATTCTGGGTAACAGAACCTGGTCAGAGCCCCACAAGTCACCCCATCTTGGATTCCCCAAGGTCTCTAGTTTTCAGAAATGCACAGGTTTGGTAGGTTTCCCTGAGCTAGAGGCCAAATTCTACAGGTAGACACTTGGCAAAAAACACCTCTGTTTTCTTTCAAAAAATGTGATGTGTGCACATTGCGTTTTGGGGCATTTCCTGTCGCGGGCGCTAGGCCTACCCACACAAGTGAGGTATAATTGCTATCGGGAGACTTGGGGGAACGCTGGGTGGAAGGAAATTTTTGGCTCCTCTCTGATTCCAGAACTTTCTGTCACCAAAATGTGAGGAAAATGTGTTTTTTTAGCCAAATTTTGAGGTTTGCAAAGGATTCTGGGTAACAGAACCTGGTCAGAGCCCCACAAGTCACCCCATCTTGGATTCCCCAAGGTCTCTAGTTTTCAGAAATGCACAGGTTTGGTAGGTTTCCCTGAGCTAGAGGCCAAATTCTACAGGTAGACACTTGGCAAAAAACACCTCTGTTTTCTTTCAAAAAATGTGATGTGTGCACATTGCGTTTTGGGGCATTTCCTGTCGCGGGCGCTAGGCCTACCCACACAAATGAGGTATCATTTTTATCGGGAGACTTGGGGGAACGCTTGGTGGAAGGAAATTTGTTCCTCCTCTCAGATTCCAGAACTTTCTGCCACAGAAATGTGAGGAACATGTGATTTTTTAGCCAAATTTTGATGTTTGCAAAGGATTCTGGGTAATAGAACCTGGTCAGAGCCCCACAAGTCACCCCATCTTGTATTCCCCTAGGTCTCTAGTTTTCAGAAATGCACAGGTTTGGTAGGTTTCCCTAGGTGCCGGCTGAGATAGAGGCCAAAATCTACAGGTAGGCACTTTGCAAAAAACAGCTCTGTTTTCTGTCAAAAAATGGGATGTGTCCACGTTGTGCTTTGGGGCATTTCCTGTCGGGGGCGCTAGGCCTACCCACACAAGTGAGGTATAATTTTTATCGGGAGACTTGGGGAACGCTGGGTGGAAGGAAATTTGTGCCTCCTCTCAGATTCCAGAACTTTCTGCCACAGAAATGTGAGGAACATGTGATTTTTTAGCCAAATTTTGAGGTTTGCAAAGGATTCTGGGTAACAGAACCTGGTCAGAGCCCCACAAGTCACCCCATCTTGGATTCCCCAAGGTCTCTAGTTTTCAGAAATGCACAGGTTTGGTAGGTTTCCCTGAGCTAGAGGCCAAATTCTACAGGTAGACACTTGGCAAAAAACACCTCTGTTTTCTTTCAAAAAATGTGATGTGTGCACATTGCGTTTTGGGGCATTTCCTGTCGCGGGCGCTAGGCCTACCCACACAAGTGAGGTATAATTGTTATCGGGAGACTTGGGGGAACGCTGGGTGGAAGGAAATTTTTGGCTCCTCTCTGATTCCAGAACTTTCTGTCACCAAAATGTGAGGAAAATGTGTTTTTTTAGCCAAAATTTGAGGTTTGCAAAGGATTCTGGGTAACAAAACCTGGTCAGAGCCCCACAAGTCACCCCATCTTGGATTCCCCTAGGTCTCTGGTTTTCAGAAATGCACAGGTTTGGTAGGTTTCCCTGGGTGCCGGCTGAGCTAGATGCCAAAATCTACCGGTAGGCACTTTGCAAAAAACAGCTCTATTTTCTGTCAAAAAATGGGATGTGTCCACGTTGTGCTTTGGGGCATTTCCTGTCGGGGGCGCTAGGCCTACCCACTAAAGTGAGGTATCATTTTTATCGGGAGACTTGGGGGAACGGTGGGTGGAAGGAAATTTGTGCCTCCTCTCAGATTCCAGAACTTTGTGCCACAGAAATGTGAGGAACATGTGTTTTTTTAGCCAAATTTTGAGGTTTGCAAAGGATTCTGGGTAATAGAACCTGGTCAGAGCCCCACAAGTCACCCCATCTTGGATTCCCCTAGGTCTCTAGTTTTCAGAAATGCACAGGTTTGGTAGGTTTCCCTAGGTGCCAGCTGAGCTAGAGGCCAAAATCTACAGGTAGGCACTTTGCAAAAAAACACCTCTGTTTTCTTTAAAAAAATGTGATGTGTGCACGTTGCGTTTTGGGGCATTTCCTGTCGCGGGCGCTAGGCCTACCCACACAAGTGAGGTATCATTTTTATCAGGAGACTTGGGGGAACGCTGGGTGGAAGGAAATTTGTGGCTCCTCTCTGATTCCAGAACTTTCTGTCACCAAAATGTGAGGAAAATTTGTTTTTTTAGCCAAATATTGAGGTTTGCAAAGGATTCTCTGTAACAGAATCTGGTCAGAGCCCCACAAGTCACCCCATCTTGGATTCCCCTAGGTCTCTAGTTTTCAGAAATGCACAGGTTTGGTAGGTTTCCCTGAGCTAGAGGCCAAAATCTACAGGTAGACACTTTGCAAAAAACACCTCTGTTTTCTTTAAAAAAATGTGATGTGTGCACATTGCGTTTTGGGGCATTTCCTGTCACGGGCGCTAGGCCTACCCACACAAGTGAGGTATCATTTTTATCGGGAGACTTGGGGGAACGCTGGGTGGAAGGAAATTTGTGGCTCCTCTCTGATTCCAGAACTTTCTGTCACCAAAATGTGAGGAAAATGTGTTTTTTTAGCCAAAATTTGAGGTTTGCAAAGATTCTGGGTAACAAAACCTGGTCAGAGCCCCACAAGTCACCCCCTCTTGGATTCCCCTAGGTCTCTACTTTTCAGAAATGCACAGGTTTTGTAGGTTTTCCTGGGTGCCGGCTGAGCTAGAGGCCAAAATCTACAGGTAGGCACTTTGCAAAAAACAGCTCTGTTTTCTATCAAAAAATGGGATGTGTCCACGTTGTGCTTTGGGGCATTTCCTGTCGGGCGCACTAGGCCTACCCACACAATTGAGGTATCATTTTTATCGGGAGACTTTGGGGAACGCTGGGTGAAAGGAAATTTGTGCCTCCTCTCAGATTCCAGAACTTTCTGCCACAGAAATGTGAGGAACATGTGTTTTTTTAGCCAAATTTTGAGGTTTGCAAAGGATTCTGGGTAATAGAACCTGGTCAGAGCCCCACAAGTCAACCCATCTTGGATTCCCCTAGGTCTCTAGTTTTCAGAAATGCACAGGTTTGGTAGGTTTCCCTAGGTGCCGGCTGAGCTAGAGCCCAAAATCTACAGGTAGGCACTTTGCAAAAAAACACCTCTGTTTTCTTTAAAAAAATGTGATGTGTGCACGTTGCGTTTTGGGGCATTTCCTGTCGCGGGCGCTAGGCCTACCCACACAAGTGAGGTATCATTTTTATCGGGAGACTTGGGGGAATGCTGGGTGGAAGGAAATTTGTGGCTCCTCTCTGATTCCAGAACTTCTGTCACCAAAATGTGAGGAACATGTGATTTTTTAGCCAAATTTTGAGGTTAGCAAAGGATTCTGGGTAATAGAACCTGGTCAGAGCCCCACAAGTCACCCCATCTTGGATTCCCCTAGGTCTCTAGTTTTCAGAAATGCACAGGTTTGATATGTTTCCCTAGGTGCCGGCTGAGCTAGAGGCCAAAATCTACAGGTAGGCACTTTGCAAAAAACACCTCTGTTTTCTGTCAAAAAATGTGATGTGTCCACGTTGTGCTTTGGGGCATTTCCTGTCGGGGGCACTAGGCCTACCCACACAAGTGAGGTATCATTTTTATTGGGAGACTTGGGGGAACGCTGGGTGGAAGGAAATTTGTGCCTCCTCTCAGATTCCAGAACTTTCTGCCACAGAAATGTGAGGAACATGTGATTTTTTAGCCAAATTTTGAGGTTTGCAAAGGATTCTGGGTAACAGAACCTGGTCAGAGCCACACAAGTCACCCCATCTTGGATTCCCCTAGGTCTCTAGTTTTCAGAAATGCACAGGTTTGGTAGGTTTCCCTGAGCTAGAGGCCAAAATCTATAGGTAGACAGTTTGCAAAAAACACCTCTGTTTTCTTTCAAAAAATGTGATGTGTGCACATTGCGTTTTGGGGCATCTCCTGTCGCGGGCGCTAGGCCTACCCACACAAGTGAGGTATCATTTTTATCAGGGGACTTGGGGGAACGCTGAGTGGAAGGAAATTTGTGGCTCCTCTCTGATTCCAGAACTTTCTGTCACCAAAATGTGAGGAAAATGTGTTTTTTTAGCCAAAATTTGAGGTTTGCAAAGGATTCTGGGTAACAAAACCTGGTCAGAGCCCCACAAGTCACCCCATCTTGGATTCCCCTAGGTCTCTAGTGTTCAGAAATGCACAGGTTTGGTAGGTTTCCCTGGGTGCCGGCTGAGCTAGAGGCCAAAATCTACAGGTAGGCACTTTGCAAAAAACAGCTCTGTTTTCTTTCAAAAAATGGGATGTGTTCACGTTGTGCTTTGGGGCATTTCCTGTCGGGGGCGCTAGGCCTACGCACACAAGTGAGGTATCATTTTAATCGGGAGACTTGAGGGAACGCTGGGTGGAAGGAAATTTGTGCCTCCTCTCAGATTCCAGAACTTTCTGCCACAGAAATGTGAGGAACATGTGTTTTTTTAGCCAAATTTTGAGGTTTGCAAAGGATTCTGGGTAACAGAACCTGGTCAGAGCAATACAAATCACCCCATCTTGGATTCCCCTAGGTCTCTAGTTTTCAGAAATGCAGAGGTTTGGTAGGTTTCCCTAGGTGCCGGCTGAGCTAGAGGCCAAAATCTACAGGTAGGCACTTTGCAAAAAACAGCTCTGTTTTCTGTCAAAAAATGGGATGTGTCCACGTTGTGCTTTGGGGCATTTCCTGTCGGGGTCGCTAGGCCTACCCACACAAGTGAGGTATCATTTTTATCGGGAGACTTGGGGAAACGCTGGGTCGAAGGAAATTTGTGCCTCCTCTCAGATTCCAGAACTTTCTGCCACAGAAATGTGAGGAACATGTGTTTTTTTAGCCAAATTTTGAGGTTTGCAAAGGATTCTGGGTAATAGAACCTGGTCAGAGCCCCACAAGTCACCCCATCTTGGATTCCCCTAGGTCTCTAGTTTTCAGAAATGCACAGGTTTGGTAGGTTTCCCTAGGTGCCGGCTGAGCTAGAGGCCAAAATCTACAGGTAGGCACTTTGCAAAAAAACACCTCTGTTTTCTTTAAACAAATGTGATGTTTGCACGTTGCGTTTTGGGGCATTTCCTGTCGCGGGCGCTAGGCCTACCCACACAAGTGAGGTATCATTTTTATCGGGAGACTTGGGGGAACGCTGGGTGGAAGGAAATTTGTGGCTCCTCTCTGATTCCAGAACTTTCTGTCACCAAAATATGAGGAAAATGTGTTTTTTTAGCCAAATATTGAGGTTTGCAAAGGATTCTGGGTAACAGAACCTGGTCAGAGCCCCACAAGTCACCCCATCTTGGATTCCCCTAGGTCTCTAGTTTTCAGAAATGCACAGGTTTGGTAGGTTTCCCTGAGCTAGAGGCCAAAATCTACAGGTAGACACTTTGCAAAAAACACCTCTGTTTTCTTTCAAAAAATGTGATGAGTGCACATTGCGTTTTGGGGCATTTCCTGTCGTGGGCGCTAGGCCTACCCACACAAGTGAGGTATCATTTTTATCGGGAGACTTGGGGGAACGCTGGGTGGAAGGAAATTTGTGCCTCCTCTCAAATTCCAGAACTTTCTGCCACAGAAATGTGAGGAACATGTGTTTTTTTAGCCAAATTTTGAGGTTTGCAAAGGATTCTGGGTAATAGAACCTGGTCAGAGCCCCACAAGTCACCCCATCTTGGATTCCCCTAGGTCTCTAGTTTTCAGAAAAGCACAGGTTTGGTAGGTTTCCCTAGGTGCCGGCTGAGCTAGAGGCCAAAATCTACAGGTAGGCACTTTGCAAAAAAAACCCTCTGTTTTCTTTAAAAAAATGTGATGTGTGCACGTTGCATTTTGGGGCATTTCCTGTCGCGGGCGCTAGGCCTACCCACACAAGTGAGGTATCATTTTTATCGGGAGACTTGGGGAAACGCTGGGTGGAAGGAAATTTGTGGCTCCTCTCTGATTCCAGAACTTTCTGTCACCAAAATATGAGGAAAATGTGTTTTTTTAGCCAAATATTGAGGTTTGCAAAGGATTCTGGGTAACAGAACCTGGTCAGAGCCCCACAAGTCACCCCATCTTGGATTCCCCTAGGTCTCTAGTTTTCAGAAATGCACAGGTTTGGTAGGTTTCCCTAGGTGCCGGCTGAGCTAGAGGCCAAAATCTACAGGTAGACACTTTGCAAAAAACACCTCTGTTTTCTTTAAAAAAATGTGATGTGTGCACGTTGCGCTTTGGGGCATTTCCTGTCGCGGGCGCTACGCCTACCCACACAAGTGAGGTATCATTTTTATCAGGAGACTTGGGGGAACGCTGGGTGGAAGGAAATTTGTGGCTCCTCTCTGATTCCAGAACTTTCTGTCACCAAAATGTGAGGAAAATTTGTTTTTTTAGCCAAATATTGAGGTTTGCAAAGGATTCTGGGAAACAGAACCTGGTCAGAGCCCCACAAGTCACCCCATCTTGGATTCCCCTAGGTCTCTAGTTTTCAGAAATGCACAGGTTTGGTAGGTTTCCTGAGCTAGAGGCCAAAATCTACAGGTAGACACTTTGCAAAAAACACCTCTGTTTTCTTTCAAAAAATGTGATGTGTGCACATTGCGTTTTGGGGCATTTTCTGTCGCGGGCGCTAGGCCTACCCACACAAGTGAGGTATCATTTTTATCGGGAGACTTGGGGGAACGCTGGGTGGAAGGAAATTTGTGGCTCCTCTCTGATTCCAGAACTTTCTGTCACCAAAATGTGAGGAAAATTTGTTTTTTTAGCCAAATTTTGAGGTTTGCAAAGGATTCTGGGTAACAGAACCTGGTCAGAGCACTACAAGTCTCCCCATCTTGGATTCCCCTAGGTCTCTAGTTTTCAGAAATGCACAGGTTTGGTAGGTTTCCCTAGGTGCCGGCTGGGCTAGAGGCCAAAATCTACAGGTAGGCACTTTGCAAAAAACAGCTCTGTTTTCTGTCAAAAAATGGGATGTGTCCACGTTGTGCTTTGGGGCATTTCCTGTTGGGGGCGCTAGGCCTACCCACACAAGTGAGGTATCATTTTTATCAGGAGACTTGGGGGAACGCTTGGTGGAAGGAAATTTGTGCCTCCTCTCAGATTCCAGAACTTTCTGCCACAGAAATGTGAGGAACAAGTGTTTTTTTAGCCAAATTGTGAGGTTTGCAAAAGATTCTGGGTAACAGAACCTGGTCAGAGCCCCTCAAGTCAACCCAACTTGGATTACCCTAAGTCTCTAGTTTTCAAAAATGCACAGGTTTGGTAGGTTTCCCTAAGTGCTGGCTGAGCTAGAGGCCAAAATCTACAGGTAGGCACTTTGCAAAAAACACCTCTGTTTTCTTTAAAAAAATGTGATGTGTCCACGTTGCGTTTTGGGGCATTTCCTGTCGCGGGCGCTAGGCCTACCCACACAAGTGAGGTATCATTTTTATTGGGAGACTTGGGGGAACGCTGGGTGGAAGGAAATTTGTGCCTCCTCTCAGATTCCAGAACTTTCTGCCACAGAAATATGAGGAACATGTGATTTTTTAGCCAAATTTTGAGGTTTGCAAAGGATTCTGGGTAACAGAACCTGGTCAGAGCCCCACAAGTCACCCCATCTTGGATTCCCCTAGGTCTCTAGTTTTCAGAAATGCACAGGTTTGGTAGGTTTTCCTGAGCTAGAGGTCAAAATCTACAGGTAGACACTTTGCAAAATACACCTCTGTTTTCTTTCAAAAAATGTGATGTGTGCACATTGCGTTTTGGGGCATTTCCTGTCGCGGGCGCTAGGCCTACCCACACAAGTGAGGTATCATTTTTATCGGGGGACTTGGGGGAACGCTGGGTGGAAGGAAATTTGTGGCTCCTCTCTGATTCTAGAACTTTCTCTCACCAAAATGTGAGGAAAATGTGTTTTTTTAGCCAAATTTTGAGGATTGCTAAGGATTCTGGGTAACAAAACCTGGTCAGAGCCCCCACAAGTCACCCCATCTTGGATTCCCCTAGGTCTCTAGTTTTCAGAAATGCACAGGTTTGGTAGGTTTCCCTGGGTGCCGGCTGAGCTAGAGGCCAAAATCTACAGGTAGGCACTTTGCAAAAAACATCTCTGTTTTCTGTCAAAAAATGGGATGTGTCCACGTTGTGCTTTGGGGCATTTCCTGTCGGGGTCGCTAGGCCTACCCACACAAGTGAGGTATCATTTTTATCGGGAGACTTGGGGGAACGCTGGGTGGAAGGAAATTTGTGCCTCCTCTCAGATTCCAGAACTTTCTGCCACAGAAATGTAAGGAACATGTGTTTTTTTAGCCAAATTTTGAGGTTTGCATAGGATTCTGGGTAATAGAACCTGGTCAGAGCCCCTCAAGTCACCCCATCTTGGATTCCCCTAGGTCTCTAGTTTTCAGAAATGCACAGGTTTGGTAGGTTTCCCTAGGTGCCGGCTGAACTAGAGGCCAAAATCTACAGGTAGGCACTTTGCAAAAAACACCTCTGTTTTCTTTCAAAAAATGTGATGTCTGCACGTTGCGTTTTGGGGCATTTCCTGTCACTGGCGCTAGGCCTACCCACCCAAGTGAGGTTTCATTTTTATCGGGAGACTTGGGGGAACGCTGGGTGGAAGGAAATTTGTGCCTCCTCTCAGATTCCAGAACTTTCTGCCACAGAAATGTGAGGAACATGTGATTTTTTAGCCAAATTTTGAGGTTTGCAAAGGATTCTGGGTAACAGAACCTGGTCAGAGCCCCACAAGTCACCCCATCTTGGATTCCCCTAGGTCTCTAGTTTTCAGAAATGCACAGGTTTGGTAGGTTTCCCTGAGCTAGAGGCCAAAATCTACAGGTAGACACTTTGCAAAAAACACCTCTGTTTTCTTTAAAAAAATGTGATGTGTGCACATTGCGTTTTGGGGCATTTCCTGTCGCGGGCGCTAGGCCTACCCACACAAGTGAGGTATCATTTTTATCGGGAGACTTGGGGGAACGCTGGGTGGAAGGAAATTTGTGGCTCCTCTCTGATTCCAGAACTTTCTGTCACCAAAATATGAGGAAAATGTGTTTTTTTAGCCAAATATTGAGGTTTGCAAAGGATTCTGGGTAACAGAACCTGGTCAGAGCCCCACAAGTCACCCCATCTTGGATTCCCCTAGGTCTCTAGTTTTCAGAAATGCACAGGTTTGGTAGGTTTCCCTAGGTGCCGGCTGAGCTAGACGACAAAATCTACAGGTAGGCACTTTGCAAAAAACACCTCTGTTTTCTTTAAAAAAATGTGATGTGTGCACGTTGCGTTTTGGGGCATTTCCTGTCGCGGGCGCTAGGCCTACCCACACAAGTGAGGTATCATTTTTATCAGGAGACTTGGGGGAACGCTGGGTGGAAGGAAATTTGTGGCTCCTCTCTGATTCCAGAACTTTCTGTCACCAAAATGTGAGGAAAATTTGTTTTTTAGCCAAATATTGAGGTTTGCAAAGGATTCTGGGTAACAGAACCTGGTCAGAGCCCCACAAGTCACCCCATCTTGGATTCCCCTAGGTCTCTAGTTTTCAGAAATGCACAGATTTGGTAGGTTTCCCTAGGTGGCGGCTGAGCTAGAGGCCAAAATCTACAGGTAGACACTTTGCAAAAAACACCTCTGTTTTCTTTCAAAAAATGTGATGTGTGCACATTGCGTTTTGGGGCATTTCCTGTCGTGGGCGCTAGGCCTACCCACACAAGTGAGGTATCATTTTTATCGGGAGACTTGGGGGAACGCTGGGTGGAAGGAAATTTGTGCCTCCTCTCAGATTCCAGAACTTTCTGCCACAGAAATGTGAGGAACATGTGTTTTTTTAGCCAAATTTTGAGGTTTGCAAAGGATTCTGGGTAATAGAACCTGGTCAGAGCCCCACAAGTCACCCCATCTTGGATTCCCCTAGGTCTCTAGTTTTCAGAAAAGCACAGGTTTGGTAGGTTTCCCTAGGTGCCGGCTGAGCTAGAGGCCAAAATCTACAGGTAGGCACTTTGCAAAAAAAACCCTCTGTTTTCTTTAAAAAAATGTGATGTGTGCACGTTGCATTTTGGGGCATTTCCTGTCGCGGGCGCTAGGCCTACCCACACAAGTGAGGTATCATTTTTATCGGGAGACTTGGGGAAACGCTGGGTGGAAGGAAATTTGTGGCTCCTCTCTGATTCCAGAACTTTCTGTCACCAAAATATGAGGAAAATGTGTTTTTTTAGCCAAATATTGAGGTTTGCAAAGGATTCTGGGTAACAGAACCTGGTCAGAGCCCCACAAGTCACCCCATCTTGGATTCCCCTAGGTCTCTAGTTTTCAGAAATGCACAGGTTTGGTAGGTTTCCCTAGGTGCCGGCTGAGCTAGAGGCCAAAATCTACAGGTAGACACTTTGCAAAAAACACCTCTGTTTACTTTAAAAAAATGTGATGTGTGCACGTTGCGCTTTGGGGCATTTCCTGTCGCGGGCGCTACGCCTACCCACACAAGTGAGGTATCATTTTTATCAGGAGACTTGGGGGAACGCTGGGTGGAAGGAAATTTGTGGCTCCTCTCTGATTCCAGAACTTTCTGTCACCAAAATGTGAGGAAAATTTGTTTTTTTAGCCAAATATTGAGGTTTGCAAAGGATTCTGGGAAACAGAACCTGGTCAGAGCCCCACAAGTCACCCCATCTTGGATTCCCCTAGGTCTCTAGTTTTCAGAAATGCACAGGTTTGGTAGGTTTCCCTAGGTGCCGGCTGGGCTAGAGGCCAAAATCTACAGGTAGGCACTTTGCAAAAAACAGCTCTGTTTTCTGTCAAAAAATGGGATGTGTCCACGTTGTGCTTTGGGGCATTTCCTGTTGGGGGCACTAGGCCTACCCACACAAGTGAGGTATCATTTTTATCAGGAGACTTGGGGGAACGCTTGGTGGAAGGAAATTTGTGCCTCCTCTCAGATTCCAGAACTTTCTGCCACAGAAATGTGAGGAACATGTGTTTTTTTAGCCAAATTGTGAGGTTTGCAAAAGATTCTGGGTAACAGAACCTGGTCAGAGCCCCTCAAGTCAACCCATCTTGGATTACCCTAAGTCTCTTGTTTTCAAAAATGCACAGGTTTGGTAGGTTTCCCTAAGTGCTGGCTGAGCTAGAGGCCAAAATCTACAGGTAGGCACTTTGCAAAAAACACCTCTGTTTTCTTTAAAAAAATGTGATGTGTCCACGTTGCGTTTTGGGGCATTTCCTGTCGCGGGCGCTAGGCCTACCCACACAAGTAAGGTATCATTTTTATTGGGAGACTTGGGGGAACGCTGGGTGGAAGGAAATTTGTGCCTCCTCTCAGATTCCAGAACTTTCTGCCACAGAAATATGAGGAACATGTGATTTTTTAGCCAAATTTTGAGGTTTGCAAAGGATTCTGGGTAACAGAACCTGGTCAGAGCCCCACAAGTCACCCCATCTTGGATTCCCCTAGGTCTCTAGTTTTCAGAAATGCACAGGTTTGGTAGGTTTTCCTGAGCTAGAGGTCAAAATCTACAGGTAGACACTTTGCAAAATACACCTCTGTTTTCTTTCAAAAAATGTGATGTGTGCACATTGCGTTTTGGGGCATTTCCTGTCGCGGGCGCTAGGCCTACCCACACAAGTGAGGTATCATTTTTATCGGGGGACTTGGGGGAACGCTGGGTGGAAGGAAATTTGTGGCTCCTCTCTGATTCTAGAACTTTCTCTCACCAAAATGTGAGGAAAATGTGTTTTTTTAGCCAAATTTTGAGGATTGCTAAGGATTCTGGGTAACAAAACCTGGTCAGAGCCCCCACAAGTCACCCCATCTTGGATTCCCCTAGGTCTCTAGTTTTCAGAAATGCACAGGTTTGGTAGGTTTCCCTGGGTGCCGGCTGAGCTAGAGGCCAAAATATACAGGTAGGCACTTTGCAAAAAACATCTCTGTTTTCTGTCAAAAAATGGGATGTGTCCACGTTGTGCTTTGGGGCATTTCCTGTCGGGGTCGCTAGGCCTACCCACACAAGTGAGGTATCATTTTTATCGGGAGACTTGGGGGAACGCTGGGTGGAAGGAAATTTGTGCCTCCTCTCAGATTCCAGAACTTTCTGCCACAGAAATGTAAGGAACATGTGTTTTTTTAGCCAAATTTTGAGGTTTGCATAGGATTCTGGGTAATAGAACCTGGTCAGAGCCCCTCAAGTCACCCCATCTTGGATTCCCCTAGGTCTCTAGTTTTCAGAAATGCACAGGTTTGGTAGGTTTCCCTAGGTGCCGGCTGAACTAGAGGCCAAAATCTACAGGTAGGCACTTTGCAAAAAACACCTCTGTTTTCTTTCAAAAAATGTGATGTCTGCACATTGCGTTTTGGGGCATTTCCTGTCACTGGCGCTAGGCCTACCCACCCAAGTGAGGTTTCATTTTTATCGGGAGACTTGGGGGAACGCTGGGTGGAAGGAAATTTGTGCCTCCTCTCAGATTCCAGAACTTTCTGCCACAGAAATGTGAGGAACATGTGATTTTTTAGCCAAATTTTGAGGTTTGCAAAGGATTCTGGGTAACAGAACCTGGTCAGAGCCCCACAAGTCACCCCATCTTGGATTCCCCTAGGTCTCTAGTTTTCAGAAATGCACAGGTTTGGTAGGTTTCCCTGAGCTAGAGGCCAAAATCTACAGGTAGACACTTTGCAAAAAACACCTCTGTTTTCTTTAAAAAAATGTGATGTGTGCACATTGCGTTTTGGGGCATTTCCTGTCGCGGGCGCTAGGCCTACCCACACAAGTGAGGTATCATTTTTATCGGGAGACTTGG
This sequence comes from Pleurodeles waltl, assembly GCF_031143425.1. Lineage (NCBI taxonomy): Eukaryota > Metazoa > Chordata > Amphibia > Caudata > Salamandridae > Pleurodeles > Pleurodeles waltl. The sequence continues at coordinate 1,475,628,366 of NC_090444.1, forward strand.
GGGAACGCTGGGTGGAAGGAAATTTGTGGCTCCTCTCTGATTCCAGAACTTTCTGTCACCAAAATATGAGGAAAATGTGTTTTTTTAGCCAAATATTGAGGTTTGCAAACGATTCTGGGTAACAGAACCTGGTCAGAGCCCCACAAGTCACCCCATCTTGGATTCCCCTAGGTCTCTAGTTTTCAGAAATGCACAGGTTTGGTAGGTTTCCCTAGGTGCCGGCTGAGCTAGAGGCCAAAATCTACAGGTAGACACTTTGCAAAAAACACCTCTGTTTTCTTTAAAAAAATGTGATGTGTGCACGTTGCGCTTTGGGGCATTTCCTGTCGCGGGCGCTACGCCTACCCACACAAGTGAGGTATCATTTTTATCAGGAGACTTGGGGGAACGCTGGGTGGAAGGAAATTTGTGGCTCCTCTCTGATTCCAGAACTTTCTGTCACCAAAATGTGAGGAAAATTTGTTTTTTTAGCCAAATATTGAGGTTTGCAAAGGATTCTGGGAAACAGAACCTGGTCAGAGCCCCACAAGTCACCCCATCTTGGATTCCCCTAGGTCTCTAGTTTTCAGAAATGCACAGGTTTGGTAGGTTTCCTGAGCTAGAGGCCAAAATCTACAGGTAGACACTTTGCAAAAAACACCTCTGTTTTCTTTCAAAAAATGTGATGTGTGCACATTGCGTTTTGGGGCATTTTCTGTCGCGGGCGCTAGGCCTACCCACACAAGTGAGGTATCATTTTTATCGGGAGACTTGGGGGAACGCTGGGTGGAAGGAAATTTGTGGCTCCTCTCTGATTCCAGAACTTTCTGTCACCAAAATGTGAGGAAAATTTGTTTTTTTAGCCAAATTTTGAGGTTTGCAAAGGATTCTGGGTAACAGAACCTGGTCAGAGCACTACAAGTCACCCCATCTTGGATTCCCCTAGGTCTCTAGTTTTCAGAAATGCACAGGTTTGGTAGGTTTCCCTAGGTGTCGGCTGGGCTAGAGGTCAAAATCTACAGGTAGGCACTTTGCAAAAAACAGCTCTGTTTTCTGTCAAAAAATGGGATGTGTCCACGTTGTGCTTTGGGGCATTTCCTGTTGGGGGCGCTAGGCCTACCCACACAAGTGAGGTATCATTTTTATCAGGAGACTTGGGGGAACGCTTGGTGGAAGGAAATTTGTGCCTCCTCTCAGATTCCAGAACTTTCTGCCACAGAAATGTGAGGAACATGTGTTTTTTTAGCCAAATTGTGAGGTTTGCAAAAGATTCTGGGTAACAGAACCTGGTCAGAGCCCCTCAAGTCAACCCATCTTGGATTACCCTAAGTCTCTAGTTTTGAAAAATGCACAGGTTTGGTAGGTTTCCCTAAGTGCTGGCTGAGCTAGAGGCCAAAATCTACAGGTAGGCACTTTGCAAAAAACACCTCTGTTTTCTTTAAAAAAATGTGATGTGTCCACGTTGCGTTTTGGGGCATTTCCTGTCGCGGGCGCTAGGCCTACCCACACAAGTGAGGTATCATTTTTATTGGGAGACTTGGGGGAACGCTGGGTGGAAGGAAATTTGTGCCTCCTCTCAGATTCCAGAACTTTCTGCCACAGAAATATGAGGAACATGTGATTTTTTAGCCAAATTTTGAGGTTTGCAAAGGATTCTGGGTAACAGAACCTGGTCAGAGCCCCACAAGTCACCCCATCTTGGATTCCCCTAGGTCTCTAGTTTTCAGAAATGCACAGGTTTGGTAGGTTTTCCTGAGCTAGAGGTCAAAATCTACAGGTAGACACTTTGCAAAATACACCTCTGTTTTCTTTCAAAAAATGTGATGTGTGCACATTGCGTTTTGGGGCATTTCCTGTCGCGGGCGCTAGGCCTACCCACACAAGTGAGGTATCATTTTTATTGGGGGACTTGGGGGAACGCTGGGTGGAAGGAAATTTGTGGCTGCTCTCTGATTCTAGAACTTTCTCTCACCAAAATGTGAGGAAAATGTGTTTTTTTAGCCAAATTTTGAGGATTGCTAAGGATTCTGGGTAACAAAACCTGGTCAGAGCCCCCACAAGTCACCCCATCTTGGATTCCCCTAGGTCTCTAGTTTTCAGAAATGCACAGGTTTGGTAGGTTTCCCTGGGTGCCGGCTGAGCTAGAGGCCAAAATCTACAGGTAGGCACTTTGCAAAAAACATCTCTGTTTTCTGTCAAAAAATGGGATGTGTCCACGTTGTGCTTTGGGGCATTTCCTGTCGGGGTCGCTAGGCCTACCCACACAAGTGAGGTATCATTTTTATCGGGAGACTTGGGGGAACGCTGGGTGGAAGGAAATTTGTGGCTCCTCTCTGATTCCAGAACTTTCTGTCACCAAAATGTGAGGAAAATGTGTTTTTTTAGCCAAATATTGAGGTTTGCAAACGATTCTGGGTAACAGAACCTGGTCAGAGCCCCACAAGTCACCCCATCTTGGATTCCCCTAGGTCTCTAGTTTTCAGAAATGCACAGGTTTGGTAGGTTTCCCTAGGTGCCGGCTGAGCTAGAGGCCAAAATCTACAGGTAGACACTTTGCAAAAAACACCTCTGTTTTCTTTAAAAAAATGTGATGTGTGCACGTTGCGCTTTGGGGCATTTCCTGTCGCGGGCGCTACGCCTACCCACACAAGTGAGGTATCATTTTTATCAGGAGACTTGGGGGAACGCTGGGTGGAAGGAAATTTGTGGCTCCTCTCTGATTCCAGAACTTTCTGTCACCAAAATGTGAGGAAAATTTGTTTTTTTAGGCAAATATTGAGGTTTGCAAAGGATTCTGGGAAACAGAACCTGGTCAGAGCCCCACAAGTCACCCCATCTTGGATTCCCCTAGGTCTCTAGTTTTCAGAAATGCACAGGTTTGGTAGGTTTCCTGAGCTAGAGGCCAAAATCTACAGGTAGACACTTTGCAAAAAACACCTCTGTTTTCTTTCAAAAAATGTGATGTGTGCACATTGCGTTTTGGGGCATTTTCTGTCGCGGGCGCTAGGCCTACCCACACAAGTGAGGTATCATTTTTATCGGGAGACTTGGGGGAACGCTGGGTGGAAGGAAATTTGTGGCTCCTCTCTGATTCCAGAACTTTCTGTCACCAAAATGTGAGGAAAATTTGTTTTTTTAGCCAAATTTTGAGGTTTGCAAAGGATTCTGGGTAACAGAACCTGGTCAGAGCACTACAAGTCACCCCATCTTGGATTCCCCTAGGTCTCTAGTTTTCAGAAATGCACAGGTTTGGTAGGTTTCCCTAGGTGCCGGCTGGGCTAGAGGCCAAAATCTACAGGTAGGCACTTTGCAAAAAACAGCTCTGTTTTCTGTCTAAAAATGGGATGTGTCCACGTTGTGCTTTGGGGCATTTCCTGTTGGGGGCGCTAGGCCTACCCACACAAGTGAGGTATCATTTTTATCAGGAGACTTGGGGGAACGCTTGGTGGAAGGAAATTTGTGCCTCCTCTCAGATTCCAGAACTTTCTGCCACAGAAATGTGAGGAACATGTGTTTTTTTAGCCAAATTGTGAGGTTTGCAAAAGATTCTGGGTAACAGAACCTGGTCAGAGCCCCTCAAGTCAACCCATCTTGGATTACCCTAAGTCTCTAGTTTTGAAAAATGCACAGGTTTGGTAGGTTTCCCTAAGTGCTGGCTGAGCTAGAGGCCAAAATCTACAGGTAGGCACTTTGCAAAAAACACCTCTGTTTTCTTTAAAAAAATGTGATGTGTCCACGTTGCGTTTTGGGGCATTTCCTGTCGCGGGCGCTAGGCCTACCCACACAAGTGAGGTATCATTTTTATTGGGAGACTTGGGGGAACGCTGGGTGGAAGGAAATTTGTGCCTCCTCTCAGATTCCAGAACTTTCTGCCACAGAAATATGAGGAACATGTGATTTTTTAGCCAAATTTTGAGGTTTGCAAAGGATTCTGGGTAACAGAACCTGGTCAGAGCCCCACAAGTCACCCCATCTTGGATTCCCCTAGGTCTCTAGTTTTCAGAAATGCACAGGTTTGGTAGGTTTTCCTGAGCTAGAGGTCAAAATCTACAGGTAGACACTTTGCAAAATACACCTCTGTTTTCTTTCAAAAAATGTGATGTGTGCACATTGCGTTTTGGGGCATTTCCTGTCGCGGGCGCTAGGCCTACCCACACAAGTGAGGTATCATTTTTATCGGGGGACTTGGGGGAACGCTGGGTGGAAGGAAATTTGTGGCTCCTCTCTGATTCTAGAACTTTCTCTCACCAAAATGTGAGGAAAATGTGTTTTTTTAGCCAAATTTTGAGGATTGCTAAGGATTCTGGGTAACAAAACCTGGTCAGAGCCCCCACAAGTCACCCCATCTTGGATTCCCCTAGGTCTCTAGTTTTCAGAAATGCACAGGTTTGGTAGGTTTCCCTGGGTGCCGGCTGAGCTAGAGGCCAAAATCTACAGGTAGGCACTTTGCAAAAAACATCTCTGTTTTCTGTCAAAAAATGGGATGTGTCCACGTTGTGCTTTGGGGCATTTCCTGTCGGGGTCGCTAGGCCTACCCACACAAGTGAGGTATCATTTTTATCGGGAGACTTGGGGGAACGCTGGGTGGAAGGAAATTTGTGCCTCCTCTCAGATTCCAGAACTTTCTGCCACAGAAATGTAAGGAACATGTGTTTTTTTAGCCAAATTTTGAGGTTTGCATAGGATTCTGGGTAATAGAACCTGGTCAGAGCCCCTCAAGTCACCCCATCTTGGATTCCCCTAGGTCTCTAGTTTTCAGAAATGCACAGGTTTGGTAGGTTTCCCTAGGTGCCGGCTGAACTAGAGGCCAAAATCTACAGGTAGGCACTTTGCAAAAAACACCTCTGTTTTCTTTCAAAAAATGTGATGTCTGCACGTTGCGTTTTGGGGCATTTCCTGTCACTGGCGCTAGGCCTACCCACCCAAGTGAGGTTTCATTTTTATCGGGAGACTTGGGGGAACGCTGGGTGGAAGGAAATTTGTGCCTCCTCTCAGATTCCAGAACTTTCTGCCACAGAAATGTGAGGAACATGTGATTTTTTAGCCAAATTTTGAGGTTTGCAAAGGATTCTGGGTAACAGAACCTGGTCAGAGCCCCACAAGTCACCCCATCTTGGATTCCCCTAGGTCTCTAGTTTTCAGAAATGCACAGGTTTGGTAGGTTTCCCTGAGCTAGAGGCCAAAATCTACAGGTAGACACTTTGCAAAAAACACCTCTGTTTTCTTTCAAAAAATGTGATGTGTGCACATTGCGTTTTGGGGCATTTCCTGTCGCGGGCGCTAGGCCTACCCACACAAGTGAGGTATCATTTTTATCGGGAAACTTGGGGGAACGCTGGGTGGAAGGAAATTTGTGCCTCCTCTCAGATTCCAGAACTTTCTGCCACAGAAATGTAAGGAACATGTGTTTTTTTAGCCAAATTTTGAGGTTTGCATGGGATTCTGGGTAATAGAACCTGGTCAGAGCCCCTCAAGTCACCCCATCTTGGATTCCCCTAGGTCTCTAGTTTTCAGAAATGCACAGGTTTGGTAGGTTTCCCTAGGTGCCGGCTGAACTAGAGGCCAAAATCTACAGGTAGGCACTTTGCAAAAAACACCTCTGTTTTCTTTAAAAAAATGTGATGTCTGCACGTTGCGTTTTGGGGCATTTCCTGTCACTGGCGCTAGGCCTACCCACCCAAGTGAGGTTTCATTTTTATCGGGAGACTTGGGGGAACGCTGGGTGGAAGGAAATTTGTGCCTCCTCTCAGATTCCAGAACTTTCTGCCACAGAAATGTGAGGAACATGTGATTTTTTAGCCAAATTTTGAGGTTTGCAAAGGATTCTGGGTAACAGAACCTGGTCAGAGCCCCACAAGTCACCCCATCTTGGATTCCCCTAGGTCTCTAGTTTTCAGAAATGCACAGGTTTGGTAGGTTTCCCTGAGCTAGAGGCCAAAATCTACAGGTAGACACTTTGCAAAAAACACCTCTGTTTTCTTTCAAAAAATGTGATGTGTGCACATTGCGTTTTGGGGCATTTCCTGTCGCGGGCGCTAGGCCTACCCACACAAGTGAGGTATCATTTTTATCGGAGGACTTGGGGGAACGCTGGGTGGAAAGAAATTTGTGGCTCCTCTCTGATTCCAGAACTTTCTGTCACCAAAATGTGAGGAAAATGTGTTTTTTTAGCCAAAATTTGAGGTTTGCAAAGGATTCTGGGTAACAAAACCTGGTCAGAGCCCCCCAAGTCACCCCATCTTTGATTCCCCTAGGTCTCTAGTTTTCAGAAATGCACAGGTTTGGTAGGTTTCCCTGGGTGCCGGCTGAGCTAGAGGCCAAAATCTACAGGTAGGCACTTTGCAAAAAACATCTCTGTTTTCTGTCAAAAAATGGGATGTGTCCACGTTGTGCTTTGGGGCATTTCCTGTCACTGGCGCTAGGCCTACCCACACAAGTGAGGTATCATTTTTATCGGGAGACTTGGGGGAACGCTGGGTGGAAGGAAATTTGTGCCTCCTCTCAGATTCCAGAACTTTCTGCCACAGAAATGTAAGGAACATGTGTTTTTTTAGCCAAATTTTGAGGTTTGCATAGGATTCTGGGTAATAGAACCTGGTCAGAGCCCCTCAAGTCACCCCATCTTGGATTCACATAGGTCTCTAGTTTTCAGAAATGCACAGGTTTGGTAGGTTTCCCTAGGTGCCGGCTGAACTAGAGGCCAAAATCTACAGGTAGGCACTTTGCAAAAAACACCTCTGTTTTCTTTCAAAAAATGTGATGTCTGCACGTTGCGTTTTGGGGCATTTCCTGTCACTGGCGCTAGGCCTACCCACCCAAGTGAGGTTTCATTTTTATCGGGAGACTTGGGGGAACGCTGGGTGGAAGGAAATTTGTGCCTCCTCTCAGATTCCAGAACTTTCTGCCACAGAAATGTGAGGAACATGTGATTTTTTAGCCAAATTTTGAGGTTTGCAAAGGATTCTGGGTAACAGAACCTGGTCAGAGCCCCACAAGTCACCCCATCTTGGATTCCCCTAGGTCTCTAGTTTTCAGAAATGCACAGGTTTGGTAGGTTTCCCTGAGCTAGAGGCCAAAATCTACAGGTAGACACTTTGCAAAAAACACCTCTGTTTTCTTTCAAAAAATGTGATGTGTGCACATTGCGTTTTGGGGCATTTCCTGTCGCGGGCGCTAGGCCTACTCACACAAGTGAGGTATCATTTTTATCGGAGGACTTGGGGGAACGCTGGGTGGAAAGAAATTTGTGGCTCCTCTCTGATTCCAGAACTTTCTGTCACCAAAATATGAGGAAAATGTGTTTTTTTAGCCAAAATTTGAGGTTTGCAAAGGATTCTGGGTAACAAAACCTGGTCAGAGCCCCCCAAGTCACCCCATCTTGGATTCCCCTAGGTCTCTAGTTTTCAGAAATGCACAGGTTTGGTAGGTTTCCCTGGGTGCCGGCTGAGCTAGAGGCCAAAATCTACAGGTAGGCACTTTGCAAAAAACATCTCTGTTTTCTGTCAAAAAATGGGATGTGTCCACGTTGTGCTTTGGGGCATTTCCTGTCGGGGTCGCTAGGCCTACCCACACAAGTGAGGTATCATTTTTATCGGGAGACTTGGGGGAACGCTGGGTGGAAGGAAATTTGTGCCTCCTCTCAGATTCCAGAACTTTCTGCCACAGAAATGTGAGGAACATGTGTTTTTTTAGCCAAAATTTGAGGTTTGCAAAGGATTCTGGGTAACAAAACCTGGTCAGAGCCCCCCAAGTCACCCCATCTTGGATTCCCCTAGGTCTCTAGTTTTCAGAAATGCACAGGTTTGGTAGGTTTCCCTGGGTGCCGGCTGAGCTAGAGGCCAAAATCTACAGGTAGGCACTTTGCAAAAAACATCTCTGTTTTCTGTCAAAAAATGTGATGTGTGCACGTTGCGTTTTGGGGCATTTCCTGTCGGGGTCGCTAGGCCTACCCACACAAGTGAGGTATCATTTTTATCGGGAGACTTGGGGGAACGCTGGGTGGAAGGAAATTTGTGCCTCCTCTCAGATTCCAGAACTTTCTGCCACAGAAATATGAGGAACATGTGATTTTTTAGCCAAATTTTGAGGTTTGCAAAGGATTCTGGGTAACAGAACCTGGTCAGAGCCCCACAAGTCACCCCATCTTGGATTCCCCTAGGTCTCTAGTTTTCAGAAATGCACAGGTTTGGTAGGTTTCCCTGAGCTAGAGGCCAAAATCTACAGGTAGACACTTTGCAAAAAACACCTCTGTTTTCTTTCAAAAAATGTGATGTGTGCACATTGCGTTTTGGGGCATTTCTTGTCGCGGGCGCTAGGCCTACCCACACAAGTGAGGTATCATTTTTATCGGAGGACTTGGGGGAACGCTGGGTGGAAAGAAATTTGTGGCTCCTCTCTGATTCCAGAACTTTCTGTCACCAAAATATGAGGAAAATGTGTTTTTTTAGCCAAAATTTGAGGTTTGCAAAGGATTCTGGGTAACAAAACCTGGTCAGAGCCCCCCAAGTCACCCCATCTTGGATTCCCCTAGGTCTCTAGTTTTCAGAAATGCACAGGTTTGGTAGGTTTCCCTGGGTGCCGGCTGAGCTAGAGGCCAAAATCTACAGGTAGGCACTTTGCAAAAAACATCTCTGTTTTCTGTCAAAAAATGGGATGTGTCCACGTTGTGCTTTGGGGCATTTCCTGTCGGGGTCGCTAGGCCTACCCACACAAGTGAGGTATCATTTTTATCGGGAGACTTGGGGGAACGCTGGGTGGAAGGAAATTTGTGCCTCCTCTCAGATTCCAGAACTTTCTGCCACAGAAATGTGAGGAACATGTGTTTTTTTAGCCACATTTTGAGGTTTGCAAAGGATTCTGGGTAATAGAACCTGGTCAGAGCCCCACAAGTCACCCCATCGTGGATTCCCCTAGGTCTCTAGTTTTCAGAAATGCACAGGTTTGGTAGGTTTCCCTAGGTGCCGGCTGAGCTAGAGGCCAAAATCTACAGGTAGGCACTTTGCAAAAAACACCTCTGTTTTCTTTCAAAAAATGTGATGTGTGCACGTTGCGTTTTGGGGCATTTCCTGTCGTGGGCGCTAGGCCTACCCACCCAAGTGAGGTATCATTTTTATCGGGAGACTTGGGGGAACGCTGGGTGGAAGGAAATTTGTGGCTCCTCTCTGATTCCAGAACTTTCTGTCACCAAAATATGAGGAAAATGTGTTTTTTTAGCCAAATTTTGAGGTTTGCAAAGGATTCTGGGTAACAGAACCTGGTCAGAGCCCCACAAGTCACCCCATCTTGGATTCCCCTAGGTTTCTAGTTTTCAGAAATGCACAGGTTTGATGGGTTTCCCTAGGTGCCGGCTGAGCTAGAGGCCAAAATCTACAGGTAGGCACTTTGCAAAAAACAGCTCTGTTTTCTGTCAAAAAATGGGATGTGTCCACGTTGTGCTTTGGGGCATTTCCTGTCGGGGGCGCTAGGCCTACCCACACAAATGAGGTATCATTTTTATCGGGAGACTTGGGGGAACGCTTGGTGGAAGGAAATTTGTTCCTCCTCTCAGATTCCAGAACTTTCTGCCACAGAAATGTGAGGAACATGTGATTTTTTAGCCAAATTTTGATGTTTGTAAAGGATTCTGGGTAATAGAACCTGGTCAGAGCCCCACAAGTCACCCCATCTTGTATTCCCCTAGGTCTCTAGTTTTCAGAAATGCACAGGTTTGGTAGGTTTCCCTAGGTGCCGGCTGAGATAGAGGCCAAAATCTACAGGTAGGCACTTTGCAAAAAACAGCTCTGTTTTCTGTCAAAAAATGGGATGTGTCCACGTTGTGCTTTGGGGCATTTCCTGTCGGGGGCGCTAGGCCTACCCACACAAGTGAGGTATCATTTTTATCGGGAGACTTGGGGAACGCTGGGTGGAAGGAAATTTGTGCCTCCTCTCAGATTCCAGAACTTTCTGCCACAGAAATGTGAGGAACATGTGATTTTGTAGCCAAATTTTGAGGTTTGCAAAGGATTCTGGGTAACAGAACCTGGTCAGAGCCCCACAAGTCACCCCATCTTGGATTCCCCAAGGTCTCTAGTTTTCAGAAATGCACAGGTTTGGTAGGTTTCCCTGAGCTAGAGGCCAGATTCTACAGGTAGACACTTGGCAAAAAACACCTCTGTTTTCTTTAAAAAAATGTGATGTGTGCACATTGCGTTTTGGGGCATTTCCTGTCGCGGGCGCTAGGCCTACCCACACAAGTGAGGTATAATTGTTATCGGGAGACTTGGGGGAACGCTGGGTGGAAGGACATTTTTGGCTCCTCTCTGATTCCAGAACTTTCTGTCACCAAAATGTGAGGAAAATGTGTTTTTTTAGCCAAAATTTGAGGTTTGCAAAGGATTCTGGGTAACAAAACCTGGTCAGAGCCCCACAAGTCACCCCATCTTGGATTCCCCTAGGTCTCTAGTTTTCAGAAATGCACAGGTTTGGTAGGTTTCCCTGGGTGCCGGCTGAGCTAGATGCCAAAATCTACCGGTAGGCACTTTGCAAAAAACAGCTCTATTTTCTGTCAAAAAATGGGATGTGTCCACGTTGTGCTTTGGGGCATTTCCTGTCGGGGGCGCTAGGCCTACCCACTAAAGTGAGGTATCATTTTTATCGGGAGACTTGGGGGAACGGTGGGAGGAAGGAAATTTGTGCCTCCTCTCAGATTCCAGAACTTTGTGCCACAGAAATGTGAGGAACATGTGTTTTTTTAGCCAAATTTTGAGGTTTGCAAAGGATTCTGGGTAATAGAACCTGGTCAGAGCCCCACAAGTCACCCCATCTTGGATTCCCCTAGGTCTCTAGTTTTCAGAAATGCACAGGTTTGGTAGGTTTCCCTAGGTGCCAGCTGAGCTAGAGGCCAAAATCTACAGGTAGGCACTTTGCAAAAAAACACCTCTGTTTTCTTTAAAAAAATGTGATGTGTGCACGTTGCGTTTTGGGGCATTTCCTGTCGCGGGCGCTAGGCCTACCCACACAAGTGAGGTATCATTTTTATCAGGAGACTTGGGGGAACGCTGGGTGGAAGGAAATTTGTGGCTCCTCTCTGATTCCAGAACTTTCTGTCACCAAAATGTGAGGAAAATTAGTTTTTTTAGCCAAATATTGAGGTTTGCAAAGGATTCTCGGTAACAGAATCTGGTCAGAGCCCCACAAGTCACCCCATCTTGGATTCCCCTAGGTCTCTAGTTTTCAGAAATGCACAGGTTTGGTAGGTTTCCCTAGGTGCCGGCTGAGCTAGAGGCCAAAATCTACAGGTAGGCACTTTGCAAAAAAACACCTCTGTTTTCTTTAAAAAAATGTGATGTCTGCACGTTGCGTTTTGGGGCATTTCCTGTCACTGGCGCTAGGCCTACCCACCCAAGTGAGGTTTCATTTTTATCGGGAGACTTGGGGGAACGCTGGGTGGAAGGAAATTTGTGCCTCCTCTCAGATTCCAGAACTTTCTGCCACAGAAATGTGAGGAACATGTGATTTTTTAGCCAAATTTTGAGGTTTGCAAAGGATTCTGGGTAACAGAACCTGGTCAGAGCCCCACAAGTCACCCCATCTTGGATTCCCCTAGGTCTCTAGTTTTCAGAAATGCACAGGTTTGGTAGGTTTCCCTGAGCTAGAGGCCAAAATCTACAGGTAGACACTTTGCAAAAAACACCTCTGTTTTCTTTCAAAAAATGTGATGTGTGCACATTGCGTTTTGGGGCATTTCCTGTCGCGGGCGCTAGGCCTACCCACACAAGTGAGGTATCATTTTTATCGGAGGACTTGGGGGAACGCTGGGTGGAAAGAAATTTGTGGCTCCTCTCTGATTCCAGAACTTTCTGTCACCAAAATGTGAGGAAAATGTGTTTTTTTAGCCAAAATTTGAGGTTTGCAAAGGATTCTGGGTAACAAAACCTGGTCAGAGCCCCCCAAGTCACCCCATCTTGGATTCCCCTAGGTCTCTAGTTTTCAGAAATGCACAGGTTTGGTAGGTTTCCCTGGGTGCCGGCTGAGCTAGAGGCCAAAATCTACAGGTAGGCACTTTGCAAAAAACATCTCTGTTTTCTGTCAAAAAATGGGATGTGTCCACGTTGTGCTTTGGGGCATTTCCTGTCGGGGTCGCTAGGCCTACCCACACAAGTGAGGTATCATTTTTATCGGGAGACTTGGGGGAACGCCGGGTGGAAGGAAATTTGTGCCTCCTCTCAGATTCCAGAACTTTCTGCCACAGAAATGTGAGGAACATGTGTTTTTTTAGCCACATTTTGAGGTTTGCAAAGGATTCTGGGTAATAGAACCTGGTCAGAGCCCCACAAGTCACCCCATCGTGGATTCCCCTAGGTCTCTAGTTTTCAGAAATGCACAGGTTTGGTAGGTTTCCCTAGGTGCCGGCTGAGCTAGAGGCCAAAATCTACAGGTAGGCACTTTGCAAAAAACACCTCTGTTTTCTTTCAAAAAATGTGATGTGTGCACGTTGCGTTTTGGGGCATTTCCTGTCGTGGGCGCTAGGCCTACCCACCCAAGTGAGGTATCATTTTTATCGGGAGACTTGGGGGAACGCTGGGTGGAAGGAAATTTGTGGCTCCTCTCTGATTCCAGAACTTTCTGTCACCAAAATATGAGGAAAATTTGTTTTTTTAGCCAAATTTTGAGGTTTGCAAAGGATTCTGGGTAACAGAACCTGGTCAGAGCCCCACAAGTCACCCCATCTTGGATTCCCCTAGGTTTCTAGTTTTCAGAAATGCACAGGTTTGGTAGGTTTCCCTAGGTGCCGGCTGAGCTAGAGGCCAAAATCTACAGGTAGGCACTTTGCAAAAAACAGCTCTGTTTTCTGTCAAAAAATGGGATGTGTCCACGTTGTGCTTTGGGGCATTTCCTGTCGGGGGCGCTAGGCCTACCCACACAAATGAGGTATCATTTTTATCGGGAGACTTGGGGGAACGCTTGGTGGAAGGAAATTTGTTCCTCCTCTCAGATTCCAGAACTTTCTGCCACAGAAATGTGAGGAACATGTGATTTTTTAGCCAAATTTTGATGTTTGCAAAGGATTCTGGGTAATAGAACCTGGTCAGAGCCCCACAAGTCACCCCATCTTGTATTCCCCTAGGTCTCTAGTTTTCAGAAATGCACAGGTTTGGTAGGTTTCCCTAGGTGCCGGCTGAGATAGAGGCCAAAATCTACAGGTAGGCATTTTGCAAAAAACAGCTCTGTTTTCTGTCAAAAAATGGGATGTGTCCACGTTGTGCTTTGGGGCATTTCCTGTCGGGGGCGCTAGGCCTACCCACACAAGTGAGGTATCATTTTTATCGGGAGACTTGGGGAACGCTGGGTGGAAGGAAATTTGTGCCTCCTCTCAGATTCCAGAACTTTCTGCCACAGAAATGTGAGGAACATGTGATTTTGTAGCCAAATTTTGAGGTTTGCAAAGGATTCTGGGTAACAGAACCTGGTCAGAGCCCCACAAGTCACCCCATCTTGGATTCCCCAAGGTCTCTAGTTTTCAGAAATGCACAGGTTTGGTAGGTTTCCCTGAGCTAGAGGCCAAATTCTACAGGTAGACACTTGGCAAAAAACACCTCTGTTTTCTTTCAAAAAATGTGATGTGTGCACATTGCGTTTTGGGGCATTTCCTGTCGCGGGCGCTAGGCCTACCCACACAAGTGAGGTATAATTGTTATCGGGAGACTTGGGGGAACGCTGGGTGGAAGGAAATTTTTGGCTCCTCTCTGATTCCAGAACTTTCTGTCACCAAAATGTGAGGAAAATGTGTTTTTTTAGCCAAAATTTGAGGTTTGCAAAGGATTCTGGGTAACAAAACCTGGTCAGAGCCCCACAAGTCACCCCATCTTGGATTCCCTTAGGTCTCTGGTTTTCAGAAATGCACAGGTTTGGTAGGTTTCCCTGGGTGCCGGCTGAGCTAGATGCCAAAATCTACCGGTAGGCACTTTGCAAAAAACAGCTCTATTTTCTGTCAAAAAATGGGATGTGTCCACGTTGTGCTTTGGGGCATTTCCTGTCGGGGGCGCTAGGCCTACCCACTAAAGTGAGGTATCATTTTTATCGGGAGACTTGGGGGAACGGTGGGTGGAAGGAAATTTGTGCCTCCTCTCAGATTCCAGAACTTTGTGCCACAGAAATGTGAGGAACATGTGTTTTTTTAGCCAAATTTTGAGGTTTGCAAAGGATTCTGGGTAATAGAACCTGGTCAGAGCCCCACAAGTCACCCCATCTTGGATTCCCCTAGGTCTCTAGTTTTCAGAAATGCACAGGTTTGGTAGGTTTCCCTAGGTGCCAGCTGAGCTAGAGGCCAAAATCTACAGGTAGGCACTTTGCAAAAAAACACCTCTGTTTTCTTTAAAAAAATGTGATGTGTGCACGTTGCGTTTTGGGGCATTTCCTGTCGCGGGCGCTAGGCCTACCCACACAAGTGAGGTATCATTTTTATCAGGAGACTTGGGGGAACGCTGGGTGGAAGGAAATTTGTGGCTCCTCTCTGATTCCAGAACTTTCTGTCACCAAAATGTGAGGAAAATTAGTTTTTTTAGCCAAATATTGAGGTTTGCAAAGGATTCTCGGTAACAGAATCTAGTCAGAGCCCCACAAGTCACCCCATCTTGGATTCCCCTAGGTCTCTAGTTTTCAGAAATGCACAGGTTTGGTAGGTTTCCCTAGGTGCCGGCTGAGCTAGAGGCCAAAATCTACAGGTAGGCACTTTGCAAAAAAACACCTCTGTTTTCTTTCAAAAAATGTGATGTCTGTACGTTGCGTTTTGGGGCATTTCCTGTCACTGGCGCTAGGCCTACCCACCCAAGTGAGGTTTCATTTTTATCGGGAGACTTGGGGGAACGCTGGGTGGAAGGAAATTTGTGCCTCCTCTCAGATTCCAGAACTTTCTGCCACAGAAATGTGAGGAACATGTGATTTTTTAGCCAAATTTTGAGGTTTGCAAAGGATTCTGGGTAACAGAACCTGGTCAGAGCCCCCCAAGTCACCCCATCTTGGATTCCCCTAGGTCTCTAGTTTTCAGAAATGCACAGGTTTGGTAGGTTTCCCTGGGTGCCGGCTGAGCTAGAGGCCAAAATCTACAGGTAGGCACTTTGCAAAAAACATCTCTGTTTTCTGTCAAAAAATGGGATGTGTCCACGTTGTGCTTTGGGGCATTTCCTGTCGGGGTCGCTAGGCCTACCCACACAAGTGAGGTATCATTTTTATCGGGAGACTTGGGGGAACGCTGGGTGGAAGGAAATTTGTGCCTCCTCTCAGATTCCAGAACTTTCTGCCACAGAAATGTGAGGAACATGTGTTTTTTTAGCCAAAATTTGAGGTTTGCAAAGGATTCTGGGTAACAAAACCTGGTCAGAGCCCCCCAAGTCACCCCATCTTGGATTCCCCTAGGTCTCTAGTTTTCAGAAATGCACAGGTTTGGTAGGTTTCCCTGGGTGCCGGCTGAGCTAGAGGCCAAAATCTACAGGTAGGCACTTTGCAAAAAACATCTCTGTTTTCTGTCAAAAAATGTGATGTGTGCACGTTGCGTTTTGGGGCATTTCCTGTCGGGGTCGCTAGGCCTACCCACACAAGTGAGGTATCATTTTTATCGGGAGACTTGGGGGAACGCTGGGTGGAAGGAAATTTGTGCCTCCTCTCAGATTCCAGAACTTTCTGCCACAGAAATATGAGGAACATGTGATTTTTTAGCCAAATTTTGAGGTTTGCAAAGGATTCTGGGTAACAGAACCTGGTCAGAGCCCCACAAGTCACCCCATCTTGGATTCCCCTAGGTCTCTAGTTTTCAGAAATGCACAGGTTTGGTAGGTTTCCCTGAGCTAGAGGCCAAAATCTACAGGTAGACACTTTGCAAAAAACACCTCTGTTTTCTTTCAAAAAATGTGATGTGTGCACATTGCGTTTTGGGGCATTTCTTGTCGCGGGCGCTAGGCCTACCCACACAAGTGAGGTATCATTTTTATCGGAGGACTTGGGGGAACGCTGGGTGGAAAGAAATTTGTGGCTCCTCTCTGATTCCAGAACTTTCTGTCACCAAAATATGAGGAAAATGTGTTTTTTTAGCCAAAATTTGAGGTTTGCAAAGGATTCTGGGTAACAAAACCTGGTCAGAGCCCCCCAAGTCACCCCATCTTGGATTCCCCTAGGTCTCTAGTTTTCAGAAATGCACAGGTTTGGTAGGTTTCCCTGGGTGCCGGCTGAGCTAGAGGCCAAAATCTACAGGTAGGCACTTTGCAAAAAACATCTCTGTTTTCTGTCAAAAAATGGGATGTGTCCACGTTGTGCTTTGGGGCATTTCCTGTCGGGGTCGCTAGGCCTACCCACACAAGTGAGGTATCATTTTTATCGGGAGACTTGGGGGAACGCTGGGTGGAAGGAAATTTGTGCCTCCTCTCAGATTCCAGAACTTTCTGCCACAGAAATGTGAGGAACATGTGTTTTTTTAGCCACATTTTGAGGTTTGCAAAGGATTCTGGGTAATAGAACCTGGTCAGAGCCCCACAAGTCACCCCATCGTGGATTCCCCTAGGTCTCTAGTTTTCAGAAATGCACAGGTTTGGTAGGTTTCCCTAGGTGCCGGCTGAGCTAGAGGCCAAAATCTACAGGTAGGCACTTTGCAAAAAACACCTCTGTTTTCTTTCAAAAAATGTGATGTGTGCACGTTGCGTTTTGGGGCATTTCCTGTCGTGGGCGCTAGGCCTACCCACCCAAGTGAGGTATCATTTTTATCGGGAGACTTGGGGGAACGCTGGGTGGAAGGAAATTTGTGGCTCCTCTCTGATTCCAGAACTTTCTGTCACCAAAATATGAGGAAAATGTGTTTTTTTAGCCAAATTTTGAGGTTTGCAAAGGATTCTGGGTAACAGAACCTGGTCAGAGCCCCACAAGTCACCCCATCTTGGATTCCCCTAGGTTTCTAGTTTTCAGAAATGCACAGGTTTGATGGGTTTCCCTAGGTGCCGGCTGAGCTAGAGGCCAAAATCTACAGGTAGGCACTTTGCAAAAAACAGCTCTGTTTTCTGTCAAAAAATGGGATGTGTCCACGTTGTGCTTTGGGGCATTTCCTGTCGGGGGCGCTAGGCCTACCCACACAAATGAGGTATCATTTTTATCGGGAGACTTGGGGGAACGCTTGGTGGAAGGAAATTTGTTCCTCCTCTCAGATTCCAGAACTTTCTGCCACAGAAATGTGAGGAACATGTGATTTTTTAGCCAAATTTTGATGTTTGTAAAGGATTCTGGGTAATAGAACCTGGTCAGAGCCCCACAAGTCACCCCATCTTGTATTCCCCTAGGTCTCTAGTTTTCAGAAATGCACAGGTTTGGTAGGTTTCCCTAGGTGCCGGCTGAGATAGAGGCCAAAATCTACAGGTAGGCACTTTGCAAAAAACAGCTCTGTTTTCTGTCAAAAAATGGGATGTGTCCACGTTGTGCTTTGGGGCATTTCCTGTCGGGGGCGCTAGGCCTACCCACACAAGTGAGGTATCATTTTTATCGGGAGACTTGGGGAACGCTGGGTGGAAGGAAATTTGTGCCTCCTCTCAGATTCCAGAACTTTCTGCCACAGAAATGTGAGGAACATGTGATTTTGTAGCCAAATTTTGAGGTTTGCAAAGGATTCTGGGTAACAGAACCTGGTCAGAGCCCCACAAGTCACCCCATCTTGGATTCCCCAAGGTCTCTAGTTTTCAGAAATGCACAGGTTTGGTAGGTTTCCCTGAGCTAGAGGCCAAATTCTACAGGTAGACACTTGGCAAAAAACACCTCTGTTTTCTTTAAAAAAATGTGATGTGTGCACATTGCGTTTTGGGGCATTTCCTGTCGCGGGCGCTAGGCCTACCCACACAAGTGAGGTATAATTGTTATCGGGAGACTTGGGGGAACGCTGGGTGGAAGGACATTTTTGGCTCCTCTCTGATTCCAGAACTTTCTGTCACCAAAATGTGAGGAAAATGTGTTTTTTTAGCCAAAATTTGAGGTTTGCAAAGGATTCTGGGTAACAAAACCTGGTCAGAGCCCCACAAGTCACCCCATCTTGGATTCCCCTAGGTCTCTAGTTTTCAGAAATGCACAGGTTTGGTAGGTTTCCCTGGGTGCCGGCTGAGCTAGATGCCAAAATCTACCGGTAGGCACTTTGCAAAAAACAGCTCTATTTTCTGTCAAAAAATGGGATGTGTCCACGTTGTGCTTTGGGGCATTTCCTGTCGGGGGCGCTAGGCCTACCCACTAAAGTGAGGTATCATTTTTATCGGGAGACTTGGGGGAACGGTGGGAGGAAGGAAATTTGTGCCTCCTCTCAGATTCCAGAACTTTGTGCCACAGAAATGTGAGGAACATGTGTTTTTTTAGCCAAATTTTGAGGTTTGCAAAGGATTCTGGGTAATAGAACCTGGTCAGAGCCCCACAAGTCACCCCATCTTGGATTCCCCTAGGTCTCTAGTTTTCAGAAATGCACAGGTTTGGTAGGTTTCCCTAGGTGCCAGCTGAGCTAGAGGCCAAAATCTACAGGTAGGCACTTTGCAAAAAAACACCTCTGTTTTCTTTAAAAAAATGTGATGTGTGCACGTTGCGTTTTGGGGCATTTCCTGTCGCGGGCGCTAGGCCTACCCACACAAGTGAGGTATCATTTTTATCAGGAGACTTGGGGGAACGCTGGGTGGAAGGAAATTTGTGGCTCCTCTCTGATTCCAGAACTTTCTGTCACCAAAATGTGAGGAAAATTAGTTTTTTTAGCCAAATATTGAGGTTTGCAAAGGATTCTCGGTAACAGAATCTGGTCAGAGCCCCACAAGTCACCCCATCTTGGATTCCCCTAGGTCTCTAGTTTTCAGAAATGCACAGGTTTGGTAGGTTTCCCTAGGTGCCGGCTGAGCTAGAGGCCAAAATCTACAGGTAGGCACTTTGCAAAAAAACACCTCTGTTTTCTTTAAAAAAATGTGATGTCTGCACGTTGCGTTTTGGGGCATTTCCTGTCACTGGCGCTAGGCCTACCCACCCAAGTGAGGTTTCATTTTTATCGGGAGACTTGGGGGAACGCTGGGTGGAAGGAAATTTGTGCCTCCTCTCAGATTCCAGAACTTTCTGCCACAGAAATGTGAGGAACATGTGATTTTTTAGCCAAATTTTGAGGTTTGCAAAGGATTCTGGGTAACAGAACCTGGTCAGAGCCCCACAAGTCACCCCATCTTGGATTCCCCTAGGTCTCTAGTTTTCAGAAATGCACAGGTTTGGTAGGTTTCCCTGAGCTAGAGGCCAAAATCTACAGGTAGACACTTTGCAAAAAACACCTCTGTTTTCTTTCAAAAAATGTGATGTGTGCACATTGCGTTTTGGGGCATTTCCTGTCGCGGGCGCTAGGCCTACCCACACAAGTGAGGTATCATTTTTATCGGAGGACTTGGGGGAACGCTGGGTGGAAAGAAATTTGTGGCTCCTCTCTGATTCCAGAACTTTCTGTCACCAAAATGTGAGGAAAATGTGTTTTTTTAGCCAAAATTTGAGGTTTGCAAAGGATTCTGGGTAACAAAACCTGGTCAGAGCCCCCCAAGTCACCCCATCTTGGATTCCCCTAGGTCTCTAGTTTTCAGAAATGCACAGGTTTGGTAGGTTTCCCTGGGTGCCGGCTGAGCTAGAGGCCAAAATCTACAGGTAGGCACTTTGCAAAAAACATCTCTGTTTTCTGTCAAAAAATGGGATGTGTCCACGTTGTGCTTTGGGGCATTTCCTGTCGGGGTCGCTAGGCCTACCCACACAAGTGAGGTATCATTTTTATCGGGAGACTTGGGGGAACGCCGGGTGGAAGGAAATTTGTGCCTCCTCTCAGATTCCAGAACTTTCTGCCACAGAAATGTGAGGAACATGTGTTTTTTTAGCCACATTTTGAGGTTTGCAAAGGATTCTGGGTAATAGAACCTGGTCAGAGCCCCACAAGTCACCCCATCGTGGATTCCCCTAGGTCTCTAGTTTTCAGAAATGCACAGGTTTGGTAGGTTTCCCTAGGTGCCGGCTGAGCTAGAGGCCAAAATCTACAGGTAGGCACTTTGCAAAAAACACCTCTGTTTTCTTTCAAAAAATGTGATGTGTGCACGTTGCGTTTTGGGGCATTTCCTGTCGTGGGCGCTAGGCCTACCCACCCAAGTGAGGTATCATTTTTATCGGGAGACTTGGGGGAACGCTGGGTGGAAGGAAATTTGTGGCTCCTCTCTGATTCCAGAACTTTCTGTCACCAAAATATGAGGAAAATGTGTTTTTTTAGCCAAATTTTGAGGTTTGCAAAGGATTCTGGGTAACAGAACCTGGTCAGAGCCCCATAAGTCACCCCATCTTGGATTCCCCTAGGTTTCTAGTTTTCAGAAATGCACAGGTTTGGTAGGTTTCCCTAGGTGCCGGCTGAGCTAGAGGCCAAAATCTACAGGTAGGCACTTTGCAAAAAACAGCTCTGTTTTCTGTCAAAAAATGGGATGTGTCCACGTTGTGCTTTGGGGCATTTCCTGTCGGGGGCGCTAGGCCTACCCACACAAATGAGGTATCATTTTTATCGGGAGACTTGGGGGAACGCTTGGTGGAAGGAAATTTGTTCCTCCTCTCAGATTCCAGAACTTTCTGCCACAGAAATGTGAGGAACATGTGATTTTTTAGCCAAATTTTGATGTTTGCAAAGGATTCTGGGTAATAGAACCTGGTCAGAGCCCCACAAGTCACCCCATCTTGTATTCCCCTAGGTCTCTAGTTTTCAGAAATGCACAGGTTTGGTAGGTTTCCCTAGGTGCCGGCTGAGATAGAGGCCAAAATCTACAGGTAGGCATTTTGCAAAAAACAGCTCTGTTTTCTGTCAAAAAATGGGATGTGTCCACGTTGTGCTTTGGGGCATTTCCTGTCGGGGGCGCTAGGCCTACCCACACAAGTGAGGTATCATTTTTATCGGGAGACTTGGGGAACGCTGGGTGGAAGGAAATTTGTGCCTCCTCTCAGATTCCAGAACTTTCTGCCACAGAAATGTGAGGAACATGTGATTTTGTAGCCAAATTTTGAGGTTTGCAAAGGATTCTGGGTAACAGAACCTGGTCAGAGCCCCACAAGTCACCCCATCTTGGATTCCCCAAGGTCTCTAGTTTTCAGAAATGCACAGGTTTGGTAGGTTTCCCTGAGCTAGAGGCCAAATTCTACAGGTAGACACTTGGCAAAAAACACCTCTGTTTTCTTTCAAAAAATGTGATGTGTGCACATTGCGTTTTGGGGCATTTCCTGTCGCGGGCGCTAGGCCTACCCACACAAGTGAGGTATAATTGTTATCGGGAGACTTGGGGGAACGCTGGGTGGAAGGAAATTTTTGGCTCCTCTCTGATTCCAGAACTTTCTGTCACCAAAATGTGAGGAAAATGTGTTTTTTTAGCCAAAATTTGAGGTTTGCAAAGGATTCTGGGTAACAAAACCTGGTCAGAGCCCCACAAGTCACCCCATCTTGGATTCCCTTAGGTCTCTGGTTTTCAGAAATGCACAGGTTTGGTAGGTTTCCCTGGGTGCCGGCTGAGCTAGATGCCAAAATCTACCGGTAGGCACTTTGCAAAAAACAGCTCTATTTTCTGTCAAAAAATGGGATGTGTCCACGTTGTGCTTTGGGGCATTTCCTGTCGGGGGCGCTAGGCCTACCCACTAAAGTGAGGTATCATTTTTATCGGGAGACTTGGGGGAACGGTGGGTGGAAGGAAATTTGTGCCTCCTCTCAGATTCCAGAACTTTGTGCCACAGAAATGTGAGGAACATGTGTTTTTTTAGCCAAATTTTGAGGTTTGCAAAGGATTCTGGGTAATAGAACCTGGTCAGAGCCCCACAAGTCACCCCATCTTGGATTCCCCTAGGTCTCTAGTTTTCAGAAATGCACAGGTTTGGTAGGTTTCCCTAGGTGCCAGCTGAGCTAGAGGCCAAAATCTACAGGTAGGCACTTTGCAAAAAAACACCTCTGTTTTCTTTAAAAAAATGTGATGTGTGCACGTTGCGTTTTGGGGCATTTCCTGTCGCGGGCGCTAGGCCTACCCACACAAGTGAGGTATCATTTTTATCAGGAGACTTGGGGGAACGCTGGGTGGAAGGAAATTTGTGGCTCCTCTCTGATTCCAGAACTTTCTGTCACCAAAATGTGAGGAAAATTAGTTTTTTTAGCCAAATATTGAGGTTTGCAAAGGATTCTCGGTAACAGAATCTAGTCAGAGCCCCACAAGTCACCCCATCTTGGATTCCCCTAGGTCTCTAGTTTTCAGAAATGCACAGGTTTGGTAGGTTTCCCTAGGTGCCGGCTGAGCTAGAGGCCAAAATCTACAGGTAGGCACTTTGCAAAAAAACACCTCTGTTTTCTTTCAAAAAATGTGATGTCTGTACGTTGCGTTTTGGGGCATTTCCTGTCACTGGCGCTAGGCCTACCCACCCAAGTGAGGTTTCATTTTTATCGGGAGACTTGGGGGAACGCTGGGTGGAAGGAAATTTGTGCCTCCTCTCAGATTCCAGAACTTTCTGCCACAGAAATGTGAGGAACATGTGATTTTTTAGCCAAATTTTGAGGTTTGCAAAGGATTCTGGGTAACAGAACCTGGTCAGAGCCCCACAAGTCACCCCATCTTGGATTCCCCTAGGTCTCTAGTTTTCAGAAATGCACAGGTTTGGTAGGTTTCCCTGAGCTAGAGGCCAAAATCTACAGGTAGACACTTTGCAAAAAACACCTCTGTTTTCTTTCAAAAAATGTGATGTGTGCACATTGCGTTTTGGGGCATTTCCTGTCGCGGGCGCTAGGCCTACCCACACAAGTGAGGTATCATTTTTATCGGAGGACTTGGGGGAACGCTGGGTGGAAAGAAATTTGTGGCTCCTCTCTGATTCCAGAACTTTCTGTCACCAAAATGTGAGGAAAATGTGTTTTTTTAGCCAAAATTTGAGGTTTGCAAAGGATTCTGGGTAACAAAACCTGGTCAGAGCCCCCCAAGTCACCCCATCTTGGATTCCCCTAGGTCTCTAGTTTTCAGAAATGCACAGGTTTGGTAGGTTTCCCTGGGTGCCGGCTGAGCTAGAGGCCAAAATCTACAGGTAGGCACTTTGCAAAAAACATCTCTGTTTTCTGTCAAAAAATGGGATGTGTCCACGTTGTGCTTTGGGGCATTTCCTGTCGGGGTCGCTAGGCCTACCCACACAAGTGAGGTATCATTTTTATCGGGAGACTTGGGGGAACGCTGGGTGGAAGGAAATTTGTGCCTCCTCTCAGATTCCAGAACTTTCTACCACAGAAATGTGAGGAACATGTGTTTTTTTAGCCACATTTTGAGGTTTGCAAAGGATTCTGGGTAATAGAACCTGGTCAGAGCCCCACAAGTCACCCCATCGTGGATTCCCCTAGGTCTCTAGTTTTCAGAAATGCACAGGTTTGGTAGGTTTCCCTAGGTGCCGGCTGAGCTAGAGGCCAAAATCTACAGGTAGGCACTTTGCAAAAAACACCTCTGTTTTCTTTCAAAAAATGTGATGTGTGCACGTTGCGTTTTGGGGCATTTCCTGTCGTGGGCGCTAGGCCTACCCACCCAAGTGAGGTATCATTTTTATCGGGAGACTTGGGGGAACGCTGGGTGGAAGGAAATTTGTGGCTCCTCTCTGATTCCAGAACTTTCTGTCACCAAAATATGAGGAAAATGTGTTTTTTTTAGCCAAATTTTGAGGTTTGCAAAGGATTCTGGGTAACAGAACCTGGTCAGAGCCCCACAAGTCACCCCATCTTGGATTCCCCTAGGTTTCTAGTTTTCAGAAATGCACAGGTTTGGTAGGTTTCCCTAGGTGCCGGCTGAGCTAGAGGCCAAAATCTACAGGTAGGCACTTTGCAAAAAACAGCTCTGTTTTCTGTCAAAAAATGGGATGTGTCCACGTTGTGCTTTGGGGCATTTCCTGTCGGGGGCGCTAGGCCTACCCACACAAATGAGGTATCATTTTTATCGGGAGACTTGGGGGAACGCTTGGTGGAAGGAAATTTGTTCCTCCTCTCAGATTCCAGAACTTTCTGCCACAGAAATGTGAGGAACATGTGATTTTTTAGCCAAATTTTGATGTTTGCAAAGGATTCTGGGTAATAGAACCTGGTCAGAGCCCCACAAGTCACCCCATCTTGTATTCCCCTAGGTCTCTAGTTTTCAGAAATGCACAGGTTTGGTAGGTTTCCCTAGGTGCCGGCTGAGATAGAGGCCAAAATCTACAGGTAGGCATTTTGCAAAAAACAGCTCTGTTTTCTGTCAAAAAATGGGATGTGTCCACGTTGTGCTTTGGGGCATTTCCTGTCGGGGGCGCTAGGCCTACCCACACAAGTGAGGTATCATTTTTATCGGGAGACTTGGGGAACGCTGGGTGGAAGGAAATTTGTGCCTCCTCTCAGATTCCAGAACTTTCTGCCACAGAAATGTGAGGAACATGTGATTTTGTAGCCAAATTTTGAGGTTTGCAAAGGATTCTGGGTAACAGAACCTGGTCAGAGCCCCACAAGTCACCCCATCTTGGATTCCCCAAGGTCTCTAGTTTTCAGAAATGCACAGGTTTGGTAGGTTTCCCTGAGCTAGAGGCCAAATTCTACAGGTAGACACTTGGCAAAAAACACCTCTGTTTTCTTTCAAAAAATGTGATGTGTGCACATTGCGTTTTGGGGCATTTCCTGTCGCGGGCGCTAGGCCTACCCACACAAGTGAGGTATAATTGTTATCGGGAGACTTGGGGGAACGCTGGGTGGAAGGAAATTTTTGGCTCCTCTCTGATTCCAGAACTTTCTGTCACCAAAATGTGAGGAAAATGTGTTTTTTTAGCCAAAATTTGAGGTTTGCAAAGGATTCTGGGTAACAAAACCTGGTCAGAGCCCCACAAGTCACCCCATCTTGGATTCCCTTAGGTCTCTGGTTTTCAGAAATGCACAGGTTTGGTAGGTTTCCCTGGGTGCCGGCTGAGCTAGATGCCAAAATCTACCGGTAGGCACTTTGCAAAAAACAGCTCTATTTTCTGTCAAAAAATGGGATGTGTCCACGTTGTGCTTTGGGGCATTTCCTGTCGGGGGCGCTAGGCCTACCCACTAAAGTGAGGTATCATTTTTATCGGGAGACTTGGGGGAACGGTGGGTGGAAGGAAATTTGTGCCTCCTCTCAGATTCCAGAACTTTGTGCCACAGAAATGTGAGGAACATGTGTTTTTTTAGCCAAATTTTGAGGTTTGCAAAGGATTCTGGGTAATAGAACCTGGTCAGAGGCCCACAAGTCACCCCATCTTGGATTCCCCTAGGTCTCTAGTTTTCAGAAATGCACAGGTTTGGTAGGTTTCCCTAGGTGCCAGCTGAGCTAGAGGCCAAAATCTACAGGTACGCACTTTGCAAAAAAACACCTCTGTTTTCTTTAAAAAAATGTGATGTGTGCACGTTGCGTTTTGGGGCATTTCCTGTCGCGGGCGCTAGGCCTACCCACACAAGTGAGGTATCATTTTTATCAGGAGACTTGGGGGAACGCTGGGTGGAAGGAAATTTGTGGCTCCTCTCTGATTCCAGAACTTTCTGTCACCAAAATGTGAGGAAAATTAGTTTTTTTAGCCAAATATTGAGGTTTGCAAAGGATTCTCGGTAACAGAATCTGGTCAGAGCCCCACAAGTCACCCCATCTTGGATTCCCCTAGGTCTCTAGTTTTCAGAAATGCACAGGTTTGGTAGGTTTCCCTAGGTGCCGGCTGAGCTAGAGGCCAAAATCTACAGGTAGGCACTTTGCAAAAAAACACCTCTGTTTTCTTTAAAAAAATGTGATGTCTGCACGTTGCGTTTTGGGGCATTTCCTGTCACTGGCGCTAGGCCTACCCACCCAAGTGAGGTTTCATTTTTATCGGGAGACTTGGGGGAACGCTGGGTGGAAGGAAATTTGTGCCTCCTCTCAGATTCCAGAACTTTCTGCCACAGAAATGTGAGGAACATGTGATTTTTTAGCCAAATTTTGAGGTTTGCAAAGGATTCTGGGTAACAGAACCTGGTCAGAGCCCCACAAGTCACCCCATCTTGGATTCCCCTAGGTCTCTAGTTTTCAGAAATGCACAGGTTTGGTAGGTTTCCCTGAGCTAGAGGCCAAAATCTACAGGTAGACACTTTGCAAAAAACACCTCTGTTTTCTTTCAAAAAATGTGATGTGTGCACATTGCGTTTTGGGGCATTTCCTGTCGCGGGCGCTAGGCCTACCCACACAAGTGAGGTATCATTTTTATCGGAGGACTTGGGGGAACGCTGGGTGGAAAGAAATTTGTGGCTCCTCTCTGATTCCAGAACTTTCTGTCACCAAAATGTGAGGAAAATGTGTTTTTTTAGCCAAAATTTGAGGTTTGCAAAGGATTCTGGGTAACAAAACCTGGTCAGAGCCCCCCAAGTCACCCCATCTTGGATTCCCCTAGGTCTCTAGTTTTCAGAAATGCACAGGTTTGGTAGGTTTCCCTGGGTGCCGGCTGAGCTAGAGGCCAAAATCTACAGGTAGGCACTTTGCAAAAAACATCTCTGTTTTCTGTCAAAAAATGGGATGTGTCCACGTTGTGCTTTGGGGCATTTCCTGTCGGGGTCGCTAGGCCTACCCACACAAGTGAGGTATCATTTTTATCGGGAGACTTGGGGGAACGCTGGGTGGAAGGAAATTTGTGCCTCCTCTCAGATTCCAGAACTTTCTGCCACAGAAATGTGAGGAACATGTGTTTTTTTAGCCACATTTTGAGGTTTGCAAAGGATTCTGGGTAATAGAACCTGGTCAGAGCCCCACAAGTCACCCCATCGTGGATTCCCCTAGGTCTCTAGTTTTCAGAAATGCACAGGTTTGGTAGGTTTCCCTAGGTGCCGGCTGAGCTAGAGGCCAAAATCTACAGGTAGGCACTTTGCAAAAAACACCTCTGTTTTCTTTCAAAAAATGTGATGTGTGCACGTTGCGTTTTGGGGCATTTCCTGTCGTGGGCGCTAGGCCTACCCACCCAAGTGAGGTATCATTTTTATCGGGAGACTTGGGGGAACGCTGGGTGGAAGGAAATTTGTGGCTCCTCTCTGATTCCAGAACTTTCTGTCACCAAAATATGAGGAAAATGTGTTTTTTTAGCCAAATTTTGAGGTTTGCAAAGGATTCTGGGTAACAGAACCTGGTCAGAGCCCCACAAGTCACCCCATCTTGGATTCCCCTAGGTCTCTAGTTTTCAGAAATGCACAGGTTTGGTAGGTTTCCCTAGGTGCCGGCTGAGCTAGAGGCCAAAATCTACAGGTAGGCACTTTGCAAAAAACAGCTCTGTTTTCTGTCAAAAAATGGGATGTGTCCACGTTGTGCTTTGGGGCATTTCCTGTCGGGGGCGCTAGGCCTACCCACACAAATGAGGTATCATTTTTATCGGGAGACTTGGGGGAACGCTTGGTGGAAGGAAATTTGTTCCTCCTCTCAGATTCCAGAACTTTCTGCCACAGAAATGTGAGGAACATGTGATTTTTTAGCCAAATTTTGATGTTTGCAAAGGATTCTGGGTAATAGAACCTGGTCAGAGCCCCACAAGTCACCCCATCTTGTATTCCCCTAGGTCTCTAGTTTTCAGAAATGCACAGGTTTGGTAGGTTTCCCTAGGTGCCGGCTGAGATAGAGGCCAAAATCTACAGGTAGGCACTTTGCAAAAAACAGCTCTGTTTTCTGTCAAAAAATGGGATGTGTCCACGTTGTGCTTTGGGGCATTTCCTGTCGGGGGCGCTAGGCCTACCCACACAAGTGAGGTATCATTTTTATCGGGAGACTTGGGGAACGCTGGGTGGAAGGAAATTTGTGCCTCCTCTCAGATTCCAGAACTTTCTGCCACAGAAATGTGAGGAACATGTGATTTTGTAGCCAAATTTTGAGGTTTGCAAAGGATTCTGGGTAACAGAACCTGGTCAGAGCCCCACAAGTCACCCCATCTTGGATTCCCCAAGGTCTCTAGTTTTCAGAAATGCACAGGTTTGGTAGGTTTCCCTGAGCTAGAGGCCAAATTCTACAGGTAGACACTTTGCAAAAAACACCTCTGTTTTCTTTCAAAAAATGTGATGTGTGCACATTGCGTTTTGGGGCATTTCCTGTCGCGGGCGCTAGGCCTACCCACACAAGTGAGGTATAATTGTTATCGGGAGACTTGGGGGAACGCTGGGTGGAAGGAAATTTTTGGCTCCTCTCTGATTCCAGAACTTTCTGTCACCAAAATGTGAGGAAAATGTGTTTTTTTAGCCAAAATTTGAGGTTTGCAAAGGATTCTGGGTAACAAAACCTGGTCAGAGCCCCACAAGTCACCCCATCTTGGATTCCCCTAGGTCTCTGGTTTTCAGAAATGCACAGGTTTGGTAGGTTTCCCTGGGTGCCGGCTGAGCTAGATGCCAAAATCTACCGGTAGGCACTTTGCAAAAAACAGCTCTATTTTCTGTCAAAAAATGGGATGTGTCCACGTTGTGCTTTGGGGCATTTCCTGTCGGGGGCGCTAGGCCTACCCACTAAAGTGAGGTATCATTTTTATCGGGAGACTTGGGGGAACGGTGGGTGGAAGGAAATTTGTGCCTCCTCTCAGATTCCAGAACTTTGTGCCACAGAAATGTGAGGAACATGTGTTTTTTTAGCCAAATTTTGAGGTTTGCAAAGGATTCTGGGTAATAGAACCTGGTCAGAGCCCCACAAGTCACCCCATCTTGGATTCCCCTAGGTCTCTAGTTTTCAGAAATGCACAGGTTTGGTAGGTTTCCCTAGGTGCCAGCTGAGCTAGAGGCCAAAATCTACAGGTAGGCACTTTGCAAAAAAACACCTCTGTTTTCTTTAAAAAAATGTGATGTGTGCACGTTGCGTTTTGGGGCATTTCCTGTCGCGGGCGCTAGGCCTACCCACACAAGTGAGGTATCATTTTTATCAGGAGACTTGGGGGAACGCTGGGTGGAAGGAAATTTGTGGCTCCTCTCTGATTCCAGAACTTTCTGTCACCAAAATGTGAGGAAAATTTGTTTTTTTAGCCAAATATTGAGGTTTGCAAAGGATTCTCGGTAACAGAATCTGGTCAGAGCCCCACAAGTCACCCCATCTTGGATTCCCCTAGGTCTCTAGTTTTCAGAAATGCACAGGTTTGGTAGGTTTCCCTAGGTGCCGGCTGAGCTAGAGCCCAAAATCTACAGGTAGGCACTTTGCAAAAAAACACCTCTGTTTTCTTTAAAAAAATGTGATGTGTGCACGTTGCGTTTTGGGGCATTTCCTGTCGTGGGCGCTAGGCCTACCCACACAAGTGAGGTATCATTTTTATCGGGAGACTTGGGGGAACGCTGGGTGGAAGGAAATTTGTGGCTCCTCTCTGATTCCAGAACTTCTGTCACCAAAATGTGAGGAACATGTGATTTTTTAGCCAAATTTTGAGGTTAGCAAAGGATTCTGGGTAATAGAACCTGGTCAGAGCCCCACAAGTCACCCCATCTTGGATTCCCCTAGGTCTCTAGTTTTCAGAAATGCACAGGTTTGGTATGTTTCCCTAGGTGCCGGCTGAGCTGGAGGCCAAAATCTACAGGTAGGCACTTTGCAAAAAACACCTCTGTTTTCTGTCAAAAAATGTGATGTGTCCACGTTGTGCTTTGGGGCATTTCCTGTCGGGGGCACTAGGCCTACCCACACAAGTGAGGTATCATTTTTATTGGGAGACTTGGGGGAACGCTGGGTGGAAGGAAATTTGTGCCTCCTCTCAGATTCCAGAACTTTCTGCCACAGAAATGTGAGGAACATGTGATTTTTTAGCCAAATTTTGAGGTTTGCAAAGGATTCTGGGTAACAGAACCTGGTCAGAGCCACACAAGTCACCCCATCTTGGATTCCCCTAGGTCTCTAGTTTTCAGAAATGCACAGGATTGGTAGGTTTCCCTGAGCTAGAGGCCAAAATCTATAGGTAGACAGTTTGCAAAAAACACCTCTGTTTTCTTTCAAAAAATGTGATGTGTGCACATTGCGTTTTGGGGCATCTCCTGTCGCGGGCGCTAGGCCTACCCACACAAGTGAGGTATCATTTTTATCAGGGGACTTGGGGGAACGCTGAGTGGAAGGAAATTTGTGGCTCCTCTCTGATTCCAGAACTTTCTGTCACCAAAATGTGAGGAAAATGTGTTTTTTTAGCCAAAATTTGAGGTTTGCAAAGGATTCTGGGTAACAAAACCTGGTCAGAGCCCCACAAGTCACCCCATCTTGGATTCCCCTAGGTCTCTAGTTTTCAGAAATGCACAGGTTTGGTAGGTTTCCCTGGGTGCCGGCTGAGCTAGAGGCCAAAATCTACAGGTAGGCACTTTGCAAAAAACAGCTCTGTTTTCTTTCAAAAAATGGGATGTGTTCACGTTGTGCTTTGGGGCATTTCCTGTCGGGGGCGCTAGGCCTACGCACACAAGTGAGGTATCATTTTTATCGGGAGACTTGGGGGAACGCTGGGTGGAAGGAAATTTGTGCCTCCTCTCAGATTCCAGAACTTTCTGCCACAGAAATGTGAGGAACATGTGTTTTTTTAGCCAAATTTTGAGGTTTGCAAAGGATTCTGGGTAACAGAACCTGGTCAGAGCACTACAAATCACCCCATCTTGGATTCCCCTAGGTCTCTAGTTTTCAGAAATGCAGAGGTTTGGTAGGTTTCCCTAGGTGCCGGCTGAGCTAGAGGCCAAAATCTACAGGTAGGCACTTTGCAAAAAACAGCTCTGTTTTCTGTCAAAAAATGGGATGTGTCCACGTTGTGCTTTGGGGCATTTCCTGTCGGGGTCGCTAGGCCTACCCACACAAGTGAGGTATCATTTTTATCGGGAGACTTGGGGAAACGCTGGGTCGAAGGAAATTTGTGCCTCCTCTCAGATTCCAGAACTTTCTGCCACAGAAATGTGAGGAACATGTGTTTTTTTAGCCAAATGTTGAGGTTTGCAAAGGATTCTGGGTAATAGAACCTGGTCAGAGCCCCACAAGTCACCCCATCTTGGATTCCCCTAGGTCTCTAGTTTTCAGAAATGCACAGGTTTGGTAGGTTTCCCTAGGTGCCGGCTGAGTTAGAGGCCAAAATCTACAGGTAGGCACTTTGCAAAAAAACACCTCTGTTTTCTTTAAAAAAATGTGATGTGTGCACATTGCGTTTTGGGGCATTTCCTGTCGCGGGCGCTAGGCCTACCCACACAAGTGAGGTATCATTTTTATCGGGAGACTTGGGGGAACGCTGGGTGGAAGGAAATTTGTGGCTCCTCTCTGATTCCAGAACTTTCTGTCACCAAAATATGAGGAAAATGTGTTTTTTTAGCCAAATATTGAGGTTTGCAAAGGATTCTGGGTAACAGAACCTGGTCAGAGCCCCACAAGTCACCCCATCTTGGATTCCCCTAGGTCTCTAGTTTTCAGAAATGCACAGGTTTGGTAGGTTTCCCTAGGTGCCGGCTGAGCTAGACGACAAAATCTACAGGTAGGCACTTTGCAAAAAACACCTCTGTTTTCTTTAAAAAAATGTGATGTGTGCACGTTGCGTTTTGGGGCATTTCCTGTCGCGGGCGCTAGGCCTACCCACACAAGTGAGGTATCATTTTTATCAGGAGACTTGGGGGAACGCTGGGTGGAAGGAAATTTGTGGCTCCTCTCTGATTCCAGAACTTTCTGTCACCAAAATGTGAGGAAAATTTGTTTTTTTAGCCAAATATTGAGGTTTGCAAAGGATTCTGGGTAACAGAACCTGGTCAGAGCCCCACAAGTCACCCCATCTTGGATTCCCCTAGGTCTCTAGTTTTCAGAAATGCACAGGTTTGGTAGGTTTCCCTGAGCTAGAGGCCAAAATCTACAGGTAGGCACTTTGCAAAAAACACCTCTGTTTTCTTTCAAAAAATGTGATGTGTGCACATTGCGTTTTGGGGCATTTCCTGTCGCGGGCGCTAGGCCTACCCACACAAGTGAGGTATCATTTTTATCGGGAGACTTGGGGGAACGCTGGGTGGAAGGAAATTTGTGCCTCCTCTCAGATTCCAGAACTTTCTGCCACAGAAATGTGAGGAACATGTGTTTTTTTAGCCAAATTTTGAGGTTTGCAAAGGATTCTGGGTAATAGAACCTGGTCAGAGCCCCACAAGTCACCCCATCTTGGATTCCCCTAGGTCTCTAGTTTTCAGAAAAGCACAGGTTTGGTAGGTTTCCCTAGGTGCCGGCTGAGCTAGAGGCCAAAACCTACAGGTAGGCACTTTGCAAAAAAACACCTCTGTTTTCTTTAAAAAAATGTGATGTGTGCACGTTGCATTTTGGGGCATTTCCTGTCGCGGGCGCTAGGCCTACCCACACAAGTGAGGTATCATTTTTATCGGGAGACTTGGGGAAACGCTGGGTGGAAGGAAATTTGTGGCTCCTCTCTGATTCCAGAACTTTCTGTCACCAAAATATGAGGAAAATGTGTTTTTTAAGCCAAATATTGAGGTTTGCAAAGGATTCTGGGTAACAGAACCTGGTCAGAGCCCCACAAGTCACCCCATCTTGGATTCCCCTAGGTCTCTAGTTTTCAGAAATGCACAGGTTTGGTAGGTTTCCCTAGGTGCCGGCTGAGCTAGAGGCCAAAATCTACAGGTAGACACTTTGCAAAAAACACCTCTGTTTTCTTTCAAAAAATGTGATGTGTGCACGTTGCGTTTTGGGGCATTTCCTGTCGCGGGCGCTACGCCTACCCACACAAGTGAGGTATCATTTTTATCAGGAGACTTGGGGGAACGCTGGGTGGAAGGAAATTTGTGGCTCCTCTCTGATTCCAGAACTTTCTGTCACCAAAATGTGAGGAAAATTTGTTTTTTTAGCCAAATATTGAGGTTTGCAAAGGATTCTGGGTAACAGAACCTGGTCAGAGCCCCACAAGTCACCCCATCTTGGATTCCCCTAGGTCTCTAGTTTTCAGAAATGCACAGGTTTGGTAGGTTTCCCTGAGCTAGAGGCCAAAATCTACAGGTAGACACTTTGCAAAAAACACCTCTGTTTTCTTTCAAAAAATGTGATGTGTGCACATTGCGTTTTGGGGCATTTTCTGTCGCGGGCGCTAGGCCTACCCACACAAGTGAGGTATCATTTTTATCGGGAGACTTGGGGGAACGCTGGGTGGAAGGAAATTTGTGGCTCCTCTCTGATTCCAGAACTTTCTGTCACCAAAATGTGAGGAAAATTTGTTTTTTTAGCCAAAATGTGAGGTTTGCAAAGGATTCTGGGTAACAAAACCTGGTCAGAGCCCCACAAGTCACCCCATCTTGGATTCCCCAAGGTCTCTAGTTTTCAGAAATGCACAGGTTTGGTAGGTTTCCCTGGGTGCCGGCTGAGCTAGAGGCCAAAATCTACAGGTAGGCACTTTGCAAAAAACAGCTCTGTTTTCTGTCAAAAAATGGGATGTGTCCACGTTGTGCTTTGGGGCATTTCCTGTCGGGGGCGCTAGGCCTACCCACACAAGTGAGGTATCATTTTTATCTGGAGACTTGGGGGAACGCTGGGTGGAAGGAAATTTGTGCCTCCTCTCAGATTCCAGAACTTTCTGCCACAGAAATGTGAGGAACATGTGTTTTTTTAGCCAAATTTTGAGGTTTGCAAAGGATTCTGGGTAACAGAACCTGGTCAGAGCACTACAAGTCACCCCATCTTGGATTCCCCTAGGTCTCTAGTTTTCAGAAATGCACAGGTTTGGTAGGTTTTCCTGAGCTAGAGGTCAAAATCTACAGGTAGACACTTTGCAAAATACACCTCTGTTTTCTTTCAAAAAATGTGATGTGTGCACATTGCGTTTTGGGGCATTTCCTGTCGCGGGCGCTAGGCCTACCCACACAAGTGAGGTATCATTTTTATCGGGGGACTTGGGGGAACGCTGGGTGGAAGGAAATTTGTGGCTCCTCTCTGATTCCAGAACTTTCTGTCACCAAAATGTGAGGAAAATGTGTTTTTTTAGCCAAATTTTGAGGATTGCTAAGGATTCTGGGTAACAAAACCTGGTCAGAGCCCCCACAAGTCACCCCATCTTGGATTCCCCTAGGTCTCTAGTTTTCAGAAATGCACAGGTTTGGTAGGTTTCCCTGGGTGCCGGCTGAGCTAGAGGCCAAAATCTACAGGTAGGCACTTTGCAAAAAACAGCTCTGTTTTCTGTCAAAAAATGGGATGTGTCCACGTTGTGCTTTGGGGCATTTCCTGTCGGGGTCGCTAGGCCTACCCACACAAGTGAGGTATCATTTTTATCGGGAGACTTGGGGGAACGCTGGGTGGAAGGAAATTTGTGCCTCCTCTCAGATTCCAGAACTTTCTGCCACAGAAATGTAAGGAACATGTGTTTTTTTAGCCAAATTTTGAGGTTTGCATAGGATTCTGGGTAATAGAACCTGGTCAGAGCCCCTGAAGTCACCCCATCTTGGATTCCCCTAGGTCTCTAGTTTTCAGAAATGCACAGGTTTGGTAGGTTTCCCTAGGTGCCGGCTGAACTAGAGGCCAAAATCTACAGGTAGGCACTTTGCAAAAAACACCTCTGTTTTCTTTCAAAAAATGTGATGTCTGCACGTTGCGTTTTGGGGCATTTCCTGTCACGGGCGCTAGGCCTACCCACCCAAGTGAGGTTTCATTTTTATCGGGAGACTTGGGGGAACGCTGGGTGGAAGGAAATTTGTGCCTCCTCTTAGATTCCAGAACTTTCTGCCACAGAAATGTGAGGAACATGTGATTTTTTAGCCAAATTTTGAGGTTTGCAAAGGATTCTGGGTAACAGAACCTGGTCAGAGCCCCACAAGTCACCCCATCTTGGATTCCCCTAGGTCTCTAGTTTTCAGAAATGCACAGGTTTGGTAGGTTTCCCTGAGCTTGAGGCCAAAATCTACAGGTAGACACTTTGCAAAAAACACCTCTGTTTTCTTTCAAAAAATGTGATGTGTGCACATTGCGTTTTGGGGCATTTCCTGTCGCGGGCGCTAGGCCTACCCACACAAGTGAGGTATCATTTTTATCGGAGGACTTGGGGGAACGCTGGGTGGAAAGAAATTTGTGGCTCCTCTCTGATTCCAGAACTTTCTGTCACCAAAATGTGAGGAAAATGTGTTTTTTTAGCCAAAATTTGAGGTTTGCAAAGGATTCTGGGTAACAAAACCTGGTCAGAGCCCCCCAAGTCACCCGATCTTAGATTCCCCTAGGTCTCTAGTTTTCAGAAATGCACAGGTTTGGTAGGTTTCCCTAGGTGCCGGCTGAGCTAGAGGCCAAAATCTACAGGTAGGCACTTTGCAAAAAACACCTCTGTTTTCTTTCAAAAAATGTGATGTGTGCACGTTGCGTTTTGGGGCATTTCCTGTCGTGGGCGCAAGGCCTACCCACCCAAGTGAGGTATCATTTTTATCGGGAGACTTGGGGGAACGCTGGGTGGAAGGAAATTTGTGGCTCCTCTCTGATTCCAGAACTTTCTGTCACCAAAATATGAGGAAAATGTGTTTTTTTAGCCAAATTTTGAGGTTTGCAAAGGATTCTGGGTAACAGAACCTGGTCAGAGACCCACAAGTCACCCCATCTTGGATTCCCCTAGGTCTCTAGTTTTCAGAAATGCACAGGTTTGGTAGGTTTCCCTAGGTGTCGGTTGAGCTAGAGGCCAAAATCTACAGGTAGGCACTTTGCAAAAAACACCTCTGTTTTATTTCAAAAAATGGGATGTGTCCACGTTGTGCTTTGGGGCATTTCCTGTCGGGGGCGCTAGGCCTACCCACACAAGTGAGGTATCATTTGTATCGGGAGACTTGGGGGAACGCTTGGTAGATGGAAATTTGTGCCTCCTCTCAGATTCCAGAACTTTCTGCCACAGAAATGTGAGGAACATGTGTTTTTTTAGCCAAATTGTGAGGTTTGCAAAGGATTCTGGGTAACAGAACCTGGTCAGAGCCCCACAAGTCACCCCATCTTGGATTCCCCTAGGTCTCTAGTTTTCAAAAATGCACAGGTTTGGTAGGTTTCCCTAAGTGCCGGTTGAGCTAGAGGCCAAAATCTACAGGTAGGCACTTTGCAAAAAACACCTCTGTTTTCTTTAAAAAAATGTGATGTGTCCACGTTGCGTTTTGGGGCATTTCTTGTCGCGGGCGCTAGGCCTACCCACACAAGTGAGGTATCATTTTTATTGGGAGACTTGGGGGAACGCTGGGTGGAAGGAAATTTGTGGCTCCTCTCTGATTCCAGAACTTTCTGTCACCAAAATGTGAGGAAAATGTGTTTTTTTAGCCAAATTTTGAGGTTTGCAAAGGATTCTGGGTAACAGAACCTGGTCAGAGCCCCACAAGTCACCCCATCTTGGATTCCCCTAGGTCTCTAGTTTTCAGAAATGCACAGGTTTGGTAGGTTTTCCTGAGCTAGAGGTCAAAATCTACAGGTAGACACTTTGCAAAATACACCTCTGTTTTCTTTCAAAAAATGTGATGTGTGCACATTGCGTTTTGGGGCATTTCCTGTCGCGGGCGCTAGGCCTACCCACACAAGTGAGGTATCATTTTTATCGGGGGACTTGAGGGAACGCTGGGTGGAAGGAAATTTGTGGCTCCTCTCTGATTCCAGAACTTTCTGTCACCAAAATGTGAGGAAAATGTGTTTTTTTAGCCAAATTTTGAGGATTGCTAAGGATTCTGGGTAACAAAACCTGGTCAGAGCCCCCACAAGTCACCCCATCTTGGATTCCCCTAGGTCTCTAGTTTTCAGAAATGCACAGGTTTGGTAGGTTTCCCTGGGTGCCGGCTGAGCTAGAGGCCAAAATCTACAGGTAGGCACTTTGCAAAAAACAGCTCTGTTTTCTGTCAAAAAATGGGATGTGTCCACGTTGTGCTTTGGGGCATTTCCTGTCGGGGTCGCTAGGCCTACCCACACAAGTGAGGTATCATTTTTATCGGGAGACTTGGGGGAACGCTGGGTGGAAGGAAATTTGTGCCTCCTCTCAGATTCCAGAACTTTCTGCCACAGAAATGTAAGGAACATGTGTTTTTTTAGCCAAATTTTGAGGTTTGCATAGGATTCTGGGTAATAGAACCTGGTCAGAGCCCCTGAAGTCACCCCATCTTGGATTCCCCTAGGTCTCTAGTTTTCAGAAATGCACAGGTTTGGTAGGTTTCCCTAGGTGCCGGCTGAACTAGAGGCCAAAATCTACAGGTAGGCACTTTGCAAAAAACACCTCTGTTTTCTTTCAAAAAATGTGATGTCTGCACGTTGCGTTTTGGGGCATTTCCTGTCACGGGCGCTAGGCCTACCCACCCAAGTGAGGTTTCATTTTTATCGGGAGACTTGGGGGAACGCTGGGTGGAAGGAAATTTGTGCCTCCTCTTAGATTCCAGAACTTTCTGCCACAGAAATGTGAGGAACATGTGATTTTTTAGCCAAATTTTGAGGTTTGCAAAGGATTCTGGGTAACAGAACCTGGTCAGAGCCCCACAAGTCACCCCATCTTGGATTCCCCTAGGTCTCTAGTTTTCAGAAATGCACAGGTTTGGTAGGTTTCCCTGAGCTTGAGGCCAAAATCTACAGGTAGACACTTTGCAAAAAACACCTCTGTTTTCTTTCAAAAAATGTGATGTGTGCACATTGCATTTT
This sequence comes from Pleurodeles waltl, assembly GCF_031143425.1. Classification (NCBI taxonomy): domain Eukaryota; kingdom Metazoa; phylum Chordata; class Amphibia; order Caudata; family Salamandridae; genus Pleurodeles; species Pleurodeles waltl. Next base: position 1,475,665,937 of record NC_090444.1, read on the forward strand.
GGGGCATTTCCTGTCGCGGGCGCTAGGCCTACCCACACAAGTGAGGTATCATTTTTATCGGAGGACTTGGGGGAACGCTGGGTGGAAAGAAATTTGTGGCTCCTCTCTGATTCCAGAACTTTCTGTCACCAAAATATGAGGAAAATGTGTTTTTTTAGCCAAATATTGAGGTTTGCAAAGGATTCTGGGTAACAGAACCTGGTCAGAGCCCCACAAGTCACCCCATCTTGGATTCCCCTAGGTCTCTAGTTTTCAGAAATGCACAGGTTTGGTAGGTTTCCCTAGGTGCCGGCTGAGCTAGACGACAAAATCTACAGGTAGGCACTTTGCAAAAAACACCTCTGTTTTCTTTAAAAAAATGTGATGTGTGCACGTTGCGTTTTGGGGCATTTCCTGTCGCGGGCGCTAGGCCTACCCACACAAGTGAGGTATCATTTTTATCAGGAGACTTGGGGGAACGCTGGGTGGAAGGAAATTTGTGGCTCCTCTCTGATTCCAGAACTTTCTGTCACCAAAATGTGAGGAAAATTTGTTTTTTTAGCCAAATATTGAGGTTTGCAAAGGATTCTGGGTAACAGAACCTGGTCAGAGCCCCACAAGTCACCCCATCTTGGATTCCCCTAGGTCTCTAGTTTTCAGAAATGCACAGGTTTGGTAGGTTTCCCTGAGCTAGAGGCCAAAATCTACAGGTAGACACTTTGCAAAAAACACCTCTGTTTTCTTTCAAAAAATGTGATGTGTGCACATTGCGTTTTGGGGCATTTCCTGTCGCGGGCGCTAGGCCTACCCACACAAGTGAGGTATCATTTTTATCGGGAGACTTGGGGGAACGCTGGGTGGAAGGAAATTTGTGCCTCCTCTCAGATTCCAGAACTTTCTGCCACAGAAATGTGAGGAACATGTGTTTTTTTAGCCAAATTTTGAGGTTTGCAAAGGATTCTGGGTAATAGAACCTGGTCAGAGCCCCACAAGTCACCCCATCTTGGATTCCCCTAGGTCTCTAGTTTTCAGAAAAGCACAGGTTTGGTAGGTTTCCCTAGGTGCCGGCTGAGCTAGAGGCCAAAATCTACAGGTAGGCACTTTGCAAAAAAACACCTCTGTTTTCTTTAAAAAAATGTGATGTGTGCACGTTGCATTTTGGGGCATTTCCTGTCGCGGGCGCTAGGCCTACCCACACAAGTGAGGTATCATTTTTATCGGGAGACTTGGGGAAACGCTGGGTGGAAGGAAATTTGTGGCTCCTCTCTGATTCCAGAACTTTCTGTCACCAAAATATGAGGAAAATGTGTTTTTTAAGCCAAATATTGAGGTTTGCAAAGGATTCTGGGTAACAGAACCTGGTCAGAGCCCCACAAGTCACCCCATCTTGGATTCCCCTAGGTCTCTAGTTTTCAGAAATGCACAGGTTTGGTAGGTTTCCCTAGGTGCCGGCTGAGCTAGAGGCCAAAATCTACAGGTAGACACTTTGCAAAAAACACCTCTGTTTTCTTTCAAAAAATGTGATGTGTGCACGTTGCGTTTTGGGGCATTTCCTGTCGCGGGCGCTATGCCTACCCACACAAGTGAGGTATCATTTTTATCAGGAGACTTGGGGGAACGCTGGGTGGAAGGAAATTTGTGGCTCCTCTCTGATTCCAGAACTTTCTGTCACCAAAATGTGAGGAAAATTTGTTTTTTTAGCCAAATATTGAGGTTTGCAAAGGATTCTGGGTAACAGAACCTGGTCAGAGCCCCACAAGTCACCCCATCTTGGATTCCCCTAGGTCTCTAGTTTTCAGAAATGCACAGGTTTGGTAGGTTTCCCTGAGCTAGAGGCCAAAATCTACAGGTAGACACTTTGCAAAAAACACCTCTGTTTTCTTTCAAAAAATGTGATGTGTGCACATTGCGTTTTGGGGCATTTTCTGTCGCGGGCGCTAGGCCTACCCACACAAGTGAGGTATCATTTTTATCGGGAGACTTGGGGGAACGCTGGGTGGAAGGAAATTTGTGGCTCCTCTCTGATTCCAGAACTTTCTGTCACCAAAATGTGAGGAAAATTTGTTTTTTTAGCCAAAATGTGAGGTTTGCAAAGGATTCTGGGTAACAAAACCTGGTCAGAGCCCCACAAGTCACCCCATCTTGGATTCCCCAAGGTCTCTAGTTTTCAGAAATGCACAGGTTTGGTAGGTTTCCCTGGGTGCCGGCTGAGCTAGAGGCCAAAATCTACAGGTAGGCACTTTGCAAAAAACAGCTCTGTTTTCTGTCAAAAAATGGGATGTGTCCATGTTGTGCTTTGGGGCATTTCCTGTCGGGGGCACTAGGCCTACCCACACAAGTGAGGTATCATTTTTATCTGGAGACTTGGGGGAACGCTGGGTGGAAGGAAATTTGTGCCTCCTCTCAGATTCCAGAACTTTCTGCCACAGAAATGTGAGGAACATGTGTTTTTTTAGCCAAATTTTGAGGTTTGCAAAGGATTCTGGGTAACAGAACCTGGTCAGAGCACTACAAGTCACCCCATCTTGGATTCCCCTAGGTCTCTAGTTTTCAGAAATGCACAGGTTTGGTAGGTTTCCCTAGGTGCCGGCTGAGCTAGAGGCCAAAATCTACAGGTAGGCACTTTGCAAAAAACAGCTCTGTTTTCTGTCAAAAAATGGGATGTGTCCACGTTGTGCTTTGGGGCATTTCCTGTTGGGGGCGCTAGGCCTACCCACACAAGTGAGGTATCATTTTTATTGGGAGACTTGGGGGAACGCTGGGTGGAAGGAAATTTGTGCCTCCTCTCAGATTCCAGAACTTTCTGCCACAGAAATATGAGGAACATGTGATTTTTTAGCCAAATTTTGAGGTTTGCAAAGGATTCTGGGTAACAGAACCTGGTCAGAGCCCCAAAAGTCACCCCATCTTGGATTCCCCTAGGTCTCTAGTTTTCAGAAATGCACAGGTTTGGTAGGTTTCCCTGGGTGCCGGCTGAGCTAGAGGCCAAAATCTACAGGTAGGCACTTTGCAAAAAACAGCTCTGTTTTCTGTCAAAAAATGGGATGTGTCCACGTTGTGCTTTGGGGCATTTCCTGTCGGGGTCGCTAGGCCTACCCACACAAGTGAGGTATCATTTTTATCGGGAGACTTGGGGGAACGCTGGGTGGAAGGAAATTTGTGCCTCCTCTCAGATTCCAGAACTTTCTGCCACAGAAATGTAAGGAACATGTGTTTTTTTAGCCAAATTTTGAGGTTTGCAAAGGATTCTGGGTAATAGAACCTGGTCAGAGCCCCTGAAGTCACCCCATCTTGGATTCCCCTAGGTCTCTAGTTTTCAGAAATGCACAGGTTTGGTAGGTTTCCCTAGGTGCCGGCTGAACTAGAGGCCAAAATCTACAGGTAGGCACTTTGCAAAAAACACCTCTGTTTTCTTTCAAAAAATGTGATGTCTGCACGTTGCGTTTTGGGGCATTTCCTGTCACGGGCGCTAGGCCTACCCACCCAAGTGAGGTTTCATTTTTATCGGGAGACTTGGGGGAACGCTGGGTGGAAGGAAATTTGTGCCTCCTCTTAGATTCCAGAACTTTCTGCCACAGAAATGTGAGGAACATGTGATTTTTTAGCCAAATTTTGAGGTTTGCAAAGGATTCTGGGTAACAGAACCTGGTCAGAGCCCCACAAGTCACCCCATCTTGGATTCCCCTAGGTCTCTAGTTTTCAGAAATGCACAGGTTTGGTAGGTTTCCCTGAGCTTGAGGCCAAAATCTACAGGTAGACACTTTGCAAAAAACACCTCTGTTTTCTTTAAAAAAATGTGATGTGTGCACATTGCGTTTTGGGGCATTTCCTGTCGCGGGCGCTAGGCCTACCCACACAAGTGAGGTATCATTTTTATCGGAGGACTTGGGGGAACGCTGGGTGGAAAGAAATTTGTGGCTCCTCTCTGATTCCAGAACTTTCTGTCACCAAAATGTGAGGAAAATGTGTTTTTTTAGCCAAAATTTGAGGTTTGCAAAGGATTCTGGGTAACAAAACCTGGTCAGAGCCCCCCAAGTCACCCGATCTTACATTCCCCTAGGTCTCTAGTTTTCAGAAATGCACAGGTTTGGTAGGTTTCCCTAGGTGCCGGCTGAGCTAGAGGCCAAAATCTACAGGTAGGCACTTTGCAAAAAACACCTCTGTTTTCTTTCAAAAAATGTGATGTGTGCACGTTGCGTTTTGGGGCATTTCCTGTCGTGGGCGCAAGGCCTACCCACCCAAGTGAGGTATCATTTTTATCGGGAGACTTGGGGGAACGCTGGGTGGAAGGAAATTTGTGGCTCCTCTCTGATTCCAGAACTTTCTGTCACCAAAATATGAGGAAAATGTGTTTTTTTAGCCAAATTTTGAGGTTTGCAAAGGATTCTGGGTAACAGAACCTGGTCAGAGACCCACAAGTCACCCCATCTTGGATTCCCCTAGGTCTCTAGTTTTCAGAAATGCACAGGTTTGGTAGGTTTCCCTAGGTGTCGGTTGAGCTAGAGGCCAAAATCTACAGGTAGGCACTTTGCAAAAAACACCTCTGTTTTATTTCAAAAAATGGGATGTGTCCACGTTGTGCTTTGGGGCATTTCCTGTCGGGGGCGCTAGGCCTACCCACACAAGTGAGGTATCATTTGTATCGGGAGACTTGGGGGAACGCTTGGTAGATGGAAATTTGTGCCTCCTCTCAGATTCCAGAACTTTCTGCCACAGAAATGTGAGGAACATGTGTTTTTTTAGCCAAATTGTGAGGTTTGCAAAGGATTCTGGGTAACAGAACCTGGTCAGAGCCCCACAAGTCACCCCATCTTGGATTCCCCTAGGTCTCTAGTTTTCAAAAATGCACAGGTTTGGTAGGTTTCCCTAAGTGCCGGTTGAGCTAGAGGCCAAAATCTACAGGTAGGCACTTTGCAAAAAACACCTCTGTTTTCTTTAAAAAAATGTGATGTGTCCACGTTGCGTTTTGGGGCATTTCTTGTCGCGGGCGCTAGGCCTACCCACACAAGTGAGGTATCATTTTTATTGGGAGACTTGGGGGAACGCTGGGTGGAAGGAAATTTGTGGCTCCTCTCTGATTCCAGAACTTTCTGTCACCAAAATGTGAGGAAAATGTGTTTTTTTAGCCAAATTTTGAGGTTTGCAAAGGATTCTGGGTAACAGAACCTGGTCAGAGCCCCACAAGTCACCCCATCTTGGATTCCCCTAGGTCTCTAGTTTTCAGAAATGCACAGGTTTGGTAGGTTTTCCTGAGCTAGAGGTCAAAATCTACAGGTAGACACTTTGCAAAATACACCTCTGTTTTCTTTCAAAAAATGTGATGTGTGCACATTGCGTTTTGGGGCATTTCCTGTCGCGGGCGCTAGGCCTACCCACACAAGTGAGGTATCATTTTTATCGGGGGACTTGGGGGAACGCTGGGTGGAAGGAAATTTGTGGCTCCTCTCTGATTCCAGAACTTTCTGTCACCAAAATGTGAGGAAAATGTGTTTTTTTAGCCAAATTTTGAGGATTGCTAAGGATTCTGGGTAACAAAACCTGGTCAGAGCCCCCACAAGTCACCCCATCTTGGATTCCCCTAGGTCTCTAGTTTTCAGAAATGCACAGGTTTGGTAGGTTTCCCTGGGTGCCGGCTGAGCTAGAGGCCAAAATCTACAGGTAGGCACTTTGCAAAAAACAGCTCTGTTTTCTGTCAAAAAATGGGATGTGTCCACGTTGTGCTTTGGGGCATTTCCTGTCGGGGTCGCTAGGCCTACCCACACAAGTGAGGTATCATTTTTATCGGGAAACTTAGGGGAACGCTGGGTGGAAGGAAATTTGTGGCTCCTCTCTGATTCCAGAACTTTCTGTCACCAAAATGTGAGGAAAATGTGTTTTTTTAGCCAAATTTTGAGGTTTGCTAAGGTTTCTGGGTAACAAAACCTGGTCAGAGCCCCACAAGTCACCCCATCTTGGATTCCCCTAGGTCTCTAGTTTTCAGAAATGCACAGGTTTGTTAGGTTTCCCTAGGTGCCGGCTGAGCTAGAGGCCAAAACCTACAGGTAGGCACTTTGCAAAAAACAGCTCTGTTTTCTTTAAAAAAATAGGATGTGTCCACGTTGCGTTTTGGGGCATTTCTTGTCGCGGGCGCTAGGCCTACCCACACAAGTGAGGTATCATTTTTATCGGGAGACTTGGGGGAATGCTGGGTGGTATGAAATTTGTGGCTCCTCTCTGATTCCAGAACTTTCTGTCACCAAAATGTGAGGAAAATTTGTTTTTTTAGCCAAATTTTGAGGTTTGCAAAGGATTCTGGGTAACAGAACCTGGTCAGAGCCCCACAAGTCACCCCATCTTTGGTTCCCCTAGGTCTCTAGTTTTCAGAAATGCACAGGTTTGGTAGGTTTCCCTAGGTACCGGCTGAGCTAGAGGCCAAAATCTACAGGTAGGCACTTTGCAAAAAACACCTCTGTTTTCTTTAAAAAAATGTGATGTGTGCACGTTGCGTTTTGGGGTATTTCCTGTCGCGGGCGCTAGGCCTACCCACACAAGTGAGGTATCATTGTTATCGGGAGACTTAGGGGAACGCTGGGTGGAAGGAAATTTGTGGCTCCTCTCAGATTCCAGAACTTTCTGTCATCAAAATGTGAGGAAAATGTGTTTTTTTAGCCAAATTTCGAGGTTTGCTAAGGATTCTGGGTAACAAAACCTGGTCAGAGCCCCACAAGTCACCCCATCTTGGATTCCCCTAGGTCTCTAGTTTTCAGAAATGCACAGGTTTGCTCGGTTTCCCTAGGTGCCGGCTGAGCTAGAGGCCAAAACCTACAGGTAGGCACTTTGCAAAAAACAGCTCGGTTTTCTTTCAAAAAATGGGATGTGTCCACGTTGCGTTTTGGTGCGTTTCCTGTCGTGGGCGCTACGCCTACCCACAAAAGTGAGGTATCATTTTTATCGGTACACTTGGGGGAACATAGATTAGCAAAACAAGTGTTATTGCCCCTTGTCTTTCTCTATATTTTTTCCTTCGAAATATAGGAGAGTGTGTAAAAAAGACATCTATTTGAGAAATGCCCTGTAATTCACATGCTAGTATGATCACCCCGGAATTCAGAGATGTGCAAATAACCACTGCTCCTCAACACCTTATGTTGTGCCCTTTTTGGAAATACAAAGGTTTTCTTGATAGCTATTTTTTATTCTTTATATTTCAGCAAATGAATTGCTGTATACCCGGTATAGAATGAAAACGCACTGCAGGGTGCAGCTCATTTATTGGCTCTGGGTACCTAGGGTTCTTGATGAACCTACAAGCCCTATATATCCCGCAACCAGAGGAGTCCAGCAGACGTAACGGTATACTGCTTTCGAAAATCTGACGTTGCAGGAAAAAGTTACAGAGTAAAACATAGAGAACAATTGATGTTTTTTTCACCTCAATTTCAATATTTTTCTTTTTCAGTTGGTTTTTTCTGTAGGAAACCCTTGTAGGATCTTCACAAATGACCCCTTGCTGAATTCAGAATATTGACTACTTTTCAGAAATGTTTAGGTTTCTGGGATCCAGCACTGGTTTTATGCCCATTTCTGTCACTGACTGGAAGGAGGCTGAAAGCAGACAAAATTGTAAAAATGTGGTATGTCCCAGTAAAATGCCACATTTGTGTTGAAAAATTGGGGTTTCTGATTCAAGTCTGTCTGTTCCTGAAAGCTGGGAAGCTGGGAAGCTGGTGAGTTTAGCACCGCAAACACTTTGTTGATGCCATTTTCAGGGGAAAAACCACAAGCCTTCTTCTGCAGCCACTTTTTCCCATTTTTTTTAAAAAAGTGAACTTTTCACTGTATTTTGGCTAATTTCTTGGCCTCCTTCAGGGGAACCCACAAAGTCTGGGTACCTCTAGAATCCCTAGGATGTTAGAAAAAAAGGACGCAAATTTGGCTTGGTTAGCTTATGTGGACAAAAAGTTATGAGGGCCTAAGCGCGAACTGCCCCAAATAGGCAAAAAAAGGCCTGGCACAGGAGGGGGAAAAGGCCTGGCAGCGAAGGGGTTAAATGTTGTAGCATCTACTATAATGAATTCACTGTCAATTTGGTTTTTGGGGGGGTTAGACCTTTATTTCCTGTGCACATGTAATTAAACACATCCAACACTAAAACAATGTAAATGATTAATACATTAGATGGTAATGGAAGGAAGGATATGTCACAGGTAGTGGCATGCAGAGGAATACTACTAACACAATGACAAGTTACTAGTGACACCAAACATTTTATTGCACTGTACAGCACATAGGCTGCCAAAATGTCTGGACTGTCATAGCCAAGAAAGACAGAACTATGTCGAGCCAGGCTAGATATCTCAAGGTATTGTCCACCAGACCACAGAAGGAAGGGCTATGTCAGACCTCGTCCAGAAGAATAGGCAAACTGATTAGTGAATGTTGTCACCAGCTTGAACCAAACATACCAAAGCCGGGTCTACAAACTTGACATACGCTATGGCACAAACAGAGGGCAGTACAACAGTCCCTAATCAGAAGTCCATCCTACTGCAATGAATAGCATCTGTTGGTATGATACAAATCTATGTCAATGTTGTGGCATGGGCACAGTGGTCTGCAATGAGGAAACACTTTGACAGCTACATACAGGCCATACAGAATCATTGTCAACATAATGTGAAGGAAGAATTCATGGATTGCACTGGATGACAACTTGTGTCAAAGCCATATGTTCACACACATGAGATAATTGGATCAAAACACCACATCAAAAAAGTGTAGTGTAAACCACAGAATTCCACCTATTGACAGACCTAGTTGCTTTTGGCAAAGGACTTGTACACCCCAAATCTGGGACCCACATTACCTGGATCAGTCCATGTCCACTTCATTTGACAGGACAGCAACAGCTACATGCCATTGTCACAACTGAAATACCCACATGAGGATTGTATGGTGAAGAGACCTGAATGAAGCACAATGCAAGAAGTTTAAGTGGGGAAAATACATACATATGACCATAACCTCATATGAGATTTCAGTAGATCCATTCACATTTCCATGAGACTGATACAAACAAAGAAGATAATAATGGTCTGAGCTTTTTTTCAGTCACAATTTGCAATCACACTTTGGCTGTACACTGCATTCTGTGAGATCCCCTATCCTTTGTGAAACCATTCCATACTCAACACATCCTGTCAATTACAGTTTGCCATACAATCCCCAGAATAACATATTACCACACACTTACAGTCAAGTAAAGTGTTGATTGATGGGATCTGCCCCAAGTCTTCAACTTCCTTCCTCATCACCATCATCCTCATGTGGCATTCCAGGATTCTCACCCGGTGGCACTTATAGCTCCCCCTCATCTGGTATATATGGGATGTTTCGCCTCAGGGCAATGTTGTGGAGCATACAGCAGGCTACAATGATCATACACTGGTCTTGTCTATGCTCCTAAATCTGGCTTTCAGGAGCCCAAAAGCCTGCTTCACGACAGAACGTCTTCTTACATGGGCATTGTTAAAGCAGACTTCCCCTGGTGTAGTTGGTGTACTCGCCGGTGTCAACAACCATGGACAATGGTTTGGCTATATGTAGAGTTGCCTGTAATGGAATGGGACATATGTGCAAAAATTAGTCCCTCTAATTGTTTCTTCTGCAGCACACATTTGATACAAACACACATTAGATATGCGACTTACCAAACCAGCCTGGCCCTCTCTGAGTACAGTCGTCACACCAGCAGTGAAATTTAGCTTTTCCACATGATGAAGGCATCGTGGACTGAACCAGGATAGCGGACACAGTCCTGTGAAATTTAGAGGTCTGCCAAACGAAAAACTTGGACATTGATAGAATGGAAGTTCGTCCTCTTCCGATGGACTTTTTCATTGCCATGCGGTGGAACCAAGACAACACGTGTACCATCAATAGCTCCTGCCACATATGGGATGTGTGCCAAACCAGGGAAGTCAGCCTTGACATGTGCAAAATCCTCACATTGACGAAGCTGGATATAGCTGTCCAGGTGTTTCAACATTGCTGAGAGTACATCCTTCAATACAAGACTGAACATAGGCTGGGATATCCCAGCAGACAGGGCCACTGTATTTTGGAAGGTCCCTGTGGCCAGGAAGTGCACCATTACCATAACTTGTACAATGGGTGGTATGCCATTTGGATGAGAAATGGCAGGCAGTAGATCTGGCTCCAACTGACGACAGAGATCCCCTATTGTTTGCCTATTCAGATGGTACATCTGGATGAAGGGTCTGTCTTCCATGGCCTGAAGTCTGGCTGTGGATGGTAGACATGAGGATGTCTGATTCTTCCGCTCCCTGGGTACTTGTGTAGGACAAGGAATGAGTATATCCATCATCCAATTTATTTCTTGCAACATATATAATGCATGTTATTGACCTACTGTAACAAGACATGCCATGATTTGATGACATGATTCTCAGTACACGTTACCACTGTCAATCCCACAGAAGTAACATGTTTCCACATTGCTTTACCACAAATGTGTATACATGATCTATCTGGAAAGCAAATTATTTTTCCTTGAAACATGCTACTCGGAATGTGACATAAGTTCCCTATTTTAAAATGACCAGGGGAGTTCTGTGGCCAAAATAAACCTGCCATATATTCCTGGCAATGTTTAAAAATGCTGTCAAATTAGAAGAACATACATGACAGGAAAAGACATGGACGTATCAGTTGTTTAGACTATGTTTTGGAGTTGTGAAACATTTTTTATCAGCCAAATACAACATAAAATGTGTTTAAAATGGTGGGTGCCTTGCCTACTTCACTGGATACTAGGAACCACTGATGTCCACAGGCAGAAGTCATCATGGTGGTGAGCAATTGCAACCATGGTGGACAGGGCCAATTGCTAACTTTGTTGCCAGTGGCTGTCTTGAGCCAATGTCTGTGACTGCCGGGGATGATGGCGGCATACGTGGTAGAGGTCACCACCATGTTCTGAAAAATCCCTCACTTGACTCCTGATACTGCTGCCAGCAAGACCTCCATGACCTGAACTGCTGTTTACCTCCTCTAGTGGCAATCATGCCATGTGATAGATCCCCTGCCTTCTCCCCAGAGGAGCTAGAGAAGCTGGTGGAGGAGGTCCAACCCCTATATGAACAGCTTTATTGTGCACCAGGGGAGCAGAAAGGTGCCTCGTGTCCTCTTTATTTCCCTGAACTTCAACATATATTCCCTCCTCACAGGCTAGATTGTGCCCAGGTGTGCAGAAGTTTGTAGTAAAGGCCATGGAGCTGCAGCCTCTGTGGCATCGGAAGACACAGTTGTGTTGTGCCCCATAGTATTTGAAATCTCTGTCAGAATGCCAGGACACATCCCACAAGATGTCAGTTTACCAACCTAGTTAGTGGAGGGCATGAGCAGGGTTTTGGTTTGGACTGCAGATTGGGAAATGTCTGTAGTCTTGTCCATGTACTCAGTGACTGGAGTGTGCCCCACCTGGGCATTTTGGGCAAAACGGATTGTTCATTGTAATGTGTACTAACATGTATGTGACAGCCATTTAGTACGTGAACTGGGGACTTAATTTCCTGTCTTGTGTTTGTGCATCCATGCAGGTCAATACCCATAAAAAGAAGGGGATTTGGAGATTTGGAGAGCCATCTTCAAGAAGATGTGGAGCCTGGGGGTCCACAGCCAACAGAGTGCCCAGAGCAAAAAGAGGTGGAAGGACCTAAGAACCTGGGCCTGGCAGATCTGGGCTGTCCTCCCAATGTGGGAGGGGTACCCATCAGACCATGACCCCCCGAGTGGCCCGCATTCTGTATGTGGCCTACCTGGAGCTGGATGGGCATTTGGGGGCAGCACAGCGGCCACAATGGAGTGAATACACAGAAAATTCCTGCTTGTCCCATTGCTGGGTGATTGTGTGGGGGTACTGACTGCTTACCCTGACAATTAGGGTTGAGCCATGCCTCACACAGTATTTAGGAGACTGTTTGTGTTGGCATGTAATGCACATCTAACTGGTGTACCTTGCCTTCTGCACCTGGGTCCTAGTACAAACCTTGAGGGAATTCACAAACCACTTACTCTGCAGGGTCCAAAATGTCCACTACTCATTTGTGTACTATTTGTAATTGCAGTGGGTGTTATTTGTGAGCCAATAATCACATTCCCTGAATGTCACAGACAAAGGGTAATTGTATTATGGATAACTGTCCTCTGCCATGTGTCTGGGCATATGTGTATGTAGACATCTGATGCCCAAAAGCAAGTTATCCTCAGTATATGTTGGGCACTGGTGCCTCACTGCAGTCTGTGCTGTATTGCTGCCCATCATATAGGTGACATGGCTTTCCTGGATAATTGTTTTCAGATGTAGCAAACCACTTTCCCTTTGTAAGTGGGGAATGTCCATTGACATGAATCATGTCCCATGACTGTTGCCAACATTATTCATCATGCATACATGTCAGAACGTGCCCCTTTCCCTTTAGGAAACATTCATTATCGGAAATTTTGGGCATGTGATATCCATGTTGATATTATGTTGTCTGTATCTCCTCACAAATATGTGCTTGGAAAACTGTTAGTGGAATGGTACGTTTACAATGGTGGTACATTCCATGTTGTGTCACAGACAGAAGTGTGTTGGCATTGTGTTTTGTCTGACAAATATCTCCATGCTTCATAGTATGTTGTTTGACATGTAGAACTGCTGTAGCAATGAGGGATATGAAAGATGGCCATTCTGTGTGTATCTATGCCCTTGATGTGGCATCTTATTGAAGAGTTTACTGACATGTGTATTGATTGAGGATTGTTCCCTGACTGTTGTCATGCATCATGGGGTGTTTTGCATTGATGTTGACACCATATGTGTTTGGGTTCATGCATTCATCCACATATAACTACCATGTTTGGCATATCCAAGATGTGGGTAGTGCTGATGAAGCTTCTCATTGGACAACAAGTTTGAGTCATTCTATTTGTGATTGTGTAGGAAAGTCCTCCTTTTTGCCCTGGTCACCCCCACACTTTTTGGACAGGTACTGGTGGATACTAACTCTTGGCTGTGCCCTGGGTACTGCTTACCAGTCCCAAGGCCAGTGCTCTGTGTAAAGTGGATATGCAAATTAGGCTAATTATAATTGGCTAAGTTAACCTACCTATAAGTCCCTAGTATATGGTAGGGCATGTAGGTTTAGGGACCACAGCATAGGTAGTGCACCCATAGGTGCACTGCTGAGGTGCCCAGTGTCATTTTAAAGGCAGGCCTGCCTTGCTGGCTGCTTTTAAATTAAAGTTATATGCAAATTCGACTTTGGAATTAAAAGTAGTTCCAAAGTCTTAAACTACCTTATTTTTACATATAAGTGACCCCTAAGGTGTGCCCTATGTGCCCCTAGGGCTGGGTGCCATGTAACTATAAGCAGGGACCTTATAAAAATAGTTTTATAAGCCCTGGTGAGGTAAAAACAGCCAAATTCGTTCTTCCCTCATTGTAGTAAATGGCCTTCATAGGCTAGAATGGGGAGACTTTATTTTAATTTTTAAAGTCCAATTAAATGATGGATACCAGGAGTTTGGTATCAAATTAAATGTTATAATAAATCCCACAACTTCCAGTTGTTGGATTTAATATAACTTGTTCAGGTAAAGAGTTCTGCTTTACCCGAAAAGTTGCCAATTTCAGCCCTGCATTGTTTTTGCTGCTGTGCTCTGATTGGCCAGCCTCTGGCAGCCTGGCCAGGCTGCATCGATGAGGTGTGAAGTGGCCTGGCTTCACACAAAGAGATGTGCCTGTGGGAGGGAATTTCCCCTCAGCAGATGGTGAGGCAGGAAGGGGGAGGGCTGCCAAACTGGTCTTCAAAGGCAGAGAAGGACATTTGGAACAACCCAGCAACACCCCCACATCCTGCAACCCCAGACAACTAGGTGCCCCCTTGATTAGATTAGGAGAGGGCAGGAGAGGGGTGTGTTTATGATTTTTAACCACAGCAGTGGGTGGGCTCAGCCACATGTAACCTCCAAAAATCAGATTCAGCCATGATGGATTTTTGAAGAATGTTGCCTCCTGGGATTGATTTTTGCCACACTTCCCAGGAAGTGATCATCACAGGGGGAAGGACCCTGCACCTGATTGGAGAATCAGGACCCCCCTGTTTTTCACCCAGGAGCAAGGATAAAACTGGCAGACCTGCATCCACACCTCAGATCCCCATCAGATTCCAACAAGGTAGAACCAAAGGAGAAGAAGGACTGCCCTGCTGGACCCCTGGCCTGCACCTGGAACCTGCACTCAGAAGGACTGCACCAGCTGCACACTTGGGCTTCACCACAAGAATGACTTTGCCTGGCTTCAACTGGTTCAAGGTGGGACTCCCTGTTTGCTACAGGTGAAAAATTGCTAACCAGAGTCCCCTGCACCAACTCCTGAAGAAATCAACCAGATGACCACTGCACAGTGGCCAAAAAGGAGTTTGCGCCAGGTGCATTCTTGGAGTTGTAGTCCGCACCCCCAAGGATCATCTCAGAGCTTCTGGACCATTGGGGTGAGCTGTGGACCCCAAAAGAACCTTAAAAGAACATCTGGGAGAAGCCCCAGAAATTTTGAGAACTTTTGAAAAAAAGCTCCATAGAGGGACCGACCCGCCGCGGCAACTCGAGCCGGCTTGCCTCAACCGCGACCCGGCCTGATTTGCAGGTTCGTCCCGGTAAAGAAAATCTCCAAAAAAGAGACTAAGTCCGAAGGTAAAAAGTTGACCGGGACCTCCCAGCCAGCAAATCCGAGGAGGGCTCCAGGGACGTCGGATCAAGATCCAGGTTTACCCCGGTCGAAGGATTTTCACCTCGTAAAAACGACAAAGTCCGAAGGTAAAAATCTCCACCGAGGATTCCCGCGACGCGTATCCGGAGAAGGGCTCCAGGAGGTCGGATTGGACTGGCAGGCTCATCCCGCTGAAGAAAATCTTCAGAAAAACAACTAAGTGTGAAGGTAAACTTTTGACAAAGGCCTCCCGCGGCCTGTACCAGAGCCGGGCTCCATCGCGGTCGGCCTGAAACTTTGACTTTGCCCCGGTTGAGGTACAACCAGATGACCCGATTGGCGCTTTTTGTTTCTAGGCGCTAAAAAACAATAATTCTTTAAAAATTCATATCTCCGGTTCCCTTATCCGATTTTATTCGTTTTTGTGTCATTTTAAAGATAAAAATATTATCTATTTTTATAAATTGGTTTTGGATTTTTAAACTGTTTCCTTTGTTTTATTTAATTACTGTTTTGTGATATTTGAATGCTTTACACTTTGTCACCTAAGTTAAGCCTTGTCGCTCGTTGCCAAGCTACCAATGGTTGAGCTGGGTTTAATTTACTGAGACCTAACGAAGACCTAAGTGGAGGTTAGTGGCCTATTGCTACGTGTAGGTACTTACCTGCCCTTACCAATAACCCATTTTCCAACAGATTGTGAGTTCTGTGTTTCTACAATATTCAAGGGACAGATATGTGCTACTGACACACTCAGATGTTGTCATTGTGATGGGTGTCTGACATTAGTGGTGACTAGCCTGGGACTTATTGGTTCTTTGTTTTGTGTATCCTTGAGACATTACTTCCTGACATACTGAATCTGATGGCAATGGTGTTCCTTTCATGGGCACATGTGAGGCCTCTCTGTGTGACATCAATAGTACCTCCTTGACTCCATTGTGACAGGTGTCACTTGTAGATCTGTACATTGTTGACATGTGTCCATTATGACATGGGTATTTCCATTTCCAATACTCTAGGATATTGCACTTTTGTGTCAGAGGTAGCTGGGTGTCATTAGCTTCATTCCAAATTGATGGTACATCATGAAAGTGCAAAATGGATGTGTGCACAAACTTGTGTGTGACAAATGGATGTCTATTTACAATAGGATACTTTTGTTTGCTACACGTTAACTGGAGTCTGCTGCATGTGGCACAGCATTAGGGATGGAGAGATCACCTAATTGTAGTATGGTTGTGGGGTTTGCCAGACTTCATCCATGCAATTGTAGTAGTCTGACATCCTGATTTTCTTGTGGGTAACTTTGAAAAATCCAGATGGCAAGCAAGCATATGTTATGGCACATGCATGTGCCACTTAGGTGAAAGTTTTTGCTGGGGCCTACTTGATTTGATGGTATTCTTTGACAATCTGTTTTGTGATTGAAGTTTATCAGGTACATGTTGTGACCCTATTTCTCTTTATTTTTTGCAGCATCATCACTGGCAAGTGAAGGAGACTGGGCACAGGCGAGTAGGGAAGCATCTGGCCATGGGACCTAAGGTCAAGATACCACCAACACAGAGGGACCCAGTGGCCTGGAGGACGGGGAGAGTGCCACGGGAAGACCAGAAATTCTTCATCATCATCATCGGATTCCTCCTCCAGTGGCCTCTCCCTAGTGTTTATGGACCCATCAGGGACTCCCCCACCCCCAAAGTACCATCCTTGTCTGTCACCACCGGTTCTATCACCGCCCTCCCTGTTGCTTCCCACCCAGATGGCTGTTCCCGCTCACACAAGAGGGTGGGCATCTCCTTTGCTGCAGGCACCTCCGCCCCTGTTAGCCCTGCTGCCCTCAGCAAGGAGACTATTGACCTCCTGAGAAGTAACTCTGTCGGTCAGTCCAGCATTGTGAATGCAATGCACGGCTTAACATGCCAACTCCAACAGGTCAATTCATTCCTGGAAGGCATTCATGGTGCAATGGCTCGCCTACAGAGATCTTTTCAGGCTCTGGCCTCTACACTGGCGGCAGCCAGTCACCCCTCACCTTCCGCCCCCTCCAACTCTCTTTTTCCAGTCCAAATTCCTCCTTCCCTTACCTACCCAATGTACACAAACAAATCCGCAAGCATCCACCTCAACAGACACAGGTAGCACACACAAAGACAAGCACCACAAGACACACCATCAGCATGCACATAAACAACATCCACATGCAGACACAGCAACAGTCACTACTTTCCGTGACACACCCACAACCCCCAGCATCACACACACAACATTAAGCTTACCTACAGACACCACCATAACAGTCACAGATGCAGCCACCACACTCATCCTATCCAGCAGACCCGCAGACATGCACCCCAAACACCACATCTGCAGACACCACAACTACTGACACACCTACATCCAGCACATCCACCACACCTGCAGTCACCACACAACAGACACCCATCCACCCACCACGGCATCCCCTAGCAACTCTACCCCACTACGCCCAAGACACATATATGCCCTCATTCACCCACCGAGCAGACACCCACCGCACCGGAGCATACCACCCATAAGCACGCACTTAACATATCCATAACTACACATCTGACATTCACTCCCTCAACCTCGTAATCCTGACCCCCTTCTGATGACCGTCCCCATGTGTCCAAAACACGTTTCCTTTGTGAACTAGACCTTATCCCTGTTCTCCCCCGTACCACACCCAAAAGGTCCTCAACCGTCCCCAAGGCTATCCCTTCCACCTCCAAGGCCCCCATGCAAAGACCCATACACTTCCCCCCAAAAGAAGCCCACCCCTCCCAAAAAGGAGACCCCTCCCAAGCCCAAACCGAAACTCACCCTCCCAAATCTGACCCCCCTCACTCCCACCGCCCCGGATAATCCCTGAGGTGCCTGTCTGCCCCCCTTGATGCCCCATACTGTGGAGGTTACAAGGCACTTAGGAGTCAAGTTTGGGCACAACACTATGCCATGATTTGGACATTTATTAGACTGGTCAATGGCCTTTGGAAATTCATTTTGCCATTATTGTTGGTGGTGTTAAACCCAAAGAGTTGATTGTGTGAATCCTTTCCTAGCTTTATGTTTTTCCTCAGTGACATTAATTGTGTGCCTCTAGTTGTGTGTGTTTGTGCCTTCTTCCTGCTCCATGTGCTGTTGTCTGCAATGTGTGAGTTTATGTGCAGTGCTGTTGTCCCCCAAGGGAAGGGTATATGTATGTGTTTAGTATGTGTGTGTATATGCAATGTTGGTTTCATGGCACTGTGTGCTGTTTGGTATGCTAAGTATTTCTTTTGGTGTTATCCAATTTGGGCATGTATGATGTTAGACTTGTCCACCTGATATGGACATTGTACACATGTGATGTGTGTATTTTTGAGTTTTGTTATTGCAGACATGGAGTGTGTTCAGTTGTGCTAGGTTGCTTTGCATTTGAATGTGCATGTGTCCATTTAGGTGTTTGTCCCTTCAAACTAGTTCATGTAGCAGTATGTCCCATGGTATAGGAATTGGATGTGCTTTGTGACATGCCCTTCCCCATTCTGCCAGTGTCACATTGGCGGTGTGCAACCTCATAATGAGTCTGGGGGAAACACAGGCTCCACTGGCCTGGCTTCTCTTCCGGGTAACCTTGGCAGCCTGCGCTGGATGGGGATGCTTGCAGACTGCTGGCAGTTTTCTGTTTCTACGACTGCCAAACAGGTAATACAGCAGTCCACCCTACCAGACCATTGGCGGTTGGACTGCAACCACCAACATGGCCATCATGGGGCTGCCAACTTGTAATGAGGCCCTAACAGTTGTGAACCTGAAGCTTCACAACCAATACAACTCCAGGAATGTATCAATTGTTTATATTACAGTCAGTGATCACTTACAGCTCAAAATGTTCTCATTACACCAAAATTTGTATACAGTTTGTTACACATATTTATTTTTACAATGGGCTCTACCATAGAGGAGGGCAAATATATATAACCCTACATAGCTTAAAAAAACAACATTAATCAATGCAAACTGTGCCTTTAGAAGTAAGAACACTTTGCGGAATAATTGCTCAATAATTATTGTTTAACTTTCAAATATGTTTACCTTGGATTGTATTACCCTCATCTATCACTGGCCACACATTTCTTTCACACATCTTCAGAAGAATGCTGACAACTGAATCCTGGAAAGCAGAAAATTAAGAATAATGCGGATACAAGCACCTCACTCAGAAATGCACCCTCAACTGATATGAATCTTTTGGTTCACAGCGTTCATTTTTAGCAAGTCCTCTTAAATGCAATTTAATAATTCAGAAAGTGTTATTATTGCACTTTATCATTGTTCAATTGCAAGGAACTAAGAAATAAATCGCCTTTGTTTCCAACTAATTTATTCAGCCTCTGTGGTTAGCACTAATCCATAAAGTGATGGCTACTCGGAAACCTGATGAGACTCGGAGGGAGAACAAGGAGGGAGAACAAGTAGTAGAGATTTATGAGTTATTGTTACAGAACAGGCCACCTCTTCTGAAGCGTAAAATGCACAGGAGACCCCCGTTTAATAACAGTGTTCATGCAGCGTTTACCATTTAAAGCAAGTAAAGCAAGATTGTAAAGCATTTTTTAATAATAGATGTTTTGTTTTGTCACAGCTATTTCCTCACCATGAAGAGTAAGCAATTAACTTTTTTGACCCTGATATCTGAAGAAGGGGCTTTGGAAAATCCACAAGGCCCTTCTTCCTTTCTACTTAGTATTTTAAGTTTAAGGGCCTCCTTATCGTTATTATGGTCTTGTAGAGCATGCAGCCACCCAAAAAGGGTTTCCCGGTGCCTAGCTATAGAAACAGTAAGAAACAGATTCCCAATCTAAAATAGCCAGGTCTTCAGGTTTTAAATAAAGGTGAGTAGCATGGAACAATTTCTTAAGGCAACTGGGTGGGAGTTTCAGAATTTAGGACCCAGAACTGAGAAGGAATGACCACCCATCCGGGCCAGACAAAACCTAGGCACAGTGCTGAGCACCAAATACTTTGATCTAAATGAGTGAGCTGGCAGATAAAGAAACACCAGCTCCTGAATGCAGCGAGGGCAAGATCCAGCTCTAGCTTTGAAGACACCATTTACATGAGGCCTATGTGCAGAAGCATCACTTTTAAAGATGCTCCGGTGGTGCAGGCCTCTCAATGCTTTCTTTGAGGCACTGTAAAGCCACCTTGCGTGGCTTTGCATGGCCTCATGGAATTGAAATAAGGCAAGGTATCCCAAAGCTCTGCATTGGATGGGCATTGCCGTGGGGTTTCACATGCAACACCAATGGGTTTTGGCACATTCCCAGATTTACAAGAATCTTTAAACTTGGGAACCCGTCAAAACAGTGTGTCTCCCCAGGGGAGGTGTAATGAGGAGAAATAACTTTAATTCTCCTCATTTCTTCCTCTTTCAATGTGTGCTCCATTCTACAGCACACATAAAAAGAGGAAAACGCCCCCATTGATTGTTTTTGCACAGGAAGAAGACCCTTCCTGCACAAAAGCAATCATGCCAACAACACAGCCACCTTTGCACAAGGGTGCGAAGGTGCCTGCAGCGCCAGGAACCAATTTGTATGCAGGCACAGGCAAAAAGGACAGGAATGCACCGTATGTTATTATTACGGATCATTCTTGTGCTGTCAACGCAGGGCAGTGCAGCTAGAAGCCTTGCAGCACTGCCCTGCACCAAAAGGTTGTAAATGAGGCCCTCATTTAAAAAAAAATGAAATTGCAGCATGGTACAGAGTTAGTTACTCAGTAAATACAATACACAAGTGATTTATCTTGTAGTAGTAATAATAATAATAATGTTACCACCGTGATAGGTCTGTTGGTTTTACTGAATGCCTTCAAAATTAAATGCTGACGTACATAAGGGTATCATTGTCTCAGCAGTCTGGTGGAGTAGTACTAACCCATTGGACTCCAAAGAAACCCAGATAGACGGTCCAGTGTACTTAAATCAGGAAAGTAACTTTTGTTCCCCTCAGTTGCGTGGTCAGAGAGTATTATCGCTTCACCCTTAATCCTGAATAGTGATATGTTGTCCCTACAAGAGATAATGATCAACGTGTATGTTTCCTAATCACCCCGGTTTCAACTATAAGTATGACTTAAAGAAACAGTCGAGAAGGCGGTCAAGTATGCTCCACGGAAACTGCCCACACCAGCTTCTGCCTGTGTCGCAACTGAAGGGGAAACCAAACATGGCCCTCGTCATGAGGGAGTTAATGTAAATGAAGAAATGTTAACCGGGACGCTCACACTGACATTGTGGATACGATAAACGAGTGGCAGGTAGGTGCCAGGAAGATAAGCAACCCCTAAAAAGTTGATTATAAAGATGGCCACATGACTGAACGCACAAATGAAACTTTAGAATGCAAATGCAGAAATCGTGTGCTCAAAAACAGGAGTGAAGTATCTGAATCTATAAGGAATTTACAGAAAGCAGGCTTTCCGTGTTTGAAAGTTAACATGGTAAGCAATATTAAAAGGAATGCACACGCACTCAGTTCAATCCCTGTCTTTAGTGGATGCAAGATTTCATTGACACTCATATGTGAAACTCAACAGTGGCAACTCGCGATAGGATACAGAGCATGGAAAACCTCTCTCCCGACTACAATAAACATGCAGGTTAGTAATGCCAACAGGAACCCTCAAAGATGCACATACCCCAAAAGGGCAACGCCCACGTGTTCTAAGCAGAAGAATGCAACGAGGTTTGTGCACACAACGCGGAGTATGGCATGACACAAAGCAGTTACATGCTTACTTCCTTGCTGCTGTCATGGCAGGAGGTCTTGCATGCATTTTTTAGTGGCTCTCCTTGTACCAAGTGGAAGTATACCACATCGGGTAACTAGAAGTCGTAATGCAATGGGTTGTGAATCTTTTCTGACCAGTTTATCTGTTTTCTTCTACATGCACTTGGCCTCTTCATAGCGATATTCTGTTAACAAATTTTCTGTTAAGGGTTTTGAGTAAATGTTAGCACTGTGTCTGAATGTAAAGTGATTCACTCACCCCATGAAGCACTCCATGATTGCATTATTATGGATTATAACTGAATCATTTATGTTTATAATGTATAAATCGCATGATACACTAGGAGGGCTTTCCAGCACTGCCAACAAACTGTAACGGAGACAGATCAAAGGAGGTTGAAGCAGCCAAGTATTTATTCGTTTTCTAAAAACAGCTTGGCATGGACAGATTCGCAACTGAGATGGGACGGAATTCCAGAATTTCAAAGTGAAGTAATGAAAGGACAGTCCTCCCTGTCTAGTTCTAATAATCTTGAGTACCAAAGTAAGTCTGCTCTTGTAAGTCCTCAGTGGGGGTGAATCAAGCGTCTGAGAAAGACTTGGCCAGTGTTCATAAAAGCATAAAAAGTGAAACAGAGGGACTTAAATGTAATGCGCTTGGCGATGGGAAGCCAGAGGAGAACATCTAGATGAGAGGAGATATAGTGGTGGTTGGGAATGTGTAAAAACAGATCAACATCTGCATTTTGAATAATCTGCAGACGAGCCACTAAAGTGTAGAACATTGTTGTAGCCCAGTACAATGTAATAATTGTCTGGACCAGGGTTTTCTGGGCACAAAGCAGAAGGGTTCATAGTAACAGCTTGAGGCTCAGAAGAAGACCACAGCAACAGGCAAGCAGCTTCCTGATATGTGGTTCAAAAGTTAATTAGCACCCAACCAGTTCCCAAGATACTTTACTATTAGCTTTGACAAAGGGAAAGGGCTAAGAGCAGCTGGCCGGGAGGCTGGTGTCCAGAACTGCAGTTGTTTGCTGACCATCATAATTTCTGCCTTACCTGCATTGAACTTAGGACAGTTGTCATCCATCCAACCAGCCTTGGATGAGAGACTGATTCTTATTTTCCTGGAGTTCTTTCCCTGGTCTGGCGATGGGAGATAACAATCTGTGTAGCCTCTACATAGAAAATTGGGGTGAGACCAAAAGATTCCACAATGGTAGCTAAAGGGCAGACATAAGGCCTATTTACGAGTTTGACAGTTGGACTGCCAGATCGCCATTTTAGCAGTCCTGAAAGAACTGCCACACTGGCAGCCTTTCAGACCACCCTATTATGAGTTATAAAGGCAGGACCACCAAGCACAAATGGCAGACTGCCAGTTGCGTGGCAGCCTGGAAATAGGTGGTCCGACCTCCAGCTCTGCACCCAACCACAAACCTTATTACAAGCACATTGTCGATGTGGCAGAACCTTCATGATGGTCAGCCAATGGAACCATGGGGCTTCGCGGTCAGCAAAGTAATAGACAACTGCACATTAGATGAATTTGAAAAAAACACAGCTGACACATTGCGGGAGTGGATGCTCCTGCAAAGGACACTATAGAACACACCCCTTCACAGAGCACAATCCTTTGCATTTTCAACGCAAAACACTGAAGCCAGGGCACCGTATTTCCCAAACACTTCATAGATTAGGTATCCCTTTTTCACCATCTCATAGAACATGCTGCACACACTTTTGTCCATATATACCCTTTTGCACTTCCCCTGTTTAGTAAGTCACTGTCACCCGTTTTGTTTTCCACCATCTCATGGTCAAAAAATCCTGTTTTTTAGAAAATGAATTAAGAGTCACAGTGGATGAAATTGTAACAGTAGAGCAACAATTGTTTGGAGCACAAGTCCAGCACACTCCTCTCAGTAGGAAAATTGAAATGTGGGACAGAATAGACAATAGAGTGAATTCTGTAGGCACCACCCTGTGCACAAAGGAGGACATCAGGGAGAGGTGACATGACCTCAGGGGGAAGGTTCGTTCCCTGGTCTCCAGGCACCAGCTACATGACCGGGAGACTAGTGGTGGCCCTCCCAGTACCTCATTACATCTCTTTCCCTGGGAGGAGAAGGTCTTGGCCATCCTGCATCCTGACGGTTGACAGGAATACCTGGGGGAGTAGAGTCTGGTAAGTTACAACAATACAAATGTCACAAAAATGCAATGTCATGAATGCTCTCAGCTCACCTTTTGCCACTGTCTTGTTGATGTACTCCACCAACATTTAATACCCAGAGAATCTGAGTTTAAACATGGTCAATGTTTATCATTGGACCCAACATCACAGTTACCAGGGCCCATCATGTCATAATTCAAAATATGGCCTGTAAGCCTTTCAATATCCAATAATAACAGGACTCATGGTATGACTCAACAGGTGAATGTATGCCCAAACCTAAATACAGTCTGGAGACATATACGTAGTGCACAACATCTGTATAGTGCGTGTAGTACAGAGAGTTACCTGACTACAACTTCCAGGAAACACTGGTTCAGTAACTCCAAACAGCAGACCAGTAGTCACTTGCCATATACCCAAATCATAAATGAACTTCACTCACCTGGGAAGATACTATTTTTCAAGTGTGTAAAGTAGAGAGAGTGACCTGACTGCAACTCCCAGGAGGCACTGTCTCAGCATCTCCAAACACCAGGCCAGTCTTTGCTTGTACACATACCCCTGTTTGGTAAATCTTATTTCAAGTTCACTCACCTGGGAGGATACTATTTATCAAGTATGGGAAGTAGAGGGAGTGACATGACTGCTACGGCCGGGAAGGCCCTGTGTTTGTAAATCCAACCACCAGCCCAGTGTACACTTGCCCAAATGCCCCTCTTTGATAACTCTCAATTGAAGTGTACTCACCTGTTAGGAAAACATTTGTATAGTGTGTGTACTAGAGAGAGTGACCTGATTGCAACTCCCAGGAGGCACTGCTTCACTACCTCCAAACACCAGACCACTGTTCACTGGTCAGAAAACTCCTGTTTGGTAACTCACAATGAAGTGTACTCACCTGGGGAAATCAAATTTGTATAGTGTGTTTGTGTGTGTATATAGGGAGTAACACAACTGCTGAAACCAGCAGGCTCTGTTTCTGTTACTTCACTCGCCAGCTCAGTGTTCTCTTGTCCAAATACCATAGTTTGGTAAACCACAAATGAACGTCATTCACCTGGGAGGATACTATTTGTCAAGTGTGTAAAGTAGAGGGAATAATTAGACTGCAACTCACAGAAGGCACTGTTTCTCTAACTCCAAACACCAGACCAGTGTTCACTTGTCTAAAGACCCCTGTTTGGCAAGTCACAGTTGTAGTGAACTCACCTGATAAGATACCATTTGCTAAGTGTTGGGAAGTAGAGGGAATGACATGACTTCAATAAGCCCTGTAACTCTAACTCAAACCACCACTACCACAATACCCTTGTTTGTCAACTCTCAAATGAAGTATACTCACCTGAGGCTGATCAAGCACAGATCATGCCCAAACCACGGATGTATCTGTCAGTATAGCGCCATCATGACTCACTAACCAAAGATGAAATACTGAAGGACAGGGATAACGCCATACCCACGGTACATAGCAAGTGTATATAAGGCCTCAAGATGCATCACCAGATTGGTATTGGCAGCAGCCACATTCACACTGCACTAGGCAAATGAGGATGCCTGTCACATATACAAGAAAGTCCTGGGCCTGCCTGCATCACACTCAACTAGGCCTCCTAATAGGCAAAGCCATATCTTACCCAGCCACTGTTTTGCCTGCACTGGTGGCAAGACTTCATTTTCCGGCCATCCTCCCAAGTGCAATGGATCTTCACATTTCAGCAGCAGCTTAAGTCAAAATGAATTGGCATGCTTCACACAGGGCATGTGAATACACCCAATACCATGGTTACTTACCACAATAGTATTAACTGCAACTTAACTTTGTTCAAGGTCTCTGCTTACTGTAACACTAAACCTTTGGAGGTAGATGTCTCAATATAACAAGTAACATTGTATGGTTCACATTAACAGATGGAGCTGCCACTGGGAACACAGAGGCCACAGAAGAGACTGCCACTACCCCCTGGATGAAGTGCTTAGTGACGAAGACACTCTTGGACTCCTGTACATGGAGGATGGTTCTGGCCCATCTGGGCAACTTGGTCAGATGGAAACAGTGAGTCTCACTGTGGCCACTACGTCACCTCCCAGCCAGGGTGCCTCAACATCAATGGCAGCCATTTACACCCCAAACTGTGTTCCGAGCACAGTGTCTACCATCTCGTGCCCCCAAGTCCTGGATCCTGAGTTCCAGTGCAATACTTCAGAAAATAAGGGTCCAGGAACAAGTTGGAGAGGGCACTCTATGGAAAGGGTGCAGGCCCATGGGGGTAGGGTATGGGGGAGGGATGCTGTAGGTCAGGAGGGTGAGGCCACTGGGGCTGCTGTCAGCCAGGACACCATCAGCCACATCTTGGGGGGTCTATCATGAGTCCCAAGGCGTGTTGAGCCAGGTGTTGACGGAACTCTGGGAAATCAAGCAGCTACAGAGAAACATGCACAGAGACATATGGGAACAGATGGAGTCCCATAATACCAACATGGCCTTCCTAACAGGGGTGTTGAGGGACATTCATGCAACCCTGAGCTGCTAGGTTTTTCCACAACAGTCTACTTCTTCCTTTAGCTCATCAACACCAGGCACATCAACATCAATGCCAGCCACTAGCAGGAAGGTCCTGCCAGAGGAAGAACCAGCCTCAAACACACTTGCCTTTGCAGTAGCATATCTCCCTGCCACACTAGTGGGGACATCAAGTCTAAGAGGTGCAGATGGCAAGACACCCACCACTTCCAGCAAGTGATCTCTTCCTAAATGGCCTCCTTTGTGTGCCACACATTCACTCTGGTGACTGATCCTGAACCACCTACAAGTTCTAATGAGAGGAGTACTCTGTACTTTGGACTCCTAATGGTGTGACATCTACTCCAATGATTTTGATCAGCATGACAGACTTCTTCACTTTACATATTTTGTTTGATTCTTTCCAAAATGTGTTTTCTGAATTAGTATTGTAATAAATTCATCCATCACAAACTCATTGGCTGTTTGCTTAATTTTCACATTTCACTGTGTAGCGACGTTAGACCATGTGAATCATATGATAAAGACACAAGCTCTTTGTACAAGCAGGGATATGTTACATATAGACAGTGTCCAGCTCAGGTTTATACAAATTACAAACCAACACATTAGTACAAGTGTCTGGTCAAAACAAAAATGTATTACAGTGTACAGCATATAGGCTCTCAATATGTCTTGACTTTTAGGAATACAAATATGTGACTCATACAGAGCCAAAGTACATATTTTAAGGTACAGACTCCCAGACCATGGAAGGAAAGGATTTGTCAGACATTGTCCTGTAAAATGGGCAAACATTAAAGTGGTTGATGTTAGCAGCTTCAGCCTTATCACATACCACACCAAATTAATCCAACAACACATAATCCAAGGTACTGACAGATGGCAGTATAACAGTTCCTGATCACAGGTCCATCATAATCTAATGCATGTACAGCTTGTGGTATGTCACAAACATACATCAGTGTTGTGGCATAGGCACTGTGGCCTGCACTAATGAAACGTATCTACAGCTATATAAAGGCCATACAAAAAGAGTGTTTAGCCAATGTGAAAGAAAAATGACTTGATCAAAGCTAGGAATACATATTTTCAGACCACATTATGACACAAGAGATACATCAGGCCCAACACAAAACACGTGCAATGTGCACTTCTGTACCTCTACCAAAACACTGTGCAAACTGTCTTATTACAGATCTTATACATCCAAACTCTACAACATACAGTACCTGGAACAGTCCACACCCACTTTGCATGTCAGAACAGCATCAGATACCTGTCAATGTCACAACTCTGAAATGCTCATATGAAGAAGCCATAGTGGAGGTACCTGTACAAAAGAACAAAACAAGAAGTATAGGCTTTAAGACATACCTCTGACACAAATCACATAAGCAAATGCAAAACAAAGTACATTACTTGGAAACTGACATAAACAAAGCAACATCATCTAGGTGGGGATGCGTCAAAAGCTATCTTATCAAACAGCCTTTGGCTGAACATTGCAAAGTATCGGCTGCCTAGCTGTTTCTAAAACACTCAACTCCACACATTCTCACAACTACAGTTCATCATACAGTCAAGATCATTATATTGCATGACATACTTACAGTCATGAAAAGTAGCTGCTTGTTAGAAATTGAGTCTCTAGTTGGCAGAGGAATACACCCTTGTCCAAGTAGGCACCACACGCCTGGTCAGGGTAAGTTACACACAATCTAAATTATCCTGTGCCCACCCTCTGGTAGCTTGGCACTGAGCAGACAGGCTTAACTTAGAAGGCAATGTGTAAAGTATTTGTGCAATAAATCAGGCAATAACACAGTGAAAACACCACAAAAATACACCACACACGTTTACAAAAATATAAGATATTTATCTGAGTGAATTAGGTACAAGTTGAAATATCACTTTTGTAATGATAAGAAAAGTCTTTAAAAATCAACAAGTATCTCTTGCAAGAACAACGTACCTGGTATGTGCCGAAATTACATGCATGGAGACCGCAGAGGAGGGTTTGCGAGGAAAACGAAGGGTGTGTGTCATATTTTACGGCGCACACAGATGATGCGTTGCTTATTTTCCATGCGGCAAGGACTTTGCGTTGAATTCTGACATGCAGGTTTGAATCCTCTTTGTGATGCAGGGTCTTTTGACACACAGGGACAATGCGTGGAAATCCTAGGCATGCAGGACGAAGTCACAGGGGCTGCGTCAATCTGGTGGGTGATACATCAGAGTTTCTGTCACACGGCAGGCACTGCGTCAATTCCTCCTCCAGGAAGTCGGGCTGCATCATTGCCGACTCGGCGATGCATTGATCCAGTGGGCTGTGCGTCGCAGTGCTGGTCGCAACACTGGTACTGTGTCGATCTCCACTCGGGGAGCCGGGCTGTGTCATACAGGTTCAGTGATGCAGTGATTCTTTCACCGCTACGCAGGCTGTGCATCGATTCTGGCACAGATTTTTGCCGCACAAGGACTTCCTTTGCAGAGATTAAGTCTTTTTTGGCCCTGAGACTTCAGGAAACTGGAGGCAAGCTCAATTCAAGCCCTTGGAGAGCACATCTCAGCAGAGCCAGAGACCAGCAAGGCAGCAGGGCAATAGCACGCCAGCAGTCCTTCCCAGCAAAGCAGTCCAGGTGAGTACTTTGGGCAGCCATGCAGCTCCTCTTGGCAGGTTGCAGGGTCTGGTTCAGAGTATCTGTCCCAGAAAGTGTCTAAGTTGGTAGGGTAAGGGACCCAGTTTATATACCCAAAAGTGCCTTTGAGGTGGGGGAGTCTTCAATGAGTGGTTTGGAAGTGCGCAAAGTCCCCTTTCAGTACAACCCTGTCTGCCAGGGTCCCCTCGTAGGCACTCCACCCTTCCAGACCCATTCAGTATGCAGATGGGTGCAGGTGTGACTGAGTATCCTGTGTTTGTGGTTGTCTGAGTGAAATGCACAAGGGAGCTGTCAACCAACCCAGCCCAGACGTGGATTGGAGACAGGCTGTAGGGCACAGAAGCATTTTGAGTGCAGAGAAATGCTACCTTTCTAAAAGTGACATTTCTAAAATAGTTATGTAAAATCAAACCTCACCAGTCAGCAGGATTTTGTATTACCATTCTAGCCATACTAAATATGACCTGTTTACCCCTTCCTGAACAGCATCTACCACTTAAACAGTAAATGAGGGTAGCCCTAATGTTAGTCTATGAAAGGAGCAGGCCTCATAGCAGTAGAAAACATATTTATAAGTTTTCCATTACCAGGACATATAAAACACACAGGTATATGTCCTGCCTTTTACCTACATAGCACCCTGACCTGTGGGTTATCCAGGGCCTTCATTATGGGTGACATATGTAGAAAAAGGGGAGTTTCAGGTTTGGCAAGCACTTTTAAATGCCAAGTCGAACTGCACACACCGGCCTTGCAATGGCAGGCCTGAGACATGGTTAATGGGCTACTTATGTGGGGGGCACAATCAGTGCTGCAGGTCCACTAGTAGCATTTAATTTACAGACCCTCTACACATGCAGTGCACGTGCACTTTACTAGGGACTTACAAGTAAATTAAATATGCCAATTGGGCATGAGCCAATGTCACCATGTTTTAAGGGAGAGGGAATATGCATTTTAGGACTGGTTAGCAGTGATAAAGTGTGCAGAGTTCTAAAAACAGCAGAAACAGTGTAAAAAAGTGGAGGGAGGCAGGCCAAAAGTTGTGGGTGATCACCCTAAGGCTGTTGGGTCTAACACTGTTTTTCAGATATTCCTACAAGTTAGCTGTTTTCTCTTCACCACTGTCATTCTCTCTTGGCATTTCAGGATTCTCACCCGGTGGCACTGCAGGCTTCCCCGTCCCTGGGATGTACAGGATATTTGTCCACTGGGCGATGTTGTAGAGCATGCAGCATGCCACAGAGATCTAACACACTTTCCTGGTCAAGTAGAGGAGGGATCTACCAGTCAAGACAGCAAAATCTAGCCTTTAGAAGTCCAAAAGCCCGCTTTATTGGCCACTGTGTTCTTCCCTGGGCCTCATTGAAGCAGACTCCTCCTGGCATAATTGGATTTCTCAGTGGTGTCAACAAACAAGGACAGTTGGTTATGCAAAGTCACCTGGCAAGGAATGGGATAGAAGTGCAACCATAAGTCACTCGCGCCATGATTGTAGCACCTGATATTTCACACACACAATCAGAACATATGTGACTTACCAAACAGACAGGCCCTTTCTGGATTTAATTGTGGAATCAACTGGGGTATGGTGCTGTTCTGCATTATAGGGCCGATTGAGAGTTGGGCGGATGGGAAGACCCATCCTCTGAACTTTCGAGAGGGAGGTTGCTGCCTTACTGGTGACCTCCCCGCCTGCCCCATTATGACTTTCCAGCTAGGCTGATGGGCGGAAACCAAGGTTTACGTTCCTCATCCCAGTGGGAAAATGGCGGCAGCATTATCTTCCGCTCGTATTCAAGCCGCCGGCAATGTTGCCACCTGCAGTGGTCACCAGGATCCTCAAAATGCGAACTGTCTGCTCAGCAGACAGTGTGCATTATGAGGGTGCTGGGGAGGTGGGACCCCTGCACTGCCCATGGCAGGGGCAGTGCACGGCCCCTCCGGTGCTCCCCTGCACCTGCTCTAAGTCCGCTTTATGGAAAACCAGGTTGTAATCAGCAGGGTGGCACTGAGTTCAGCGCTTCCCTGGCTGATTCCAACGTGCACCACCATAAGCACATTGGGAACCTTGTTCACTGAGGAGACAGTGGTCATTTGGCGGTCTGACTGCCAAACTCTTAATTTGGCAGTTGGACCACCAAACCAGTGGCGGTCGTCACCGCACCATGAGTCTGGCAGTCTGTTGACCGCCAAACTCGTAATGAGACCCTGTAAATGAATCATGGGCTGAACCCAGATAATAGGCACAGAAAAAGATCCACCAAACATAAAACTTGCACGTTGATGGAATGGAAATTCTTTCTCTTGTGGTAGACTTGTTCAGTGGCCTGCGGTGGCACCAAGTCAACATGTGTGCCATCAATGGCCCCCACCACATGTGGGAGGCGGCCAAAACCATGAAAGTTAGCAATCAAATTGGCTAAATCCTCATGTTAGGGGAACCTGAAATAGCGGTCAATGTGTTTCACCATTGCTGAGAGGCAATCCTTCATCATCAGACTGAAAATAGATTGGGACATACTAACAGACAGGGCCACTGTATGTTGGAAGGACCCTGGGGATAGAAGTGCAATATTGACATGACTTGCACAATGGGTGATTTGCTGGTTGGATAACTAATAGCGGGCATCAGACCTGACTCCAACTGGTGGCATAATTCCACTATTGTATGCCTATTCAGAGAGTAGAGTTGGATGATGTGGCAGTCTTCCATGGTCTGAAGGTCTGGCAGTTAACGGAAGACAGGAGGTTGTCTCATCCTCCCTCTCCCAGGGTTCCTATGTGTGACAAGACATGATTTATAACATTAGTCAATGTGTCCTCAGCAACTTACATGATTTGGATGTAATTCAAAGCTATGCTACACAACTGCCCCTCGAAATGTGACTGTATATTCCGACAGCCAAAAAGAATGTCAGCAGCGGTGGCCAGGGTACTGCTGTTAAATGCCATCTGTGCCCTGCAACATACCACAATGTTAGTTGAGTAGAAGACACTACATGAGAAGAGAGAATAGGGATGTTTGGGATGCTACTAAACATACATTGTAGGTGTGATGCAAATTGAAAAGCCAAATATAGCATTTCAGGCTGCCAAAATGGCAGATTCCTGACCTTCTCCACGGGATATTGGGAAATGCTTGTGACTGCTGGCAGAAGTCGTCAAGGCGGTTGCAACTGCAGCAGATACAGCCATAGGCTAACATTGTTGCCTGTGGTGGTAACAGCCATGTTGTACACATTTATTCAATTTACTTGATTCCTGATACTGCTGCCAGCAACACCTCCGTCACCTGAGCTGCAGTGTGCTGTCTCTGGGAGTAATCAGGCCATGTCCAGCAGGTGATAGGCCCCTGCCTTCTCTCCAGTAGACCGGGAGAGGCTTGTTGATGAGGTCCTACCCCTCTATGAACAGCTCTAAGGTTTACCAGAGGAGCAGGTAAGAATCTCGTAGGCACAATTGATTCCGTTTGACACCATCGTTTCCCTCCTCACATGCTACAATGTGCCCCTGTGTGCCAGTTAGAGTTCTTGTGTGCCTGTTGTTGCAGTCTGTGTGGCTTCAATTGGCTATACAAGGTACAGGTATTGGTGGCCAGTATTAATTGTTAAGTAGTCACATTGTGTTGTGTGAGGTTTTTGGGGTCCTAGATCCACCTTGTGTTGGATGCACATAACTAGGTAAGGAGACTTTACTGCCATCCACTGACATCTTTTTCTTCATGATGTTTGTAAATGTTAGACAACATGTATGTGCATGACAGCATGAGCTGTGCATGCATTTTGCATCAGTCATTTGAGGATCTTGTAAGCTATGTGTATAGTATGACAGATCTTTCACCCCACATCTGGCCAGCCAAACTGTAGTCTGGAAGGCATAACCCGGCTCACTCTGCCCTTCAGGTTGCTACACACAACAAATGCCAAATTGCTGATGGCCATGTAATGTACTGTAATGCATGGAAGTGATGGGAAAGGAGTGTCATGTAGGTTCTGTATGCTCAGCCTGCATAGACCAGGGCCTGGCAAATGTATCTCCTAGTATGGGACATAGTCCAGGTTGTGGTAAACTCACTATGGCTTTGCATCTGTGGCACTGTGCCCTCTCCCTGCACACCAGAAGATCCTGTCATGTCATCAGTATGAGGCTCTAGCTGCAAAACGTAACTTGAATGCCTTAGTCCATTAACTAGATTAGGAATGGGTACTGAGGTAAATCAATGAACTAGTCCATATGTGCATTTAGCATCCTTGTAAATGTGTGTCTTTGACTCATGGCAGGTCCTTTACTCCCACAGCTCTGTTGTCATCTTCACAGATGTCATATTTATCCTGTACAGACTTATTGCACTGATAACAGTCCCACAGTGCAGACTGGGTGTTGATTCCTGAGAGGCCATGACATGTGACTCAGTAGCTTGGCCACATGACAGAAATTGTACAATGCATACTTTGGTGTGTTGGAGACCATCTCTGTGGGATGGACATATATTTTCAAAGGAGTGTTCTGTGGTATAGGTACATACCACAGCACTCACTCCTTGAAGTGGTATGAGCCTGCATTTGGTACACCACATGTCCACACATGCACAAGGAAGACACTTTCTGTACACACCATGCCAGCCCCTTCATTGTCACTCAAGTGTGAGGGTGAAGTCTGTGCCATGACAACTGCCTGTAGGGACTGTGTGCAGTGAGTCAATCTTACAGTGTGTTAATATGTTGGTCCAGTCAGGCCTCACAAGTTTATCCTTCAGAATCCAGATGTGTGTAGTGTTTCATTGTGGCTCACATCACTGTACATGTTGCTGGAGCATTGACTACCTGATGTCAGTAGGCCTGCTTAGTCAGTGTAGACCCTCAGCAGGGTTGTGGGTTAGTCTGCAGATAGATATATATGTCTGTAGCCATGCCCCTGTAGTTATGGACTTGTGTGCTTTACACGTGTGGTGTATTAACCAATTTGAAATTTCTAGTGTGGTGTTTCTAGCAGGTATGTGACTTATACATGTGTGCCAAAATTTGGGATTGTAATCCCATTATTTGTCTTTACATCCAAGCAGTCAATGCCCTTTAGAAGAAGGAGCTATGGAGATCCATTGTCTAGAAGGTGTAGACCCTGGGGGTCTACAGCCAGCAGAGCCCCCACTGTCACAAGACGTGGGAGGACCTGGGAGGCTGGGCCCAGAAGATCATAGAGATCCAGCTGGGGCTATCCTCACAATATGGATGGGACGTGTGTCAGACCATGACCCCTCTACTGTCACACATCCTGGCAGAGGCATACCCAGACCTTGATGGTCATTTGAGGGTAGCACAGCAGCCACAAGGGGGTGAGTACAGGGCATAATGCTGCCTGTCACACTGCCATGATAATGTGATGGGTTCCGACGTTTCTCCCTGATGATTGGGGATGTGCCATGTGTGGCACAGTAGATGAGTGACTGTTTCTGTAGATATGTAATGTGGTACATAATGATGTGCCTTGCCTATTGGCCCATGGACCTAGGGCACAACTGTGTACAATCCACAAACCGTTTGCTCTCCAGGGACAACATATGGCTATGTACATTGATCAATCAAGTAAGGTGTGTTGTTGTAGTGAACATTAATTCTGTGAAACAGACCACTACTCCTCAGTGTTACCAGCCAAAGGAAAGGAAGTGATGGATCACTGTCCTCAGCCATACGTCTAGTTAAATGAGTATATTGGCATCTGCCACCCATAGGCTACTTGTCTTCAGCATGTGAAGGGTACTGGTGCCTCACAACTGTCTAATGTGAAGATGGATATCATACATGTTATGGAGCATACATTGTTCTTTGTGTATAGCTATCGATTAATACTTTCCCTTGGTAAGTGTGGGATGTTCATGGACACGATTTGTGTGCTATCACTGATGCCAACACTCCTTGTGCCTACATGTTGGCATGTGTCCCTTTCTCTTTTGACAAAATGTATATGCTGCTGTTTCATTCATGGTCGACTTTTATTCATGGGATGATTCCTGTATTCCTTTCCATATATGTGCATGCCAACCAATGTTTGGAATAGGACATTTGCAATGGTAGTACAGTCATGTGGTGCCACATACATGAGTCTGTCACTGTTGATTCTTGGCTCACAAATACCCTCAGCAATCATTGCATGTCATTTGTCATGTAAAACTGCAGGAGCAATCAGGGACAGGACATGTATGACTTTATGTTTTAGCCACAATGTGCATTTCCAGGCTATGGATGTGGCATCATGTAGCAAAGTGCACTGCACATGTGTAAAGGGGAAGGTTTTTTCCCTGACTGTTGGCATGCATCATGGAATAACTTGCAGTTATGTTGAAATAACATGTGTTTGGGTTCAACTTTTTATCCACAGACATCCGGATTTGCTCTAGGTTTGCTGGATCAAAATGAAGTCAGTGACGTAGCTTTCCACTGGGCAACGTATTGAGGGCCTTCTATAGGTACTTGCAAATCTGTGTCTCTCCACATACAAAGGACTAATGGCTTCTACTGATGCAATCAGAGTATTTAATTGTAAGGGGTGCTAGACATTAGTGGTGATTTCCCTGGGGCTTGTGGATTCATTGTGTTGTGGATTTTAGGGACAGATCTCCCTAACATTTTGCGCATGATGTCCACAGTGTATATTTTCATGCCAAATGTGTGGCCTATCAGAGCAACATTGGTAATGCCTCCATGACTCCAATGGAGCAAGTTTCACTTGGTGAAGTGTGCATTGTGGATATGTTTCCAATGTGGCATGAGTATTTCCATGTCACCTTCTTGAGGCTCCAGTAATGTTGTCAGCTACATGGCATGTTCCAGGAGCATAATTTCTTACTGTTGTTTTATTGTGTATGTGACAAATGGATGTCTGCATGTCCTTGTGTGGGATCTGTGGGAATGTAGTTGGCATTGGTCTAATATTGCATGACAAGCAATAACTGACAAATGCTCCATGAGGCAAAACATTGAAGGTGATGTGATGTCCTACTTGTTAAATGGCAACTTTATCCATGCCTTTGGAGTTGTCTGAGATCCTGATTTTCCTTTGGGAAACTGTTGACAGTTTGGATATCATGCATGCATATAGTATGGTACATGTAGGGGCCACTTAGGTAGAGTTTGGTGCTGGGGCTTACTTGACATCATGGCAAGATTTGCAAAGCACAGCTGTATTTCAAGTGTGATGAGGGACATGTGGTGGCTCTATTTCTCTTTGTATTTGCAGCATCAGCACAGGCAAGTGAAAGAGACAGGGCACAGCCAAATGGGGAAGTATCTGGCCATGGTTCCTCCGGTCAAGATCCAACCAACACAGAGGGACCCAGTAGCTCAAAGGGTGAGGGGTGTATCAGATTCTACCTCCAGTGGCCACACCCTGGTGGTAGCGGATCCATCGGTACTTATTCCTATACTATCCTTGTCTGCTACCCCCAGTTCTCTTGCCACCCTCGCCGTTGCTCCCCACCCAGTTAGCCGTGCCCCCTCACTGAAGAAGGTGGCTGTCTCCTTTGCCACAGGCACCTCAGCCCTAGCCCCTGTTACCCCGGCTGCCCTGAGTGAGGTGGCTACTGGCCTCCTGAGGAGTATCTGTGGTTCAGACTGCCATTGTGAATGCCATCCAGGGGTTGGCTAGCCAATTTCAGCAAACTAATACTTTCCTGGAAGGTATTCATATTGCCATGTCAGTGCCATGCCATTGCCAGTGAGGAGGCTCTGGCCTCCTCACTGATGACAGCCAATCACCCCAGACATTTTCCCCCCACCTCCATCTTTCCAATCCAAATCCCCCATTCCTCCACCTATCCAAAACATAAAGACACATCTGCATGCACCCACCGCAACACACATAAGCAGCACACAAACACAAACACCATAAAACACACCAGCAAGCAAGCACTCAACATGCAACCACACACACATCAGTCACTACTTCCCCAGACATCCCCACCACCCCACCACATCAATCATATCCACAGGCAACACCACAACAGGCAGTGACACACCCACCATACCCACAGACACCACCCCAACAAACACACATACATCCACCATACCCACAATTTCCACAGGCACCACCTCAACAGACACAGACATTCACCACATCTGCCATACCTGCTTACACCACCCCAACACACATACACCCACCACTCCCACATCACCCAGCACCTCCCCTCCTAGCCCCCAAGACACACAAAGGCCCACACTCACACACACAGCCATCACCACCCAAACAAAAGCATACCTCACACATGCACACACCCAATACATCAACGCCAACACACCAGACAACCACTCCCTCAACCTCCAAACCTCCAAAACCTTTCTAATGACTGTCCCTGTGTTCCAATGGAAAGGTTATTTTTCTTGCACTTTCTATCCACCCCATCTCAAACCCAAGAGGCACCAACCCACATCCCAACCCATCCCTTCCACATCCAACAAGTCCTCACATGTCACACTTCCCCCTGCAAGCACCCATACCCCTCCCTCCAAGAAGAAGCCCACTTCTCCTAAGAAAGAGTCCACCCCTCCCAACCCCAAATCCAAACCCACCCATACCAAATCTGAACCACCACCCTCCTACCCACCCAAGGATGAACCCTGAAATTCCTGCCTGCCCACTTGATGCCTGTTCCTGTGGAGGTTCACTGGCAGTAATAGTAGTCAAGTGTGGGCACAGTACTGTGCCCTGGCAAACTGCTGATCTGGCCAATGTCCTTTGACATTTTGCATTTTCTTCCAAATAAACCCAAACAGTTGTTTTTGGGTACACATTTGTCCTGCAATTCCTTTTCTACCTTTATGTTGTTCCTGACTAACTAGTGTTGTCTGCCTACAGTTGTGCATGTTTCGCCTGCTTGCTGGTCCATTTGCTGTTTGTAATATCTGACTTTGTGGGCAGGTCTGGTGTCA
Organism: Pleurodeles waltl; assembly: GCF_031143425.1. Taxonomy (NCBI): domain Eukaryota; kingdom Metazoa; phylum Chordata; class Amphibia; order Caudata; family Salamandridae; genus Pleurodeles; species Pleurodeles waltl. The sequence goes on from NC_090444.1 coordinate 1,475,703,764, forward strand.
CCCAAGACTAAGGTAGATGTTGACTGTATGGATATGTGGGTGTTAATGCAGTTGGGATGTCATTGCATTGTGTTCTATTAGGTATGGTAAGTATTTCATCAGGTGTTGTCCAGCATCAGCATGTATAGTGTTAGATTTGTCCCCCTATTATGGGTTGTATATTCCTGTCATGTGTGGGAGCTCGAGTTTTGTTTGTCCAGACATTGAAGGTGTTCAGTTTTGCCAGCTTCCTTTCCATTTGATTGAGCATGTGTTCATTTTGCTGTGTGTACCTTGCAGCTCCTTCATCTAGATGTAAGGCCCATGCTATTGCTGTTGTATGTGCTTTCTTGACTTGCGCTTCCACATTCTGCAAATAGGCATGTCATTTGGCTCTAGAATTGTTTGTCCCTGGGAGATACCTAAAGTGCCAGTTCCTGTGCAAATGTTATTGTAGGAACAGTACAGCATCCTTCCCTCAGTGCTCCTGATACCCCCATCCCTGTTATTCAGGTATTGTTTGCATAGTGAGCTATATATACTGTATATGTCTCTCAGAATATTGGGCATCCCATTGTCCTCCTATTGTGTTGCAATGTGGATAGTGTGTGGGATTATTGGAGGGCTATTTCATGAGAGTGCTGTGTGTGTACCATGAAACATCCATACAAGTGTGTTGAATCTGACGGCAGTCCATGGCATGTGAAGAATGTGAGAGTGTCAGTTGTATTTGTAGATGTGATGTTGCTGTGTGACACAATGTTGTGTACACTTCACTGTCCCAGACATGTGTTTTTGTGTAGTGTGCAGTGCAGTGTAAGTGACCTTCCCAAAGGGGGTGTTTTGTGGCTGTGAATGTGTCTTTCTTTGTGAATGACTCAGACTGTATACATGATGAGTGTTCTTGGTGCCGGTACTGTGATCCCCATCTCATGTGGATGATGGCACAATGATCTGTTGTTTACCTTAATGACACAGGTAGGAGTGTGTACTTAGTCGGTTGCGTCCACTGCTGTGTGATTTTGGGCTCCATTGATGAGCAGCTGTAGACCATGCGTGATGGGCTCCATGGTGGCACAGAATGTATAAAGCTGCCTCCAGGGGAGTTGCTGCATGTATAATCTCTGTTTCCACCTTCTGAGACATGGTGGTTGGACCGCCACAGTCACATTACTGGTGTGCAACCTCATAATATGTCCAACGGAAACATAGGCTCTACTAGCCTGTTTGTGCTCCCTGGTGAACTTTGCGGTCTGCGGTGCCAGCGAGACTGCGGCGGTGTTTAATCTATAGGCCCGCATGACTTGTATTACAGTGGCCTGACCGCCAAGCTGAAGGCAGTCGGACCACCACTTCCGCCATGGCAGTGCACAGACTGCCAAACTCATAATCAGGCCCATAGATAGTAAAAAGGGTAAGGCTCAAAGAAGAGCCCTGCAGGGCCCCACAAGCCAATGCTAAGGTGGTTAAACAGAATATCCTATCAGACTTGGGAACAGCAATCTTTTAATAACGATGCAAATCATTCTAAGGCCTTGTTGTTAATCCCATATTCATGGAGCCTTCATAGAAGGATGTAGTGGGAGACATTATCAAGGGTGGCACTCAAACTGAGTATAATGAAGGCTGCAGAACTGACTTGGTCCAGGATCCATCTAAGTTCTTCACAGACTGCAAGCAGGTCAGACTCCATACAATGTTAAGAGTGGAAACCGAACTGAGAGGAATGCAGAAGGCTGTTAACTTTAAGGTAATCCCAAAATTGGTAGTATCTGTGTTTCTCCAATCTCTTGGTAGTAAAAGGAAGAACAAATATTGAATGATAATTTTCCAGGAAAGGCAGATCCAATTATGTTTTTATCAGTAATGGTATAAACACAGCATGCATCCTAAATGGAGGAACTACCACTGTGGAAATGGAAAGATTAAGAAGATATATCATAGCTGGATAGATGATAGTGGTGCCTTTGTTGATGACATGATGGGGGCTGAGTTTAAGGGTAAGCTAGGTGTACCCAAATTGTCTGGAGCCTCAAAGTCCACTGGCTGAATAGGACTGAAAGTTGACATACCACAACCCAAGGAATTAGAAAGTATGAGCCATATAGGAGTTGTGCTATTCAAAGCTTCTGTTTAGAACAAATCTAGCAAGTGTGTTGCACCAATGGAGAGAGGGAACAACCTCAGGGGTTTTGAGAAAAGGATCTAGCATAGGTTTAACAATAGAGAAAATCTCTTTGGCAAAGTTAGAAGTTTCTTTAATTTTATCAGTGAAGAACATGGCACATGGTTTTCTAATACCTTTAAGATGGATCTGCATGTGTATTTATGTTGCTTTTAAAGGTATAGAGCCAAATTTATAGTTTGGTAAGGGGCTTACTCCTTCACAACTGTGACAGATATATAACCAGCTGTATTACAAGTTTCATAGGCTATAATGGAATTGTAATTCGGTGGATGGGATATCTGTCACATTTGTGGCAGAGTAACCCCTTTCACCAAACTCTAAATCAGCCAATTACTTTTAAATCAGTTTTTATTTTGCTATTTTCTGCTTAAGGATGTGATACAAAAATTACTTTTTTATTGGTATTTATTTTCAATTTAGTGAATGACATTTTTACAGGTTTTTAGAATGCTGCATACTTTGCAGCGTAAATAATAAATACAATGTCATTTATGTTAATGTGGGAATACTTCATTTGCGCCCTTCCCCAACTCACGTTCACTAGTTTTGCTTAGTTTTGAGTATGAATACTAAACATCTCCAAAGTCCAATAGTTTCCCTAATGCTGTGTAATTTGAAGTGGGGACAGTAAATTTGACACTCCAAGAGTGTAATATTTTCCCCAATATTGCGGAGTTTTAGGATAGAATAGTAAATCTGACCATCTTTTCCTCCAGAGTCCAATAATTTCCCTGTGTTGCTTAGTTTGTAGTAGGAATAATAAATGGTACCCGCCAGAGTCCAACTTTTTCCCCCGGTGTTGGATAGTTTGGAATATGAAAAGCAACTCCCGTCCACCCAGAGTTCGGCACTTTCTACAATATTGCTTAGTTTGGAATGGGATTACTAAATATGATTCCTCAGAGTCCAAAACTCTCCCCCACATTGCACAGTTTGGAGTGGAAATAGTAAATCTAACCGCTGCAATATATGCATTTATCTCAATGCTTATTGGACAAAAGTTCAATAGTAAATTTTATTCTTCTAAATACTTGCATTTCTGCCAATGTTAGTTGGATTGAAATTAAAATAGTAATTTTGACTACCCTAAATGTATGTTCATTTATTACAAATGAAAATGTATTAAAAATCGTATTACGTTTGTAGATTTACAGGAAATTTTACATCTTAAACATTTTAAGAAAACATACATTTGTGAAGATATTACAAGTTTTACTTAGATAATTAGATGATTACAAAATGTATTACAATTTTTTATTTGATCCATGTTTTGTAAATTAAAATATATTTTTAATCTAAAACAATTGTAATTATTTTGCGATAGTCGTAATTTAATTTGCTTTTAATTATGTAACATATAAAACACTACTGCATATCCTTAACATGATATTAGACTAAATTATATATTTGGTATTTTACACTATATTTTGGTTTTCAAAATCCTTTACTAATTCTAATGTTAATTTTAAAAATCATCATTATTCAAATCTGTTGTGTTGGGAAAATACTGTAACTGTAGATATTCTTGTAGGAAAATGTTTTGGAATCATTTTGTTTTTTACACTCAATGTTTTAAGCTTGGTAATTAAGTAGGTTGACATGTAGGACTGCCACTATCCCAAGACAATTTGCCTTGGGTGCCTGATGAAGTGTCCCTGCATCAAACTAATGGGGTCATCCAGCTGTACTATAATGAGGAGACACATTATCCAGGTGACCTGCACACTAACCTGAGGACTCATGCCTAAATTGACCCCAAGACTGCTAAAAGACCCCTCTTCGGTGCCATGATCTGTCCGTCCCTTCTAAACAGAGATTTGTGAGTTGCCAACCAAAATAAAGCAACTTTATGTGTTATTTACGTTCTTTGTTTACTAACATTATTCTACAAATATTAATATATCTAAAATATTATTCAGATGTTTTTCTGTTAGGCAAAAGCTATGCTCAGTCTCAATTCTCACACTACAACCTTTTACTTACCCCTTACTTCTGAATCAACCTACCTCAAAAATCAATAAACCTTGGGAAGCAAACTTTGGATCAAAGATTGAGTAACCAGTGTTTAACTTTGTGGATAATATCTGCAAATATCACTTGTGATATTTTTAGGTTGTGTCTTTAGCTATAGGAATCTGAAAATCCCTGCTATCATCAAGTAAGGTAATCAGTACAGGTACTGCCACTCTAGGCTGAGCTCAGGAATCCTCAGCACTGTCTTGTCACTGCTGGTCTCAGGCATCATATTGGGAGATGTAAGAACACAAAGTAGTGAGGGCTCTAGGAACCAATTATGATTTATGTTGTTTCCACGCTTAACCTTACTCAAATATGAGATACTTAAGAGGTCAAATTTGTAACAAGATAACAGCATTCCAATACCATGAGATAGAAGGTTTAGTGTGAAGGTAATCCAGCTGCCCTTTGCAGTTTATGAACTGTCCATGCCAAGTATATATAAAAGTATGCATTGGACTGTCATGGTTTCAGGATTTTTAATGTGAGGGTTTTAAAGTGCTAAACATAGAAAAAATGTGTCATTTCTGAAACAACATTCTCTCCTCATAACAGCCAAAATTTTAAAAAAGTCCTACGATGGTCTTCGTGTGAGTTTGATGCTTTATTAGGGTCGGGTTTTGCCTAAAGGAAAATGATGGAGTTAATTAATTACTGTGAAGTAGAGGCTTCACATTTACTACTTTCCAGTTGTTTCTGCAATTGTTTGCTTCAAAATCAAAACATGTTTCACTCTGTTGGTCTATAACCCTATGGTGTTTCTACTTCACGGGCCTATTCAAAGAAACCAATAAATGGAAAGATATAGGGAAGAAGTCTTGACAACTTAGTTTCATCTCTTCTGGGTTTACACTGCTCTGTAATTGGATGTATACAGCTAGCAGATTTGCTGTGCCAATTGGACAAACTGACCTGGAATTGTAACTCTTTTCAGAGAAGTTCTAGAGAGCAGTGAGCTTAGGTTTTTGATGAAGAGGAAATATTCTTCACATGGCTCACATATTCCTTTAGACAGCTTCCACACTGCATGTTGGAAGAAGAGGATGTATCTCAACCAGGAGTTGAAGTCCTGTGAATACCAAGAAAGTATGCATTATAATATGCAGTGATGAGCATGCTAAGTTATTATTTTGTATAAGGGTCTCACTCAGAGTTTGGCAGGCAGGCAGGTAAGTAGTGAGCCACCAGCTGCCTATCAAACTAAGGGCCTCATTTACGAGGACCTAGCAGCACACTGCTCCACCGGAGCGTTATTTCATTTACACTCAGGTGGTGCAGTGTTCTAGCCCATATTTACAAGGTCACACTAAGCCACCTTGTGTGGTTTTTCATGCCCTTTCAATATGGACCCCTTTCACAAACAGCACTGCATTAAAGGGACGTTCCATGAGTGTTGCTTGGGGTGTTCCCATGCATCACCCATGGAACCTGAAGGAATCTGATGCATTCTCAGATTTACAAGTCTGGGAATTTGTCAGATTCCTACACCACCTCAGAGGTGGCATAAGAATGATACAACGGGGAGAAATATCTTTATTTCTCCCCTTTTTTCCCCTCTTTCCCTCATTCTGCAGCACACATTAAAAGAGGAAACCACCTCTTGTGATTGTTTTAGTGCATAAAGGTGTCCCTTCCTGCACAAAAACAATCATACCCGCACCACAGGCATACTTGCACCATGGTGCAAAGGTGCCGGCATTCGTACTAGGCAGCAATTTGTACGCCAGTGCAGGGGTAAAGGACAGAAGTGCACCGTATCTTGCAGATATGGCACATTTCAGCCCTCACCTGTTGGCCAGGGCGGCGCACAAGGCACTTGCTGTAGCGCTCTTTGTAATGAGCCTCGTAAATACGGCCCTAAGAGTTTGCTGCTGGTGTGTGTCCTTTAAATGCCTAAAGTACTTCGATTGATGAGGTATGGGGAGTTTTTTTGCAGCAAGAATGCCAGCTGGACTGCCATAACATTGTTGCATAACATATGCTTGTGCTTTCTTAGTTTTCCAAAAGCTAATCACAAAACCGGGAGGAGGGATTATTTGGGAAATATATAAATTAAATGTCTGTGTGTGTTGTTATATATAATGATCACAGAAAGGATAGTTCTTGTCCGACTTAGAAATCTGAAGTCCTAACCCAGGTGCGCAGGCCTTCAGAAATCAAGCACGCTCGCACTATCGCGTTAGAGAGTCTCCAATCAAGATGGTAGAACTGAGAGCTGGGCACATGGGAAATTCACCAATTTTCTGTTCATTGTGCCTTGCTGCCGAGTTCCAATTGACCCCTTAAGCTTAGAAAACACCAGCTGTGAAAAGTAGGGTCCCTTCTCATCTTTCCCTGCATTGAAATTTGGTGCTTTGGGGCTTCAAGATGCCACAATTTGGGTTTAGTATTGATGAGTCCTTTTCAGAGTTTTGCAGTCGTCTTGCCGCAGCATTCAAAGCTATAACTTTTACTTCTATCTAAGTGACAACCATTAGACAAACAAATGGAGACCCTCTCCACAGAATTTAAATAAGGCATCTGTTGAAATAGGCTGGAGCTGAGTTAGTTTCATGCTGGACTTTATGGTTTATAGTTATAGACTCTATCTTTCAATAGAAGTTAAGACTCTAAGGGGTGTCACTCTTTAGATGCAAACCTCTCAAAGTTTAGATATATAAATACACTAGTAGTACCGATTAGCACACTCGGTAAATAACAGGTTTGGCATCGAACTGGCAATCCATTACTAAAGGATTGCCTCTATATATGTATGGAGTTTACAGATTTGGAATCTAGCTACAAGGCAATGGAACACAGTAGAAAACGGACATGACAATAAATACTGAATTTAAAGAGTCTGATAGTAGATATAATACAATGGAGTGTGCTATCCCTGTATTAAAACATGTCTGTGGTAATTTCCTTATTACAGTCATCTTGGAATCTTTCTAGTCACCAAAATTAATGAAATGATATAGCTGTTCAACTATAATAAAATATTACAGTTGAGTTGTGATGTCATAATGTCTGACACCAAAGCTATCAGCCAAGGAGAAAACAAACTATAGCACATAATTACTAACTGCTTTCTGTTGCGTCAAGTTGTAAGTGCAAATTCTGCATTTACTCTTCATATCTGCAACAATATCTCCTTCACATGAACAAGTAAGACACCAAGGGGCAGATTGAAGAGCGCCTAGTGCCTCCTTCTGCCACATTAGCATCATTCTTTTATGCTAATGTGGACCAAGGAGGCCGAAATCACCGTGCAAATGTACAAAGTGGCATAATGCATGCATTGCACCACTCTGTAACCTCTTGCGCCACATTATGCCGGCACCAGGCCATTAGGGGGGGCTGAAAAAATGATGCAAAGAAATCTAAAAGATTTTCAAAATTTTTGAAGAGAGTTCCCTAACTACCGACACTATGCTCCGTATCTTACATACAGCACACACATGGTGGTGTTAAGGGGCGCTAATGAGCGCAAAAAAAGTGGTGCTGCACTTTGTGCAGCGCCACTTTTCTTAAATCTGGCCCCAAGGATTTAATCAGTCTGCGATCAGAGTAGTAGTGTGACCACATAAGGACAAGATGCTGTATTCAACATGTTAAAAATAATTTTGTAAGTAACTTTGGATTTCATGACTTTTAACAGAACACCTCAATGTTTATCCTTTTAATTAAAGGCAAGGGGAACTTCTCCCCACATAATATAAAGAAGACTGGGAGTGTTTAGTGTGAAGAGCTAAGTAATGGGGTATTATAACCTAAGAAGGGGATAAGAAGCGAGTGAAGGCAGCAAAGAGAGAGTAGGGAGCTGAATATAGGGATAGCAAGTTCTAAACGATGTGGCTAAATTGCAACAAGGTGTTGTTTGAAGCAAATCATTACTGGCTCTATTCTGAGGTGGCTAAGAATGAAAATGTATGGATCTGCCTGGGATTGTGTTTCAGTCCTTGGGGTATAACAGAAGGAGGCATAGCATTTACTTCTATTCTGTGTTCACTTCTTGTCTTCCAGTTAGATGTTGCTGCTGCTGTACCCTGCTGAGCTGGTTTGTGGTTTTAATGAGTTTAGAGGAGAAATGTTTTTTCATTCAAAATAAGATAACGTTTTGTTAGCTTTGGCAGTGCTAATATAAGGTGGGAGGTTTGGCCAGGCTGGTCTTCGCCTAGAGGCTGATGTAGGGATTCTGCATTTGTATTTTAAGCAATCAGAGTGAGTCATTAAATGAGCCATTGTTTTGTTTGCGATTGTGGAAAGGAACTATCAGGCCCCAGTTAGAATTGTTGAGTCAATGTAGCATTTTCTTAGGAGTTGTGGTCTTTGGCAGACCTGAGCTGTTATTATAATTTGTGATGGATTCAAACAATCAGGAGTGTTCCCCTAGCGATTTGGCCCAGAGTATACTGGTTACAGGTGTTGTTTGTTATTTGGCCTTCAGGAAGGTAATCATAAAAGGAATGACATTCTTGTCAGGCATATTAGTCATAAAGTAAAGGTGAAGTAAATTAACAGAGACAACATGGGTATGAATTGGATCTTTAGGTTCTGATGCTGATTGGCTTTGATTTTTTGATGAAAAGCGTCATCTGAAGATATGTTAAGAGATTCACAAATACAGTCAAGTACTGAAGGAAAACATTGTGTTGATACTGAAGACACAGATGATGTCAAATAATGTTAAAAACTGCAGTTTATCAACTGGTGATTTTTTGAAGATTCAGCAGAGTGAAAATTTCATTCAAACATTCTTTTTCTTTCTGTAAGGATAAAGAGAAGTGGAGGTGTGATTTCGAAAGGATGATATTTTCTTGTGCTCTCTTGCCGAGTCGCACTCTGTCATCATTTCGGGGTGAGTTTCGATTGTATACAAAAGAAATAAAGAAGTCCTGAAAGTCCAGGTTTCATCTTTTATGCTGTCCTCTGATTTTTTTAAAAGAATGCTTTGGTGTTCAGGGGTCTCATTATGAGTGTGGCAGTCCAAGGACGCCACACTCATATTGACAGTCGGACCACTGCACTCCAGGCAGACAATTATGACTTAGGCAGGCAGACTTCACAGATCGTGACAGGGTGACAGTGGTCGGACTTGTAACCAGGCATGGTGGCACTGAACTCAGCACCGCCTAGCTGATTACAACCCTACTTTCCGCCAGAATTTTCATGGTGGGGACCCTGCCATGAAAAGGCTGATGGAAAGCCAGTGCCGGGGGACAAAAGGGGCCCCTGCACTGCCCATGCCCAGGGTATGGGCAGTGCAAGGGTCCCCCTGCCCAGCACCATCGGAATGTGCACTGTCTGCTTTGCACATTTCAAGGGTGCTGATGTTTTAGGATCTTGGCCTTAGCTCCCTTATAGTAGCCGAGGCCAATATCCTAGCACTGTTCCCACTGGTGAGCCCAGAAGGAATGTGTATTGCAATGTTCTGTGTGGTCAGCATTGTAATACGCATGGGGGGGTGCCCGTACCCCCACATATGAGTCCAGGTTATGGTTGGCCAGCAATGTTCTAACATATGCAGCCCATTCAAACCATCCGTTTCCAACACAAGCAACCTTTTTTAGGGAGAGATAGGATAAGAGGAAGAATGAGACAAAGATCAGACCAATGGGTCCAGTGGGAAGACCTAAACCAAAAGTCATGAGAAGCATGTCCTGGGAATTCCCTCCAGGGCTGAGCAAGGATCAATTTTGATTATGAATCTGACAGAGACAACCGTGTCTGTTGCCCAGCAGAAAGTTTTGGTGACAGGCTTAGGTTTTGTCCTGACTAACATGGTAAATATTTTTAAACTGAGGCAGGAGCTGGTGGAATTCTTCGGAATAATATGCTTGAGGATCTTCTTTAAGAATCATAATGAGGTACTAACATCTCAAGGTGACGCCTCAGATCTACCTCACGCCTATGCTATCCCAGATACCACCTGAAGCAGAGGCGTTTGAACACGCAGATATCCACGAAGTGGATGCAATGAGGGGAGAGACTGTCACCCCCTTTAAGTACCTCTCCATATCTGAGGAAGAAGCCATCAGGAGCTAAAGGAGAACCCAAATAAAAGGGGGAGAAATACTCATCCTGAACAGGGAGACGTATGATCAGGAATCTTTACACCTTCTGTCAGACAACTGTAACTAAAAAGTTTTAGGAGCGGATTCCACAAATTAAATACAAAAATAAATAAGCAGCCTTTGTTGACGAGGCAGTCAGCCTTGGGTGGATCTCACAGCATGAAGGGGCTTTCCTATGTATGAACAAGCTGGTGATTCCATAATTCTACATTCTTCCAAAGGTCTATAAACCCACTACACCAACGCCAGGATGCCGCATAGTGTCAGGGATTGGGACAATACTGGAACCCCTGTCACATTTTTGTGATTATTTCCACTACTCATTGGTCCAAAAATGTGACTCCTATGTGAAAGACCAGGGCAATCTTGAACCTCATTAAGGACGTTCAATTCAACCCTGATCGTGATTTTTTGGTGGGTCTAGACATTGAATCCCTCTATACAAAAATTCCTCAGAAGGAAACCCTTAGAGTAATTGAGGATGTCCCTTACCAAACAGGAGTGGAATTTCAATTGGAGGCACATTTGCACCTAGTCTGGCCTGTTTATATTTGGCAGAAATTGAGAACAACTTTATCTTTAGAAAGGCCAGACCTTGGAACAACCATATCAGACTTTGGTGCCGCTTCATAGATGATGTCTTACTGATGTGGAGGGGGACCGACAGTCCCTGGACCAATTCATAGAGTGGGTAAATTGCAGGATTCCTCTTCTGTTTTTCACATCTACAATTATGAAGGAGTCTCTGCCATTCCTGTATCTAGAAATAAAGCCCTAGATGGGGAGTTTACTTACAAATGTATACCATAAACCAACAGATAGGAACAGTCTCCTTTCATTTAAGAGCTTTCATCCTAAAGCACTTAGAGAGAACCTGCCATAAGGTTAGTTTCTAAGACTCTGGAGAAATTGCACTGAATTGAGCGATTTTCAGCAAGAATCCCAGAGACTGGAAACTAAATGGATCAACAGAGACTATCTGCCCCGGGGTCATATGAAGAACACGGAAAAGAGCAAAGAACTACAACTGCAAGATCATACTAGAGCAGAGAGAGAAACCAAAAATGGATACCACATTCAGCACAGCCTCTAATTCAGTTAAACATAATATTACGAAAAACTGTTGCATTTCAACCTTGAGACACCAATATTTTCCTTCAGGAAGATGGCCAGCCCATGTAACATGTTGGTCCATAGCCAATATAGCCGAAGAGTCCTGTGAACGAACCAAAAATATGGGAGCTGTCAACAGTGAAAGGCCACACAGCATGTGGTTCGTGCGGTGTTTGCCCTCTTACACGCAGCATCAAATCAGTAGATGTGGGTCTGGCATCCCCTTGGATTCAAATAAAAGACACTAACGGTAACTCGAGAAACATTATTTACCTCATCCGGTGTCCGTGCAATCTTCTATACATCAGGATGACTACTAGGAAAATAAAGATAAGGATAATGGAACTCAGAAGTAACATAAGGTGCAGGAAGGCAACAACTAAATTAAGAACCCATTATTTAGAAAAGGGGTACAGTGCAGAGGACATGATTTGGACAGTTCTGGACAATCCCACTATTCCACCCAGTATTAGGGGGGGTGATGGAATACCTTTTTAAATGTGAGCAAAGGTGGATTTATAGAATCTTAAGCCATGAAGGGGAATTTAACAATGATATACCATGGCACCAATTGAATGATCTGCAGTGATAGCAAGTTTGAAGGGATGGGACATTCATTTTGGTTTCCCTCGCTGTCATCCAATCCAATGCATCCATTATCCTGCTCCCGATACATTCAACCCCCAGAAAAAAAATGCTTCCACTTTAGCGGAATGAGGTACATCAGCTTTTATATCAGGAGGTTGTAACTGATTGCTACTAATCACACCTTTACATTTTTGCTGGAAATTCTGTCTGGTTATTATTTACAAAGGAGAGCCACTCACTATGCACCAAGGAGACTTGTATTCCCACAGTCTTCCTCATAAATAGATAACGCTATTCCTTTCTCCATTTCTTTATCCTACTCACCCATCTTTCTTTGAACAACTTCAGTAGTATACAACACTTTACCCATCACTGGTCCTGAACTTCTATTCACATCTCTGCACACTCGTCCAAAATGTCCCATGCAAACACACTGCACAAATTTCTTGTTAATGACTGGACACCAACTACAGGAAGCAATACGATTGGTACTTCTGCACCTGTAACATGCATTACTTCTCTCCTGATTTTTTTCCACTACCAAAATTATTTGTACGTGAACTGCCTACATTTCTACTATCCTCATGATATGCATTTTGACATTTCACAACACACACATCCTCAACTTTACCACTTGTATGGTAATACTCTTAACCATAGATATCTCTTTTTCAGATTGCTCCAATGCCTTAGCTGTAGATATTGCGTCTTGTAGCTTAGGATCACCCATGATCCACAATTGTTCTTGAGGTTTCTTGTTTTTCACATGAACTATGATTTGGTCCCTAATCATTTCATCTGCCATTCGACCAAAGTTACATGTGATAGATAAGGCTCTTAAAGCAGTAAGAAACTCCTTTTAGTTGTGCACTGGTATAGAATTTAAACCAATGCTAGTAGTGGGCTTGAATCTGAGTTTCATCCTTAAAAGTGCCTCCTGAAATGCATCCAATTTTCCTTGTCCACTAGGGGCCTTCACTTTTGGTAATGTTCTAAAGATAACTTGACCTTCGGATCCAAGGCAGTGTAAAAAAATGTTTTCTTTCATTCAGCACCTATCATTTCATCAATTACTTTCATATAAGTTATACATTTCTCCTTCCACCTTATCCAAGTCATGGGAGGCTCCCCCTTGCTTTGTAGAAACTTTGTTGGAGGATCAAACTGCATGCTATCTCACAGCTACAATATACACTTACCAATGTATTTGTGTAATTATAAATGAGCTATTATAAGATAGCATGCAAACAGATGGTGAACCAACTAGACAAGAAATATTGTAAGCTCAACAGGGAAAAAAAATGTGTTTGATATTCCAAAAATAATTCCCAGATTTTCTTTTCATCGTCTGAATTTCAAAGCACAATGCTTGCCATGCACTGCAGGAGAGAGTACCACTGTTTGTTATAATTTTCACCTGTAAATTCCTCATTTGCACTGGTTACTATTGTATTAGTTGCATTCAAAATGGCTGCCTTGCAACGTGACATGTCAGCATAAAGCTCAGGGGTCAAAAGTTGGCAATGGAACCCTCCATCACGAGTTTCAGGCTCTCAGTGACAAGGATCGATCAGTGCTATTTCTTTGCTTAGCAACCCAAGCTGCATGCACACATGCATGCTCAGACTTCCTGTGTCTCTCCTATGTAGGCATGTATACTCTGTCTTCCTGTGCTTCCAACAAATCTTCTGATGCAGCCACATGAGGATATGCAATTGTGCAAGGAAAATGATCAAGTTATAGGATTACAGATCATAGCCGGTAAAGTTACTATAATGAATACATTTGTGAAAAGAAGTACTGCCAAATAGTGCAATCATCCTTTAAGCAAATTATTAGGTTATTATCCAACAAGAAGTGAAGCAATCTAGCTCAATAAGATTGAATCACACAGAAAGCTTCCAGAAAAACAAATAGTTTTGATCCTTGGAGGTTAATCTGTTCCTGTGATACCCTCAATGACAGGATGCCTCTGCCCCTCATTGCCATTATTGAAAAGATGAAACTTTACTTGTAAATAAATTGTGTTTTTTTCCTGGTAGCAAAGCATGTCCACCTGGAGAGCAGGCAGCAGATCAATGGACTCTAACGTACACATACACCACATTCCATGGAATACAATATATAGATTAGAATCAAACATAATCAAGACATGCACAGGTATAAACATAAAAGCAATACAACACCCCTTGCTCAGCGCACTGCCACATTGGGTCTATCAGACCTGTGAAGGCCCACCATCCAGAGGAAAGAGGCTATTCTTACTTTGAGGGAATGCATAGGGTCTTCTCCAGGATAGATTATGTTTTTGCTCCAGCAGGAGAGGTCAGTAGAATTAAAAGGGTTGAGTACTTGGCAAGAGACCTGTCTGATCACTTTCCTCTTTGGATTACTCCAGGGAGGAAGTGGAGATTACCAGGAGCTGGTTGGAATCTGAATGCATGGGAAGTGAGAGATGTGAAAGTGTCTCAAGAGCTACAGATCAGCAGTGATCTATATTTTAAGGGAAATAAAGAGTTTGTGGACTCTGCAATAGTTCTCTGGGAGCCCAATAAAGTGGTCCTTAGGGACAGGGTGCAAAGCATAGTTGCACAAAAGAAAAGGCACATGCAAGAGGAAATAGAGGACATAGACACTGGCTGATTTGCCTGGAGGAGCCCCTTGGGTCCTTGGGGGCCCAGCTGGTTTTTAGGAAAATTGAGGACCTAAGTACTAAGTATCGCAATCTGGCACAAAGGGAGGCAGGCAACCACATGTTAACTACGCATCATCTACTGTATGAAATGGGAGAAAAAGCGGTCAAGTCATTGGCATGGCTCAGTATGAGGGAAGCACCGGCCCACTGGGTGAGGTGTATTACTGATAAATCAGGGGTGTCCTACAAGACACAAGCATAGAGAAAGAATTTGTCCAGTATTACACATGTTTGTTAAGGGTGCACCCACTGTTGGGTCCTTAACAGATTATAATGACTACAACACCATAGATACACAGGCACTATCAGAGGAAAACCAAGAGGCACTTTAAGAAGATATCCCACTCCCTGAGGTGAAGGCAGCCATTGTGACAATAAAATCTGGGAAAACTGAGGGGACTAACAATATCCCAGCCAAGTTCTTTAACAGATATGCCAGCCTACGAGGGCCACATCTTTTAAACCAATTCCATGAAGCCAGAGATAGGGGTAGGCTACCATATGATCTACAGTGTGCCACTATTGTGATGATACACAGGATAGACAAACCCGAAAACAGCTGTAAGTCATATCATCCTATTTCATTGTTAAACACTAAAACCAAGATATTGGCCAGGATACTGGCCACTAGGCTCCTTGTGATGATAGTCCTACTGATACATAGACATCAGTCGGGCTTCATGCCTGGTAGGCCCACCAGATACAACCTACTTTGGCTACACACTTGGATGGCAGAGTTGTGAGAAAGGCAGGAACCACATGTTTTTCTTTCCCTGGATGCCAAAAAAGCTTTTGTTTCTATACACTGGCGTTTCTTTCAGCAAACACTGGTGAAATTTGGTTGTGACCCCAATTACAGAAAGTGTATAGTGTTGCTATTCCTGGATCTAACATTAGCAGTGAGAGTAAACCATATCCTTTCATTGGTGTTCCTGTTTGGGAGGGGGACCAGACAGGGACGCCCCCTGTTCCTGCTTCTATTTCCCCTTACCCTAGAGGCCTCGGCCTGGATGGTCCACAACCACCCTGATATCAAAAGGTTCCAGATATCAGAAACTAGCTCAGAGGAAGGAAATATCTTGCAATAGGTAGATACCCTTCTCTATGTCACCCAGCCAATAAAAATGATCCTGGTAATTTTTTCAGCTGTTTGAGATGTATGGCACCCTTTCATGGTGTAACATAAATTGGGGAAAGTCATTGCTTTGTCACCCACATGGTTCACTTGACATGGCGGCCCTCCCTTGAAAATTACAGACCGACACAAGGGGGTTTCAATACCTCTGAATCTACGCGACTCCACATAAGAGAAGGATCCTATCCAGAAACCTGGGGCGGGTAAAGCAGAATTATAAAGAAGACACAGAGTGCTAGTGTGAGTTACCCCTGACAATTATGAAATTGCCTAAACTCTCATATGTCCTTCAGAACACATACTATACAATTCCAGATGGGATGTTCATTAAAATAGAGGGGAAATTGCAGACTTTAATAGGGAATAGGAGCCACCCAAGAATAGCACTCAAAACACCTCAGCACAACCCTTATAATAGCGGGATCAACCTCCCGGACATAAATGCCATACTACTGGGAAACCCATATAATAGCTATAAATGACTGGGTATTCACAACTTAGGAATATTCAACTTACAGGTGGGATTGGACCCAGTTCTTGGTAAGATCCCATTTGCATTACCTACATGAGGGGGAGGGAACCAGACAGTTGCTACTAGCCCTACAAGTGACACTAGAGGCCTGGATCAAAGCCACCAGATGCATTGGGTGAGCAAACTTAGTGACTAGAGACATATCATTGGGAGGTGGCAATGATGAAGGAATTAAGGAAGATGATGGGGTTCAGGGCCTGAGACATGATAGGGATCTCCATAATCGGAGATCTCTTGCAAGATGTAAACCTCATTCCTTTCCTCTCACTTCAAAGAGAATGCCAGTTACACATGACCTACTATCTAAAATATGCACAGCTGCACCATGCATGGCAGTCTCAGAGTCTTGAGAAAGCAGAGATATCTGATTAAGCCCATCTGGAAAAGGCTGTCTCCCTCACATACAAAACCCAGATGGTCATTAAGTCTAGACTGCGACTGAAACAAATCAATATTTTGCACCTGGTATACTATGACTGCAAATGCATGCACAAGATGGAAAGCGCAGTGTTTCAAGAGCGTTTGGGATTTAATGGAGCTAGAGGAACATTTATGCACACACTTTGGGGATGCCCAGCCATTCAACCCTATTGGATGAAGGTGGTGCGGGAACTCAGGAACATAATGGAGATGGACACCCCACTGTAGCCGAAGTACGTTCGCCTTGGGGTTCCAACTGAAGTAGATGTCCCCCGGACTAAGCTCCTCTTTTGTAACCTGGGCCTGGTAGTGGCGTAGAGGGACATAGCCAGACACTGGGGGGTACCAGCGATTCCAACTCTGTTGGAATGGAAAACAGGGGGATATGTATTTGGCTGCAGAGAAAGTCATCTACAAGAATAGGAGGTGCCCATGTAATGTTTTGGGAAAACTAGATCAAATGTTGTAACTCAGACCTTGCTGATGCTTTCAGTGTGACAAGACAGGTGAATGTACTCCAGTGTCCTTTTGGTTGTAATGTATGTACCATGGTATATCTAATTTGCCACAGGATGCTCTCTGATATTGATCTATGTGCCAAAACTGTAATGTCTTATTTCCCCATCCTGTACTAATTATTACGTGTGAGGGTGTGTGCCCTTGTTTGTTGCTCACTCTTGTAAAAAAGATTTAAAAAAAAAAAAAAACGTTCACCTCTTTTCAGTCGTAGTCAGTATTGTAAGGTGTTTTTCCAGTGTGTACGAAGTAGGGACATGAGGATCGTACCAGGACAAAACCCACTTGGGTGTCATGCATTGTAGTACATGGAACCTGTTTAATTCGAGTAGCCAGAATGCTTGCTAGGATCTTGGTGTCACAGTTGAAAAGGAAGATTCGATGGCAAAGTGTCTTTACCCAGTTTTGGTAGACCTGAGATCACTGCTGCGTAAACCATGAGGGAGAAGTATCCTGTGTCTTCCATTTCCTGAAATGTGGTGTGAAGTAGCTTCAAGTACTGCCTTGCCCTGAACCTATCAATGAAATTCACCCAGGACCCCATCCTTCCTGGGGCCTTTATTATATGTTGTTAGGACCTCTTGGACCCGAGTTGGTTTCCCCTGTTTTAACTATATTTTATTTGTTTTAGCTAAGCCGCTTTTAGCAATGATATTTACATGCATTTTTTTAATGACAGTCTTCTAGGAATCTGAAGTGTGAGTTGCTTGTTTAGTTAGCCTTTGCACAACATGTAATCAGTACTTTCTGTTCAGGGCTAGGAACACTGTGATGATGTCCTATTTTTTATGTTGCCTGGTCAGGAGATTGCTTCTAACATATAGGGACAACATTGCATCAGAGTTCACTGGCCCAGAAGGGAAAGAGAATTCCAGCCACAACCGTCCTGGGATGAATGCTGTGTGAGACATGCAGCATTGCTGGCACTAATCTACCAGTTTTCCAAGCGGATTACAATTTACACCGCAGGTCAACTCCTGACACTGTTATCAGGTATGGAGCTGAGGCTAATCCGTTAGATTGGGTCAGGCAGAAGGGTACGCTCTCTCTACTATCAGCATAGTTTTAGGGTTAGGTAGGAACCTCTAGAACATCTAGAACCACATTAATCATGGTTAAGTAATTTATTCTCAATACCGTGATTATAATGGTGGTTTCTTTCCTTTGTTTCCTCTGCCTAAATATCGCAGCTCATTCTCTTTGTGCCAGATTGCAAATCTTTCAATAATTGTATTGAAAACTAATCTCACATCTCTTTGTGTCTTGTCTGGACGTTCATGAGTAATGTATACATTCAAGAGGAGGGACCGGGAGCCAATGAAGGTCCAGCACCTATGCTCCAAAGTATCATCAGTATTAAACTGACAAGGGTTGGACTGTGCCATGGAGAGGTATTTTTATCTGTTAGGGAATACCCACTATTACGTACCCCTTTTGGTATAGGGTGGAGTTTCCTGGTCCTGAAGAAGCGCCAAGGATCCCATTGGGCCAAGGGGCATGAAATATGTTGCCCCTACTGAAGTTATACTGAAGGCCACATGAGCACGCTAATGTCTCTCATATCCTCACCACCCTACACCGTACACACTCTCACACACTAAAGTCATCATTACAGATTAACTAAAAAAGATCTCAGAGAAAGTGCCCTTTTGTGGGTCCGTCAGGCTGTCGCATAGGCTCTCATTATTCTAATGAGACTACTGGATTTTGAGCAGCAAGATCGTCCACAGTGTGGGAGACTGAGTCTGACCCACGGTGGGTGACACCTGTCGCTCCAAATCTGGGCTTTGCTCCGGCTAATTAGCAGTGCCTCATCTCTCCCAAAAGGTGGAGATGATTGGGAAGCCGAGCGCATGACATATCATACTTCTCAGGGAAGTCGTGGTCACTCAGGTCGCATCCGGTTCTTTCATTCACAATTCAGTCTCATATATAAATGACAATAAGAGCAGTATAAGTCTTAAAGATCGGTTTCATAAAACAACTGCATTTTAGATAGCAAAGTGTGAGCTGCAATAACCAGAACAACACAACACAACAATATTAAAATGGTGACGATGACAGTGAAGCATAAGAATAATGCTATCATACTGCCACTAGAATCGATGGACTATTTTCTATCTAATCATATTTCGAGCACGGCATGTTAAGCTCTAATCCTGCCTTTCAGGTTCCCCTGGGAGGACATCAACCCTCTTACCTGAGCAAAGGCCTGTAATCTACGTCAGCATCTGCAGCAAAGCATTCAGCATACAGTTGTGGTTCCCTGGGTGGAATCTCCCTCTTGACGTGTTATGGGACTAGAAAGTGTTTTTATACTTAACACAGCTGATGTTTTAAGAAAATGTCCCTACATAAGGATGTGTATTTTCTACGAATGTTGGAGACTAAACTTCTACCACGTTTACCGGCAATGTACCGGACTGTAGCCTTGACTGAAGCACAGAGTGATCAAGAATGTGTTGTTTGAGAAGACAGTGCTGGGCTAAGCAAAAACAGTTAGATAGAAGAAAATAAAACAAGACCGTAAAACTGGTTATTGTAAAAATAACAAAGCAAAGCTGAATAAAATATATCTAGGTCAAGATGCACAGGGGCCTAAAACATTAAACTAACGTGCATGAATCTATAATTAAAATGGCTACACAACACCCTCCCCTTGTCGGTGGAAAGTGGTTCAAGCCAAAACTAAAATATCTCAACCTAAGATATACCTAAAACCCTACTCAATTTTGACAAGTTAAAAGGACACACAAGCACACTACTTGTCAATTTAAAACATGAGTGTGTGGCTTAGAACCGAATTCAATGAAAATTTAAATTTAGCAAAAGTCCCAAATCAAGCATGAGTCATGGAAAGCAGGAGATCTTCCACTTCGGCAAATGACAAAACTGGAAATTCCGTGCCAAAAATGATCGAGGCGCAGGTGTCTTCCATAGCCCCAGTATCAACCAAGGCGGCATCCCCTGCAGTGCCCATTGATGAGTTGATGGCAACTTCCTCCAGGAAGGGTACCTCAAAATTAGCTTCATGTAGCAAACAAAGCCTCAGTGCGCATGTCTGGTGATGAACCCTCAACGAGAACATCAACAGATCAGCATCCTTTGCTGGGGGGCGCTGCTGTGAGAGACAAACTTCCAGTGCATGTTCAAAAGAGCACCAGAGGCACCGGAACACGGGCTGCACACAATACAAAACTGGTCTGAATGACAAGGACCAGTCACACTCCAAATGTTCCAGGAGTGTTGCTCCAAAATGCTGCTTCATACGTTCACGACACAGCTGCGCTGATGGGAGTGCCGTCATTTGTCCTTGTTGCGGCGGGACAGCCATTTTGCATAAACAACAGCAATAGCAAGATGCCGGCTAATAAAGCCAAAGTATTCGGAAATCCCCTAAAAATACTACAGAAAATTGAGTGGATAGCTGAAGGTATCAAACCGAATATGGAGGAGAAGGTGTGAACAAAACCAGAACCGACAGCTTTGAAAAAATGTGCTAATCCAGCCGTGCTGGATGCATTTAATAATCGTCCCACAAGTTCACCAAAGTGTCTCGGAAAGTTCGTATTTAATAGGGACTATTTCTGCTGATGATCTTGCCACTTGAAGTACGTAGGTCTCGCGTGCAGATGTAAGGGCCACATGCTTTTGAAACAATAAAGCCTTGAGTCTACTTAACTTGTCAAAATTCACGTTTGAAGTAGCCATGTGAGGCCAGATATCGGCTACCTCCTTCATTTTAGTGGGGGGAAACAGTACGTTCCCGCAGCATGTAACGACCTTAGAGACCAAAACAACGTAAACTATTCCAGCTCGCATGCCACAACAGTATTCACTATTGAGAAGGACGTAGCTGCCGTTTGAAAGCACCTGGAATGAAGGTCTAATCAAGGGGACTGGAACACCCCTCAAGATAACAAGCCAAGCTTGCAGCCGAGGCGTTACACGCCCCATGCAAGGACAGCTGTTTACAAATCATCGAATGGCTGACAGAAGTCTTGCATTCACTACCGCTAAGAAAGACCTCTTTCATGCCATTGAAGCATTTGTACAAGAAGGGAAGCTCCCACACCTCATGGATGTAACTATCTCCCAGCTTTTCATATCTGCCTACCAGAATGTGTTTCAAACAGGAGGTGAATTGTAGTGTTGAAATAGGCAGATTAATAACCCCCTGTATTAACCACTCTGCCGATGTATTTCGGCCATGGTAAAAGACAACCTTTCTAATTTCTCTATGTTAAACATGACATAAGTCACTTCCTTTTTAGCAATTAGTTGTTGTTGCCGTGTGAGATTAAAGGAAGAAAATATTTCCCTTGCACTGACGTGCTGTCATGGAACACGACCCGCCTTCAATGTTTTAAGCATCCAACCCAACTGCATAATGGACCTGGTCTGACTCTGTCCATGGTATAAAGAAGACATATCAGATCGTATAATGTCTACAGCAGAAGAGACAATGTTGTTAATTGTATATATCCAGTCGGACAAGGTGTTGATCCCATTATCCACAACAGCTAATGCCTTTTTCAGATTTTCCTGATCTATTTGCCTTAACCGGGCAGCAGCATCTTGTTGGGAAAGTTTACATATTTCGTTGTACACTGCATATAAGAAACGCTTCCTACGTGGTATTCTGGGGCCTGACAAGAAATCTTGTAAGTCAGTGGTGTTAGACAAGAGATTGAGGTGTGCTTTAACCGCGTTTAGTGAGGATGATTTAAGTCACTGTTGGAATAATTTTCCTACACTATGGGGGTGCCGCCTGCCAAGCTGTAACCGCCGTGCGGCCGCAAATGCGGCCGCACTCCTGCGGTCCCCATTACAACATCCCCGCTGGGCCGGAGGGCGCAAACCTAGTTTACGCCCGCCGGCCCAGCGGGGATGCGGCTGCAACATAGGAGCCGGCGGTGTTGCGGCCGTGCGATGGGTGCAGTAGCACCCGTCGCGCTTTTCACTGTCTGCTATGCAGACAGTGAAAAGCTGCACGGGCCCTGTTAGGGGGCCCCAGGACTCCCCTTACTGCCATCCTCTTCCTGGTGGTGCAAACCGCCAGAAACAGGCTGGCGGTAGGGGAGTCATAATCCCCAGGGCCGCGGTCGTAATATGGGTCTCCGTACCGCCAGCCTGTTGGCGGTACGGACGCCACTTTAGCCCTGGCGGTCTCCTATATGACCCCCTATATGTTGCAATGATATCTGCGTGCTCTGGAGATATATAGCGAGGGTCTGGCCTACTCATCCTAAAAACCCCTGAGGAGTTAATAAAACGTTGAAGACACCTGTTGGTATCTATGGGCCACAATAACCACCCACCTGGATGTGTCATTGAAGCATTAAACGTACCATTCTGGACCCACTCATCAAGCTCATCTTTAGTTGCATTCGTATATTTCTGCCATGTATAAAATTTTGCAGGGGACGGGATGCTGGCCATGTTCAATTCCCTGATTGTTGCTAAGCCTAAACAACTTGTTTGTTGCACTGTTTCATTTAAAAAGATCATTTGAACAGGGATGAGACATGCTCTAAACAATGTTTCTTTTCCCTTGATCTGCCAATTTTTCATTCCCCAGACACTTTTCAGATCAATTGATTTGGACCAATATTCATAGCCTTCTACTGATAACCAGAAAACAAAAGATTCTGAATATATACATTTCGTATTGGTCAATAACATGTGTATATCCTTAGTAGAAGGTACTTTAAAATAATATGACTCAGCATTCTTCAATATAAGTCTTAGAACTCCCTAGCGGTGGAGTTGGACAATGTTCCCATTGCGTGTAATTAAATATCGTTTTGGGACTACTCGCTCTATGTATGAAGTGGTGCCCATAATAATTATAGCAAAACATATCACCATCATTTTCTTTGAATCGGTAAACATCTTCCTTTTCAAAGACAGTGTAATATTGCAATTCTGTCATCATAGAATCAACTGTTTTCACATCCCAATCATCAGATACAATGCCTGGTATTACTCTATAATTCATCGATAATTTGAGCACATACGGTATTTGAATAATTTCCGTGGGACCATATATATCAAACATTACTTTGTCCAAAACAATCTCATCAGGAATTGGCACTGCGGAAATGTTCACAAAGGATAAGTCTCTTCAGACCTTAAGTGATGAAAGATGTGGTTTCAAAACTTCCTCCACCTGTTCAACCGCTGATCTTTCAGGAAGAAAATGACCATGTATTAATAAGAAAAAGGTAATTACAAAACCAATCCAAAGTAGAAAGGCTAGGACAGTCAGAGAAAGCCATACATATTCCATGGAAAAATTAATTATGTTTCTTTAAGCCAGTTTGTGAGCTTACGTGCACTTGACAAATCAGCTGTCGAAGAGGCAAATGAGTCTGAGAAATCATCGTGGAAGTCAGCAAAATAACCAGAGGCAGTTTGTGCAAATGGCGTACCCGTTGTCAGTGGTGGAGTTAGTGTTTCCTGTGGTGGCACACTATAGACAGCACCATTCGTTTGTCTTGAAGTCGAGTTTACTTGTTCAAATGTTTCTAAGTTAGTTGATGTTAGTGGAACTAATGCAAGATCATCTTCCACCCTCCCTAAGCTCGGAGAGGTATCAGTGTTTTTATAAACAACTTACAGCGGAACTTCTTCTCCAGTAGTGAGAGGGATTCTGGACTACTGGATGTACCTCTTGGTCGGCTGTGCAGGATCGGCCACATGGTGTAACTTGACATTGTCAATTGAAACAAAACAAAACAATTTTCTTTGGCACCTGCCAACGGTGGTAGAATAACAGTTCTGGTACCGTGTATCCCTAGTACAGGCACTGGTGCTCGATAAGAAGGGCCAAAATCCATCCCGTAGATGTTACTGGCACATCCTTAATTCCTGTGGAGGCGGCACTTTTGGAAGAATTATCATCACAGAACTGTTGCAATTCCTGTAAGACAGTGACACATTCATTTATGTCAAAAGGTGTTTCTGCTGCCTCCACGCCAGGACCATCAAGATCCGGAACATACATTTGAATTCCGAACAGGCACTCATATGAAGTACGACCCCCCCAGGGACCTTCTAGGCAGGTTGTTTAGTGCTCTCTGGACTCCGTACAGGTGATTAAGCCAACTACGACCCATACCTAAGACTCTGGCTGTTAAGGATTGCTTTAAATTGCGGTTTAATCGCTCCACAACACTATTTCCCTTGGGATGAAATGGAGACGAGTACTTCAGTTGGACCCCCAACGAAGCCATGCTGTCACTGAATGCCCTTGAGGTGAAAGCAGGTCCTGGTCCGAATGGAACGCCGCAACTGCATATGTACCGATAAAGACTCGCAAATCTTTAATAACAGTCCGAGCATCAGCCGAGCGTTGTGGCCACACCCATACAAATCTGGAGCATGAATCAACAGCGACTAATATGTATTTGTCTGCACTATCAGGTGTTAGGGGACCACGATGATATAAGTACACACACTGTAATGGCTTGTTTGAAATTAAGAAGGGTGTCTGTGGCAGGCGCTTGGTCGTTGAAACCTTAATTTGTTGACAGATGTCACAACAAAGGACATACTGCTTAGTCTCTTTATGGAGACCTGGCCACCAAAAACAGGCCTGTAAGATTGAAATTGTAGCCGCCACACCAGCTTGTGCCGATGCTACCCCCTCATGCGCTGCTTTGATCAATTGTGGTATTATATCTTTGTTAGGTACGTCTCGTATGCCTACGCCTGGTATCTTAACTTCAGCGTTCAGCATACTTCCCATATGATATTGATATTTGTTAGGAAATCCTTTAGGATGGGGCGTTCCATCAGCCGTAGCTTTCACGGCTGCCCAAATGTCTGCATCTGGTTTGGAACTCGAGCGAGTCACTGCAGCTCCAGTGGCTACTGCCACTGCTGACTTTGCGGCTTCATCAGCCAATGTATTTCCAGCAACGTGTATTCCAACACGCTGGTGTCCAAGTGTATGCACAACATGGACATTCGGTAGCGTCTCTTTCAGATCCGCTACTTTCCCCCACAGTAGTCTGTGTTTAATGGTGTTGTCTTTGGAGTCTCTGAATCCATTCTGGCACCAATAATGCAGGTATTCGTTAAAGGACTAGACACAATAATATGAATAACAAACAATCAGCGTAGGCTGTGCCGGATCCGTGTGTTTCAGTGCCATCAGCATAGCTTTTAGCTCAGTCAATTGTGCTGTACAATCCTGTTGGACCTGGCTTTTTTGACAGGGTCATCCCCAAACTTTTTGCCTCCTTCCTCCTATTTTTTTCTGACCTGCTGTTGTTGGCTTTTGAACTCTGGGTACTTTACCACTGCTAACCAGTGCTAAAGTGCATATGCTCTCTGTGTAAATTGTACTATTGATTGGTTTATCCATGATTGGCTATTTAATGTACTTGTAAGTCCCTAGTAGAGTGCACTATATGTGCCTAGGGCCAGTAGATTAAATGCTACTAGTGGGCCTGCAGCACTGGTTGTGCCACCCACTTCAGTAGCCCCTTAACCTTGTCTCAGGCCTGCCATTGCAAGGCCTGTGTGTGCAGTTTCACTGCCACTTCGACTTGGCATTTAAAAGTACTTGACAAGCCTAAAACTCCCCTTTTTGTACATATAAGTCACCCCTGCTGATCTGAAAGGAGCAGGAAGGTCATATTTAGTATGGCCAGAATGGTAATGCAAAATCCTGCTGACTGGTGAAGTCAGATTTAATATTACTATTCTAGAAATGCCACTTTTAGAAAGTGAGCATTTCTTTGCACTTAAATCTTTCTGTGCCTTACAATCCACGTCTGGCTAGGTTTAGTTGACAGCTCCTTGTGCATTCACTCAGACACACCCCAAACACAGGGTACTCAGCCTCACTTGCATACATCTGCATTTTGAATGGGTCTTCCTGGGCTGGGAGGGTGGAGGGCCTGCCCTCATTCAAAGGTCTGCCACACCCCGTACTGGGATCCTGGCAGACAGGATTGAACTGAAAGGGGACCTGGTGCATTTCTTAGTCACTCTTTGAAGTCACCCCCACTTCAAAGGCACAATTTAGTATAAAACAGGGCCTCTGCCCTACCTCATCAGACACTTGCTGGAGAAGAAACCTGAACCAGAACCTGCATCCTGCCAAGTAAAACTGCCTGGCTGCCTAAAGGACTCACCTGACTGCTTTCTACAAAGGACTGCTGCCTTGATGTTGCCCTGCTGCCTTGCTGAACTCTTGTCTGGCTGTAAGCGTGCTCTCCAAGGGCTTGCCTCCTGTTCCCTGAAGTCTCAGGACCAAAAAGACTTCTCTTTTTCATTTGGACTCTTCGCGCGCCGAAAATTTCGACGCACAGCTTGCTCCGCGGCGAGAAAAATGCCGCACACAACGCTGATCGATGCGACGCCTTCGGGACGACCGGAACTTCGACGCACGGCCTCGCAAGAACAACACCGCCTGACTTCCAGAGGGGAAATCGACGCGACGACTGCCGTGAGAGCAAAACTTCGACGCACAGCCCAGCGGAACGACGCGCAGCCGGAAAACAAGCAGGAGAATCCACGCACAGACCTCGGGACATCTGGTAATCCCGCGACCCACAGAAAGAGACTGTCCGCGCACCAGAAAACGCCACCCGACTTCCCAGCGTGAAAAATAACGACGCAAGTCTGTGTGTGCTGGGGAGAAATCGACGCACACACCATTTTTCCACGTATCTCTTCTTCTGCGGCCCTTTGCGGAGATTTTCCACTCCAAACCAGGTACTTTGTGCTTGAAAGAGACTTTGGTTGCTTTTTAAAGACTTAAGACACTTTATATCACTTTCCAGTGATATCTCTACAATCTCACATTGCATCGTTATTCGTTTTGACCTACAATTATCCTGATAAATATTATATATTTTTCTAAACACTGTGTGGTGTATTTTTGAGGTGCTATATTGTGTTATTGTATGATTTCTTGCACAAATACTTTACACATTGCCTTCTAAGTTAAGCCTGACTGCTCGTGCCAAGCTACCAGAGGGTGGGCATAGGCTAATTTTGGATTGTGTGTGACTTACCCTGACTAGAGTGAGGGTTCTTGCTTGGACAGAGGGTAACCTGACTGCCAACCAAAAACCCCATTTCTAACAAACCCCCTAGGGTCTGTGTAAAGGTATGTAGAGGACAAAATGTATCCCCTTCCATATAGCCACTTACGACTGCGCAAGCAGCAGAATATTGATGTTTAGTTCCAATTGCAGGTTGTGCAGAGCCATCGGTGTACATGACTCTATGATACTGATCAATAGGCAAGGTATTTGCTGGAACTGGATATTGTACTTCATATTGCAGGAATTCCTGAGTTTGTAACTTTGGGTCAAAAATGTAGTGTACATCAGTGGCTGTTAGAGACGTAGTCCATTGTATCCAACGTGGATGTAGTGCTTTCGCGTTCGGAACACTGGCTTTTGTAACAGCTTCTAGGACTGGGATTGGAGAAACAACAATAATGCGTTTCCCTTGGGCGAAAGGTCTTTCTTTATTAACAGCCATCTGCACAGCAGTGAGAATTTTCTCTGTGGAAGCAAAGCGTTGTTCAGCTGCTGTAGGAAGTTGTCTCTGTATGTACTATTTCAAAGTAAGAAATAGCATGCACAGAGTCCAAGGGTTCCCCTTAGAGGTAAGATAGTGGCAAAAAGAGATAATTCTAATGCTCTATTTTGTGGTAGTGTGGTCGAGCAGTAGGCTTATCTGAGGGTAGTGTTAAGCATTTGTTGTACACACACAGGCAATAAATGAGGAACACACACTCAGACAATTCCAGGCCAATAGGTTTTTACATAGAACAATATATTTTCTTAGTTTATTTTAAGAACCACAGGTTCAAGATTTACAATCAATACTTTAAATGAAAGGTACTTCACTCAGGTATCATAGGAACTTTGAATCAGCAAAATAGCATGTACAGTTTTGGCAAAAATGGCAATAAGTTATTTTAAAACTAGACAGTGCAAATTTCAACAGTTCCTGGGGGAAGTAAGTATTTGTTAGTTTTGCAGGTAAGTAAACCACCTACAGGGTTCAAAGTTGGGTCCAAGGTAGCCCACTGTTGGGGGTTCAGGGCAACACCAAAGTTACCACACCAGCAGCTCAGGGCTGGTCAGGTGCAGAGGTCAAAGTGGTGCCCAAAACGCATAGGCTTCTATGGAGAAGGGGGTGCCCCGGTTCCAGTCTGCCAGCAGGTAGGTACCCGCGTCTTCGGAGGGCAGACCAGGGGGATTTTGTAGGGCACCGGGGGGGACACAAGTCAGCACAAAAAGTACACCCTCAGCGGCACGGGGGCGGCCGGGTGCAGAGTGCAAACAGGCGTCAGGTTTGTAATAGAGTTCAATGGGAGACGCAGGGATGTCTTCAGCGAAGCAGGCAGGCAAGGGGGGGGCTCCTCGGGGTAGCCACCACCTGGGCAAGGGAGAGGGCCACCTGGGGGTCGCTTCTGCACTGGAGGTCGGATCCTTCAGGTCCTGGGGGCTGCGGGTGCAGAGTCTTTACCAGGCGTCGGGTTCTTAAAAGCAGGCATTCGCGGTCAGGGGAAGCCTCTGGATTACCTCTGCAGGCGTTGCTGGAGGGCCTCAGGGGGGTCAACTCTGGCTACTCACAGGGTCGCAGTCGCCGGGGAGTCTTCCCTGCAGTGTTGTTTCTCCGCAGGTCGAGCCGGGGGCGTCGGGTGCAGAGTGGAAAATCTCACGCTTCCGGCGGGAAACGTGCAGTCCTCGGGAGTTCTTGGTCCTTTTAGATGCAGGGTAGTCCTCTGAGGCTTCAGAGGTTGCTGGACCCTGGGGGACGCGTCGCTGGTGCAGTTTTTCTTGAAGTGGGGGGACAGGTCAGTAGGGCTGGGGCCAAAGCAGTTGGTGTCTCCGTCTTCTCTGCAGGGCTTTCAGGTCAGCAGTCCTTCTTCATATTCAGGTTGCAGGAATCTGTTTCCTAGTTTCTGGGGGCCCCTAAATACTCAATTTAGGGGTGTGTTTAGGTCTGGGGGGGTTAGTAGCCAATGGCCACTAGCCCTGAGGGTGGCTACACCCTCTTTGTGCCTCCTCCCTGAGGGGAGGGGGGCACATCCCTAATGCTATTGGGGGAATCCTCCGTCTGCAAGATGGAGGATTTCTAAAAGTCGTAGTCACCTCAGCTCAGGACACCTTAGGGGCTGTCCTGACTGGCCAGTGACTCCTCCTTGTTTTTCTCATTATCTCCTCTGGCCTTGCCGCCAAAAGTGGGGCCGTGGCCGGAGGGGGCGGGCATCTCCACTAGCTGGAGTGCCCTGGGGCACTGTAACAAAGGGGGTGAGGCTCACCGCCAGGTGTTACAGTTCCTGGAGGGGGAGTTGAGAAGCACCTCCACCCAGTACAGGCTTTGTTACTAGCCACAGAGTGACAAAGGCACTCTCCTCATGTGGCCAGCAACATGTCTGGTGTGTGGCAGGCTGGCAAAACTAGTCAACCCACACTGGAAGTCGGGTATGTTTTCAGGGGGCATCTCTAAGATGCCCTCTGGGGTGTATTTCACAATAAAATTTACACTGGCATCAGTGTGCATTCATTGTGCTGAAAAGTTTGATGCCAAACTTCCCAGTTTTCAGTGTAGCCATTATGGTGCTGTGGAGTTTGTGTATGACAGACTCCCAGACCATATACTCTTATGGCTACCCTGCACTTACAATGTCTAAGGTTTTGCTTAGACACTGTAGGGGCATAGTGCTCATGCACCTATGCCCTCACCTATGGTATAGTGCACCCTGCCTTAGGGCTGTAAGGCCTGCTAGAGGGGTGACTTATCTATGCCATGGGCAGTGTGAGGTTGGCATGGCACCCTGAGGGGAGTGCCATGTCGACTTAGTCATTTTCTCCCCACCAGCACACACAAGCTGGCAAGCTGTGTGTCTGTGCTGAGTGAGGGGTCCCCCGGGTGGCATAAGACATGCTGCAGCCCTTATAGACTTCCCTTGGCATCAGGGCCCTTGGTACCAGGGGTACCAGTTACAAGGGACTTACCCGGATGCCAGGGTGTGCCAATTGTGAGAACAAAGGTACAGGTTAGGGAAAGAACACTGGTGCTGGGGCCTGGTTAGCAGGCCTCAGCACACTTTCAAATCATAACTTGGCCCTGTAGGGAGATGGACGACCTCAACAGTTTTGGATTTTCACCTTTCATTTGCATTAGCCATCTGAGAGGTCTGTGGTCAGTTTGAACTACAAAGTGAGTACCAAAGAGGTATGGTCTCAGCTTCTTCAGGGACCAAACCACAGCAAAGGCCTCCCTCTCAATGGCACTCCAACTCTGCTCCCTGGGGAGTAACCTCGTGCTAATGGAAGCAACAGGCTGGTCAAGGCCATCATCATTTGTCTGGGACAAAACTGCCCCTATCCCATGTTCAGAGGCATCGGTCTGCACAATGAACTGCTTGGAGTAATCCGGAGCTTTTAGAACTGGTGCTGTGCACATAGCTTGTTTCCGGGTGTCAAAGGCCTGTTGGCATTCTACAGTCCAGTTTACCTTCTTGGGCATTTTCTTGGAGGTAAGTTTTGTGAGGGGTGTCACTATTGATCCATATCCCTTCACAAACCTCCTGTAGTACCCAGTCAAGCCAAGGAATGCCCTGACTTGAGTCTGGGTTTTTGGAGCTGCCCAGTCCAGAATAATCTGGATCTTGGGCTGGAGTGGCTGAACTTGGCCTCCACCTACAAAGTGTCCCAAGTGAACCACAGTTCCATGCCCTATCTGGCATTTGGATGCCTTGATAGAGAGGCCTGCTGCTTGCAGGGCCTTCAAAACCTTCTTCAGGTGGACCAGGTGATCCTGCCAGCTGGAGCTAAAGACAGCAATATCGTCAAGACAAGCTGCACTGAAGGACTCCAAGCCAGCAAGGACTTGATTCACCAACCTTTGGAAGGTGGCAGGGGCATTCTTTAAACCAAAGGGCATTACTGTGAACTGATAGTGCCCATCAGGTGTGGAGAATGCTGTCTTTTCTTTTGCTCCTGGTGCCATTTTGATTTGCCAGTACCCTGCTGTCAAGTCAAAGGTACTTAAGTATCTGGCAGCACCTAGCTTATCAATCAATTAATCTGCCCTTGGAATGGGATGGGCATCTGTCTTGGTGACAGAATTAAGTCCTCTGTAGTCCACATAAAACCTCATCTCTCTCTTCCCATCTTTGGTGTGAGGTTTGGGGACTAAGACCACTGGGCTAGCCCAGGGGCTGTCAGAGTGCTCAATGACTCCCAATTCCAGCATCTAGTGGACTTTCACCTTGATGCTTTCCTTAACGTCGCCAGACTGTCTGAAAATTTTGTTTTTGACAGGCATGCTGTCTCCTGTGTCCACATCATGGGTACACATGTGTGTCTGACCAGAGATTAGGAAAAAGAGCTCAGCAAACTGTTGTAAGACCTTCCTACAGTCAGATTGCTGTTGGCCAGAGAGGGTGTCTGAATAGATCACTCCATCTACTGAGCCATCTTTTGCACCTGTGGAGAGGAGATCAGGGAGAGGTTCACTCTCAGGTTCCTGGTCCTCATCTGTTACCATCAACAGATTCACATCTGCCCTGTCATGAAAGAGTTTGAGGCGGTTCACATGGATCACCCTTTTGGGGGTCCTGCTAGTGCCTAGGTCTACCAGGTAGGTGACCTGACTCTTTCTAGCACTGGGTAGGGGCCACTCCATCGGTCCTGAAGTGCCCGGGGAGCCACAGGCTCCAGAACCCAGACTTTCTGCCCTGGCTGAAACTCAACCATAGCAGCCTTTTGGTCATACCACATCTTCTGGAGTTGTTGGCTGGCCTCAAGGTTTTTGCTTGCCTTTTCCATGTACTCTGCCATCCTGGAACGTAAGCCTAGTACATAGTCCACTATATCTTGTTTAGGCTCATGAAGAGGTCTCTCCCAGCCTTCTTTTACAAGAGCTGGTGATCCCCTGACAGGATGGCCAAACAGAAGTTCAAAGGGGGAAAACCCTACTCCCTTCTGAGGCACCTCTCTGTAGGCAAAAAGCAGACATGGCAAGAGGACATCCCATCTCCTTTTGAGTTTTTTAGGGAGCCCCATGATCATGCCTTTCAATGTCTTGTTAAATCTTTCCACAAGACCATTGGTTTGTGGATGGTATGGTGTGGTGAATTTGTAAGTCACCCCACACTCATTCCACATATGTTTCAGGTATGCTGACATGAAGTTGGTACCCCTGTCAGACACCACCTCCTTAGGAAATCCCACTCTGGTAAAGATACCAATGATTGCTTTAGCTACTGCAGGGGCAGTAGTGGACCTAAGGGGAATTGCTTCAGGGTACCTAGTGGCATGATCCACCACCACTAGGATATACTGGTTCCCTGAGGCTGTGGGAGGTTCCAGTGGACCCACTATGTCCACACCCACTCTTTCAAAGGGGACCCCCACCACTGGAAGTGGAATGAGGGGGGCCTTTGGATGTCCACCTGTCTTACCACTGGCTTGACAGGTGGCACAGGAGACACAAAACTCCTTTACCTTCTGGGACATGTTGGGCCAATAGAAATGGTTAACTAATCTTTCCCAAGTCTTGGTTTGTCCCAAATGCCCAGCAAGTGGAATATCATGAGCTAAGGTCAGAATGAACTCCCTAAACTCCTGAGGCACTACCACTCTCCTAGTGGCACCAGGTTTGGGATCTCTTGCCTCAGTGTAGAGGAGCCCATCTTCCCAATAGACTCTAAGTGTTCCAGTGATTTTTCCTTTGGTCTCTTCAGCAGTGTGCTGCCTAAGGCCTTCAAGAGAGGGACAGGTTTCTTGCCCCTTACACAACTGTTCCCTTGTGGGTCCCCCTGGGCCTAAGAGTTCAACCTGATAAGGTTCCAACTCCATGGGCTCAGTTCCCTCAGAGGGCAGAACTTCTTCCTGGGTAGAGAGGTTCTCTTTCTCTTGTTGTGTTGAAGCTGGTTCCCCAGTCTTCTTTCCTTTTCTCTTAGAGGGTTGGGCCCTTTTTTCAGGTTCCAACACCACTTTTTCACCCTGAGCCTTGCACTGTGCCCTTGTCTTGACACACACCAGTTCAGGGATACCCACCATGGCTGCATGGGTTTTGAGTTCTACCTCAGCCCATGCTGAGGACTCCAGGTCATTTCCAAGCAAACAGTCTACAGGGATATTTGAGGAGACCACCACCTGTCTCAGGCCATTGACCCCTCCCCACTCTAAAGTTACCATAGCCATGGGATGTACTTTAGTCTGATTGTCAGCGTTGGTGACTGGATACGTTTGTCCAGTCAGGTATTGACCAGGGGAAACCAGTTTCTCTGTCACCATGGTGACACTGGCACCTGTAACCCTCAGGCCTTCTACACTAGTCCCATTAATTAAGAGTTGCTGCCTGTATTTTTGCATATTAGGGGGCCAGGCAGCCAGTGTGGCTAAGTCCACCCCACCCTCAGAGACTAATGTAGCTTCAGTGTGAACTCTGATTTGCTCTGAGCACACTGTTGATCCCACCTGGAGACTGGCTATTCCAGAGCTAACTGGAGTAGAGTTTGAAGTGGAACCTTTCTTGGGACAGGCCTTGTCTCCAGTTTGGTGTCCCTGCTGATTACAGCTACGACACCAGGCCTTTTTGGGATCAAAGTTTTTACCCTTGTACCCAAAATTGGATTGTGAAGAGGCTTTGGACCCTCCCTCCTGAGCAGGTTTTTGGGGCCCTGTAGAAGACTCTTTACTTTTTCCCTTAGATGTCTCAACACTCTTCCCCTGGGGAGTCTTTGTGACCCCTTTCTTTTGGTCACCCCCTGTGGAAGTCTTGGTCACCCTAGTCTTGACCCAATGGTCTGCCTTCTTTCCCAATTCTTGGGGAGAAATTGGTCCTAGGTCTACCAGATGCTGATACAGTTTATCATTGAAACAATTACTTAACAGGTGTTCTTTCACAAATAAATTGTACAGCCCATCATAATCATTTACACCACTGCCATTAATCCAACCATCCAGTGTTTTGACTGAGAAGTCAACAAAATCAACCCAGGTCTGGCTCGAGGATTTTTGAGCCCCCCTGAACCTAATCCTGTACTCCTCAGTTGAGAATCCAAAGCCCTCAATCAGGGTAGCCTTCATGAGGTCATAGGATTCTGCATCTTTTCCAGAGAGTGTGAGGAGTCTATCCCTACACTTTCCAGTGAACATTTCCCAAAGGAGAGAACCCCAGTGAGATCTGTTTACTTTTCTGGTTGCACAAGCCCTCTCAAAAGCTGTGAACCATTTGGTGATGTCATCACCATCTTCATATTTAGTTACAATCCCTTTGGGGATTTTCAACATGTCAGGAGAATCTCTGACCCTATTTATGTTGCTGCCACCATTGATGGGACCTAAGCCCATCTCTTGTCTTTCCCTTTCTATGGCTAGGAGCTATAACCCCAAAGCCAATCTTTTGGCCATCCTGGCTAACAGGAGGTCATCTTCATTGAGGCTGCCCTCAATGCTTCCAGAGTTACTGGACTCTCCTGTGAGAGAAGCAGCATCTTTGACTATCACTTGTGGAGTCAGGGTTGGAGAAACCCTGGGCTCCCTAACCTGGACTGGAGGTGGGAAATCCTCCACATCACTAGCTTCCCCCTCTGTGAAGATATCATCAGAGGGGTTGTTTTTAGCAAACTCTGCCAAAAGCTCCTGGAGCTGTACTTTGGTAGGGTTTGAACCAGTCTTTATCTTTTTGATTTTGCAGAGAGACCTTCACTCTGATATCCTAAGATGCAGGTAAGGGGTGAGGTTGAGTTCCATCACTATCTCTTCTGCAGCAGACATTATGGCGGTCATTCCTACTATGGCGGGTGGCGGTCGCCGCCCGCCTGGCGGGAACCGGCAGAAGACCGTACCGCAGTCAAAAGACCGCGGCGGTCATTCTGTCTTTCCCACTGGACTGGCAGGCGACCGCCAAAAGGCCGCCCGCCCGCCCAGCGGGAAAGCACCAGCAACGAGGAAGCCGGCTCCGAATGGAGCCGGCGGAGTTGCTGGTGTGCGACGGGTGCAGTTGCACCCGTCGCGATTTTCAGTGTCTGCCAAGCAGACACTGAAAATCAATGTGGGGCCCTGTTAGGGGGCCCCACGACACCCGTTCCCGCCAGCCAGGTTCTGGCGGTGTAAACCGCCAGAACCAGGCTGGCGGGAAGGGGGTCGGAATCCCCATGGCGGCGCTGCTTGCAGCGCCGCCGTGGAGGATTCACAGGGGCAGCAGGAAGCCGGCGGGAAACCGCCGGCTTCCCTTTTCTGACCACGGCTTTACCGCTGCGGTCAGAATAGCCCCAGAAGCACCGCCAGCCTGTTGGCGGTGCTTCCTCCGTCCCCTACCCTGGCGGTCTCGGACCACCAGGGTAGGAATGACCCCCTATGTTTCTAAAAGTTCGAATACTTTTTAAGAATCTAATACTATCTCTAGAACTTAATTCAAACTTTTACAAAACTTTTAAACTCTAAAAGAAATTCTAACAGGGACTAACCCAATGCCCTATCAGGACTTTTAAAAATTTAGAAAAATAGCTCAAATTTCAAAAATCAGTTTCTAATGACAATTTTTGGAATTTAGTCGTGTGATCAGGTATTGGCAGAGTAGTCCAGCAAATGCAAAGTCTTGTACCCCACCGCTGATCCACCAATGTAGGAAGTTGGCTCTCTATGTACTATTTCAAAGTAAGAAATAGCATGCACAGAGTCCAAGGGTTCCCCTTAGAGGTAAGATAATGGCAAAAAGAGATCATTCTAATGCTCTATTTTGTGGTAGTGTGGTCGAGCAGTAGGCTTATCAGAGGGTAGTGTTAAGCATTTGTTGTACACACACAGGCAATAAATGAGGAACACACACTCAAAAACAATTCCAAGCCTATAGGTTTTCATATAGAAAAATATAATTCTTAGTTTATTTTAAGAAACACAGGTTCAAGATTTACAATCAATACTTTAAATGAAAGGTACTTCACTCAGGTATCATAGGAACTTTGAATCAGAAAAATAGCATGTACAGTTTTGGCAAAAATGGCAATAAGCTATTTTAAAACTAGACAGTGCAAATTTCAACAGTTCCTGGGGGAGGTAAGTATTTGTTAGTTTTGCAGGTAAGTAAACTACCTATAGGTTCAAAGTTGGGTCCAAGGTAGTCCACCGTTGGGGGTTCTGGGCAACCCCAAAGTTACCACACCAGCAGCTCAGGGCCGGTCAGGTGCAGAGGTCAAAGTGGTGCCCAAAACGCATAGGCTTCTATGGAGAAGGGGGTGCCCCGGTTCCAGTCTGCCAGCAGGTAGGTACCCGTGTCTTCGGAGGGCAGACCAGGGGGGTTTTGTAGGGCACCGGGGGGGACACAAGTCAGCACAAAAAGTACACCCTCAGCGGCACGGGGGCGGCCGGGTGCAGAGTGCAAACAGGCGTCGGGTTTGTAATGGAGTTCAATGGGAGACCCAGGGGTCTCTTCAGCGAAGCAGGCAGGGAAGGGGGGGGGCTCCTCGGGGTAGCTACCTCCTGGGCAAGGGAGAGGGCCACCTGGGGGTCACTTCTGCACTGGAGGTCGGATCCTTCAGGTTTTGGGGGCTGCGGGTGCAGAGTCTTTAACAGGCGTCGGGTTCTTAGAAGCAGGCAGTCGCGGTCAGGGGGAGCCTCTGGATTCCCTCTGCAGGCGTCGCTGGGGGGGCTCAGGGGGGTCAACTCTGGCTACTCACAGGGTCGCAGTCGCCGGGGAGTCCTCCCTGTAGTGTTGTTTCTCCGCAGGTCGAGCCGGGGGCGTCGGGTGCAGAGTGGAAAGTCCCACGCTTCCGGCGGGAAACGTGCAGTCCTTTCAAAGTTGTTTCTTTGTTGCAAAGTTGTTTCTTCTTTGGAGCAGAGCCGCTGTTCTCAGGAGTTCTTGGTCCTTTTAGATGCAGGGTAGTCCTCTGAGGCTTCAGAGGTCGCTGGAGCCTGGGGGACGCGTCACTGGCGCAGTTTTTCTTGAAGTGGGGAGACAGGCCGGTAGGGCTGGGGCCAAATCAGTTGGTGTCTCCGTCTTCTCTGCAGGGCTTTCAGGTCAGCAGTCCTTCTTCGTCTTTAGGTTGCAGGAATCTGTTTTCCTAGGTTCTGGGGGCCCCTAAATGCTCAATTTAGGGGTGTGTTTAGGTCTGGGGGGTTAGTAGCCAATGGGCACTAGCCCTGAGGGTCGCTACACCCTCTTTGTGCCTCCTCCCTGAGGGGAGGGGTGTACATCCCTAATCCTATTGGAGGAATCCTCCATCTGCAAGATGGAGGATTTCTGAAAGTCAGAGTCACCTCAGCTCAGGACACCTTAGGGGCTGTCCTGACTGGCAAGTGACTCCTCCTTGTTTTTCTCATTATCTCCTCTGGCCTTGCCGCCAAAAGTGGGGCCGTGGCCGGAGGGTGCGGGCATCTCCACTAGCTGGAGTGCCCTGGGGCACTGTAACAAAGGGGGTGAGCCTTTGAGGCTCACCGCCAGGTGTTACAGTTCCTGCAGGGGGAGGTGAGAAGCACCTCCACCCAGTACAGGCTTTGTTACTAGCCACAGAGTGACAAAGGCACTCTCCCCATGTGGCCAGCAACATGTCTGGTGTGTGGCAGGCTGGCAAAACTAGTCAGCCCACACTGGAAGTCGGGTATGTTTTCAGGGGGCATCAGTAAGATGCCCTCTGGGGTGTATTTCACAATAAAATGTACACTGGCATCAGTGTGCATTTATTGTGCTGGGAAATTTGATACCAAACTTCCCAGTTTTCAGTGTAGCCATTATGGTGCTGTGGAGTTCGTGTATGACAGACTCCCAGACCATATACTCTTATGGCTACCCTGCACTTACAATGTCTAAGGTTTTGCTTAGACACTGTAGGGGCATAGTGCTCATGCACCTATGCCCTCACCTATGGTATAGTGCACCCTGCCTTACGGCTGTAAGGCCTGCTAGAGGGGTGACGTATCTATGCCATGGGCAGTGTGAGGTTGGCATGGCACCCTGAGGGGAGTGCCATGTCAACTTAGTCATTTTCTCCCCACCAGCACACACAAGCTGGCAAGCAGTGTGTCTGTGATGAGTGAGGGATCCCCAGGGTGGCATAAGACATGCTGCAGCCCTTAGAGACCTTCCCTGGTATCAGGGCCTTTGGTACCAGGGGTACCAGTTACAAGGGACTTACCTGGATGCCAGGGTGTGCCAATTGTGAGAACAAAGGTACAGGTTAGGGAAAGAACACTGGTGCTGGGGCCTGGTTAGCAGGCCTCAGCACACTTTCAAATCATAACTTGGCATCAGCAAAGGCAAAAAGTCAGGGGGTAACCATGCCAAGGAGGCATTTCCTTACAGCTGCTGAATACAAATGTGATTTGTATGCTATCGGGACTGTCTCACCTTCATTGGATGTCACATAGGCGAAACCGATGGCCCCAGCTATAACCCTGAGGACCAAATGTGTTTTGTTGTCCCTTGTGTGTGAATGTCGTGCTGCAAGCATGCCCGTCTGCAATTCTCTAAGAATGCGTGTATGTTCAGTTGTCCAGAATTTACTTGAACCACGGGACGTATTATGTCATATAAAGGTTTTATGCACGTAGCATAATCTGGAATGCATGTTCTGCCAAAGTTTAAGAAACCCAATAATGATTGGAGTTTTTTTAATCGTTATCGGTGGTTGTAATTGTGCGCATTTTTCTAAAAATGTTGGTGCTAGGCTCTTCCCTTCACTTGACAGCTCATATCCTAGAAACAGGATGCTTTGTTTTTCTGAAGTTAAATTTGTAGCCAAGTTCGGCAAACCCTACAACAATGCGGGCTACCCGTCTTAAATGTTGTAGTAACTCATCATCCGTGAGATATATATCATCTACATAGGACAATGCTTCAGGGTCGATCTCGTGTAAAATGGCAGTGACACGAGCTGCGAACAGTCCTGGGCTGTTCTTATACCCCTGAGGTAAATGGCAGAATTTTGTTCTGAGAGCCTAGTGCGCTAAAGCTTGTTAAGTCCCTGCTTTCAGGTGCTATATTCTGGCAGGAAAACCCATTGGAAATGTCTAATGTTGTTTTGCATTTTTTACGCCCTATGGGCCAGATGTAGGAAGCACTTTGCGAGTCGCAAACGTCAAAATTTGCCGTTTGCGACTCGCAAATGCGTGTTTCCTATGCAGAAATGCATTCGGGACCGACTCGCAAAATGCATTTCCGAATCGCAAATAGGAAGGGGTGTTCCCTTCCTATTTGCGATTCGCAATGGTATGCAATTCCATTTGCGACCGCGTATGCGGTCGCAAATGGAGTCGCAGTTACCATCCACTTGAAGTGGATGGTAACCCATTCGCAAATGGGAAGGGGTCCCCATGGGACCCCTTCCCCTTTGTGAATGGACCCCAAAACATTTTTTCAGGGCAGGTAGTGGTCCAAGGGACCACTACCTGCCCTGAAAAAAAAACGAAACAAAAGGTTTCGGATTTTTTTTAAGTGCAGCTCGTTTTTCTTTAAGGAAAACGGGCTACACTTAAAAAAAAAAAAAACTGCTTTATTTAAAAGCAGTCACGAACATGGAGGTCTGCTGACTACAGCAGGCCTCCATGTTAGCGAGTGCCCATAGTCGGTATGGGGCCGCAATTTGCGACCCACCTCATTAATATTAATGAGGTGGGTCTTTGTGACCCCATACCGACTCGCAGAAGGTGTCTGAGACACCGTTCTGCATTGGAAATTGCGACTTGCAATTTGCGAGTCGCTCCGACTCGCAAATTGCAAGTCGCAATTTCCAAAGTTGCTACATCTGGCCCCTTGTTGCTTATTAGTGCAGTGCTATGTGAATTTTGTATAGCATAGGTGCATGTATGACTGTTTAAATATCTCTAGTCTAAGACTATTCTGTATGAATGGTCCGGTTTAGCTACGGGGAATAAGGGGTTATTCATTGGCGAGACACAGGGTTCAATCACACCCTGGTACTCTAGTTGCGTGAGTATTTCTCTCACTGGTGCTTTTGCTTCATGTTTTATAGGATACTGCGGTTGTGGCTGAGGTTCACTTTTAATTGGAATTACACGGTAGGGGGAGTCTTTATCCACCCTACGTGATTTCTGTACAATGCAGGTGCTTGTGCCAAAGCCCATTCAATGGAATACGACTCAGCGAGTTCCTCTGGAACAAGGGGCGAGAAGGAAGGCTTAATGACATCTTCTCCTACGGGCAGGTACGGACAAAGTCAGGCGGCCAATCTTTTTTGGACAACAAGACATCATACACTTTTACTATGTGATCCCAAAAGATTGCATTTATTGTGCGTTCAATGTCTCCTTCTAATTGCAGCGTTACTTTGTACACCCTATCGGGCTTGGAGACACGCATGTCCGCTGTTTCTACTTGTATAAAGTGATCAGTTGCTTTCACCTCCAGATGCTCTAGAAGATTCCGGCGAACTATTGTGACCTCTGCTGCGCTGTCTAGCAATGCTAGAGCCCAATTTTTGTTCTTCAAGAGGACCCTCTACCTGTGTGGCATGTCGAACTGCGACTGCAACCACTTTTTTCTTTTTAAATTGTTGTTTTGGTTGGGCAGGTTTCTCTTCCTTTTTAACAGAAACCTCCGAAGAGCGTTGTGATTCCTGACTCGGTTTCACGTACTCTGTTATCTATCAGGCGTTTTGACATTATCTCTATTTCTGAGATTATACCTATTCTGTGGGGTCTTTGTACGTGGAGATTCTCCCCTTTCTTTTTTAGGCGTTTTTTGCTTTTTATCCCAGCGTTTCTTATTACCCTCAGGTTGCTGTTTGGAGTTATCTTCATTTGATTTACCCTGGAATTTAGGTTTTTGTGGTCTGGCCCCTAAGCTATCTCGACCGATACTTGAATATGTTTCCGCTATTATTTTAGTCAGCTCTTGTTCTTGTTCTTGTTGCGGAACTTCACGAATCTGCATGCGCATTGCAAGTGCGACTGCCTCCCCTTTAAGGTTACTTGAAATGATTGAGGAC
This sequence comes from Pleurodeles waltl, assembly GCF_031143425.1. NCBI lineage: Eukaryota > Metazoa > Chordata > Amphibia > Caudata > Salamandridae > Pleurodeles > Pleurodeles waltl. The sequence continues at coordinate 1,475,744,946 of NC_090444.1, forward strand.
ACTAATGCAAAATTGCCCATCAATTGCATCCCCAAATTTAGGGCCCGGGGCAGCCCCATATTCATCTTGAATTTGTTCCAGCACTTTCGGTAAATTGGCAAGTGTCGGTGTACCATGTGCGGTTGCATAGAGCGCGGCAAATACCGTACCCCAGGTATTACAGTTTTCTACTGTAGGGACCATCCCAAAGGGCAAGCACATTGTTAATATTCTATGTTTATCCCGAGGTCCCGTATGGGGAAATACTGCCTCCTGCGTATTCATTTTTTGTGATAAACCAAAACGGAGTTTCTTCTCGTTTGGCGGGTACTTTACCCATAATTGAATGTACAGTTGCAGGATTTATACCTGGTGTTACTGTATGTTGTTGTGCTGGAGCAGTAAGCGCTGGTTTTGTATTCAATGTTTGCATCACAAAGCGAAGCTGAATAAAATATATCTAGGTCAAGATGCACAGCGGCCTAAAACATTAAACTAACGTGCATGAAGCTATAATTAAAATGGCTACACAACAAGGCATTGCAGTTCTAGACAGACGAGGAGCTTGCCCTATTATAAAGCATGGCACCCATTTGGGTGTGTTAGTGCACCATTTCATGAATACAAGGCTCCCTTGTAGTTCTGCTTTATTCCAACCTTACAAAGCGTGCATTCTTTAGTTCTGTTATAGGAACAGCACCTTCAATTGGATATTCATGCATGAGTAATACCACAAAAGGGCAAAATCTGTTTTCACAGCTCCTTGAGGAGTCAGAGTGCAATGTTCAGGTTGCCATAATCCCCATCCACTTGGTTGGTTTGGGGGTTCAGTGAGCTAGCCAGGAAGTGGGCTGACAGCTTCTGATGGTGTGGACGCACTCAGTCTCCCACATTCTGAAGTTCTGGTGCCCTAAATACGCAGTCCTATTATCTGAGAAGGAGCCATATAACAGGAGGTTGGATGCACCTAAGGCTACTTCTCCTCGCTGATCTCCCCCTCTAGGAGAGCCATACAGTTGTCATTAAGACTAGATAGCGCAACTCCATCAAAGAAGGCTTCGACTCATCTGTCACCAGAGTTCAGAACTATAAAGGTTATGTAGTATGTTCCAAAGGCATTGGTGATGGCTTTCAGGTCCCGTGGAACATGGTTTGAGCTATCGTTGATGGCTGCAATACCTGTTTTTACTTCCCATTGTTGGAGATGTGCTGCCAACAGTCTTCTTGCCTCTTCCCTGTGTTCATAATATGGGGTTTGGAGTTTATAGAGGTAGAATTCACCCTAGACATATAGAGTGAGTTAAACTTTTTTCTGGCAGCTGCACTGCAAGGCTTTGTGCTGCTTTGCAGCAGTTCCAATGAACACCACAGAAGGTAGAGCACCTTAGGCCATCTTCCAAGACAGAGCAGACTCACAGCTTGTAGAGCCAAGGTGCAGATGGTTCAAGTCTTTGATGTCTTGGGAACAGGAGGCAAGCTAACAAGCCCTTGAAGATCACTTGTGATGGGAAGGCAGAGTCCTTCCAGCAAAGTTAGGGAGCAGCAGTAAGCAGGGCAACAAGTAGAAAAGGAGTCCTTACATAAAAGCAGTCTTGTTAGGTCCTTGAGCAGCACTGCAGTCCCTCTGACAGAGTCATGTTGTGGGTCCAGAAGTGTCTGGTTTTAGGGGGTCACAGACCCAGTACTTAAACCCAAATGTGTCTTTGAAGTGGGGAGACCTCAAAGAGTGGTTTTGAAGTGTACATTTCACCTTTCATTCCAATCCTGTCTGTCGGGGAGTTATCAGTAATTTTTGTGGAGTCAAGTCACTACTCTTTGAAGCATACTTGAGAGATCCTTCCAGCCCAGGAAGACCAATCAGTATACAGATGAATGCAGATGCAGCTGAATATCCTGTTTTCATGGGTGTCTAGATGGAATGGACAAGGAGAGCTGTCACTCATCACAGACCTGGCATGGATTGGAGACAGGCTGTAAGGCACAGAGAGCAGTAAGAGCAGAGAAATGCCTATTTTCTAAAAGTAAACAAAAAACATTAGACAGTGCTGGCTGACCATTAATGATACATTTTCAAGGCTACATAACTGTTAATGTGGTCTTAAATTCATCTAAATATTTGAAACACAATTCAACAAACAATCCAAGTGTAACAGTCATATACATAAAAGAACCATACAAAGAAAATGTGTCAGGGACTGTTAATCACAATCCACAACACTTTCAACTAAATAAACATAACAAAAAATATCATGTGACAGTCAAAGACAACAATTCAGCATCTAATGCTATTAAATCCCAGTTCTGAAGATTATCAATTCATTAGGTGCGTGTCTTATAAGGCATTTGGTGCCCCTTTTGAATGGGTGATAGCCAAATGATGCAGTTAAAATATGGCTCTTTTAGAATTAAACAAGGATAACACCAATGTCCTTCAAAGAATTCCCTGTTTGCCTGAACTGTCTTTAAAGAGCACTCCCTGGTGTCCAGAACAGTTGATGTGTTTCAAAACTCTCAGCGATTAAGGGTTCTCATCAGGACTCAGAACTGCTGGACAATATGTTTCATTCTCCAGAACATATTTGTGGTTGGATTGTAGCTCCAAAGGTGGACTTCTCAGGTAGAATTAGGAGGGTCACCTGCTGAATTATCTGCTCGATAGAACGTAAATGAATAATTGTCTTGGACAAAGTGGCTCAGGAAGCTTGCTGTCTTAGTTGGTAATCTGATTCATTCTTGGCCTTTTTGCGGCCTCTTCCAAAAAAAGTCTGTTGGTTCCTTGACTGTGGAAGTTGATCTATTCGAGCTGTTTCTTAGAGACTCTCCAAGCTTTTTTTTATTGTCATTACCATTAGATCTCTGCTATATTTTGTTCCAATGCAGCTATATACTTTTCTGTACTCAGGGTCTTCAGTGGAAATGACAGGAATATTTCATATCTGTAGTCCCCATGGGAAGGTGGATTTCTTAGGCAAAATTAGGAAGATTACCGGCTGGACTCGCTGCTCGACAGAGCTTAAAAACAATGTCTTGGGCGAAACACCTCGGGAAGTCTTGCAGTCTTAGTTGGTAATCTAATTCTTCCTTGGCCTTTTTGATGACCACTTCCTAAAAAAGTGTGTTAGTTCCTTGACTGTGGAAGTTGATCCCAGATATCTTCACATGGGTCAGACTCACATGTGGAAGAAGAAGAGGTATCAGAAAAGGTGATAAAGTGGCGCCTGGATCTACCTTGGTACTCTGGCAGATATTTTCTGGATTCAATGTGAGTACATAATAGAATTGGATGCTAAATTATTGTCCTTGACTGTCACATGATATTTTTGGTAATGTGTGTTTAGTTGAAAGTATTGCGGGTTATGATTAATAGTGCCTGACACATGTTCCTTGATGTTAGACCTGACAGCCTTAGGGGGTCACCCCAAACTTTTTCCCTGTCTCCCTCCACTTTTTCAACACTGTTTTTGCTAGTTTTAAGACTCTGCGCACTTTAGCACTGGACCATATGCTAAGCGCATATGCTCTCTCCCTTAAAACTTGGTCACATTGGTTCATACCCAATCGGCCTTTTGATCTACTTGTAAGACCCTAGTACAGTGCACCACATGTGCCCAGGGCCCTTAGATAGAATGCTACTTGTGGACCTGCAGCACTGGTTGTGCCACCTTCATAGGTAGTCCCTTAACCATGTCTCAGGCCTGCCATTGCTAGACCTGCGTGTGCAATTTCACTGGCACTTCTACTTGGCATTTAAAACTACCTGCCAAGCCTTAAACTCCCCTTTTACTACATACAAGTTACCCCTAAGGTAGACCCTAGGTAACCCATAGGGCAGGGTGCTGTGTAGGTAAAAGGCGAGACATATACCTGTGTGTTTTATGTGTCCTCCTTGTGGAAACCTCCTAAATTTATTTTCCACTGCTGTGAGGCCTGCTCCTTTCATAGGCTAACATTAGGGCTACCCTCATATACTGTTTGAGTGATAGATTCTGATCAGGAAAGGGTAAATAGGTTATGTAATGTTTAGTATGGCCAGAATGGTAATACAAAATCCTGCTGACTGGTGAGGTGGGATTGTATACTACTATTTTATAAATGCCACTTTTAGAAAGTGAGCATTTCTCTGCACTTAAAATCCATCTGTGCCTTACAGCCTGTCTCCAATCCACATCTGGGCTGGACTGGTTGACAGCTCCCTTGTGCATTTCTCCCAGACAACCACAAACACGGAACGCTCAGTCACACTTGCACACATCTGCATACTGAATGGGTCTTCCTGGGCTGGAAGGGTAGAGGGGCTTGACACTTACATTTCAAAGGCTAGTGGCCTGCCCTCATACAAAGGACTGCCAAACCCCTACTGAGGCCCTGGCAGACAGACCTGTACTGAAAGGGGACCTTGTGCCCTTCAAAACCACTTGTTGAAGTCTCCCTCACTTCAAAGGCACTTTTGGGTTAATGAACTGGGTCCCGGACCCTACCAACTCAGACACTTCCTGGGACAGACACTCTTAACCATTTCCTGCAACCTGCCAAGAGAAGCTGCCTGGCTGCCCAAAGGACTCACTTGGACTGCTTTTCTGTGAAGGACTGCTGCCTTAGTGTTGCCCTGCTGCCTTGCTGGCCTCTGGCTCTGCTGGGAAGTGCTCTCCAATGGCTTGCATTGAGCTTGCCTCCTGTTTCCTGAAGTCTAAGGGCCAAAAAGACTTCTACTCTTCAAAAGGAACTCCTTGTGTGGCAAACATCGACGCACAGCCTGCCTAGTGGTGAAAGAATCACCGCATAGCTGAACTAGAACAATGCAGCCCGGCTTCCCAAGCGGAAATCGACGCAGCGCCAGCGTTGCGACCGGAACTTCGAAGCACAACTCACCAGATCAATGCATCATCCAGCCGGAATGACACAGCCCGACTTCCTGCGTGAGAAACTGACGCAGCGCCTGCCATGCGACAGAAACTCTGATGCATCATCTACCGGATCGACGCAGCACCTGTGACTTCTTCCAGCATGCCCAGGATTTCCATGCATTGCCCCTGGGCATCAAAAGACCCCACATTGCAGTGAGGATCCAAAACTGTGAGCCGGTAATTGATGCAAAGCCCTTGCAGCATGGGAAGAATCAATGCGTCATCTGTGCGCGTCCGGAAATCCGACGCTGTAGGAGGCTGGCCTGGCTTATAGCGGGTACCTGATGGTACTTACACCTTGTGCCAGGGCCAGTTATCCCTTATTAGTAGATTAGGAGTGCTCTAGCAGCTTAGGCTGATAAAGGTAGCTATAGCAGAGCAGCTTAGGCTGAACTAGGAGACATGCTAAGCTCCTACTATACCACTTATATCATATAGCACTATGTCATAAGAAACACAATACTCAGAGTTACTAAAAATGAAGGTACTTTATTTTAGTGACAATGTGCCAAAAATATCTCAGAGGATATACTTCCTTAGGAGGTAAGTAAAATACACAAAATGTACACACAAATCAAAATCAGGTAAGTAAACAGTTAGAATAGTAGTGTAAACACTGTAGATTACAATAGGATGCAATAGGTCTAGGGGCAACACAAACAATATACTCTAAAAGTGGAATGCGAACCACAAATGGACCCCAGGCCTAGTGTAGTGTGTAGAGGGTCGATGGGAGTATAAGAAAACAGTAAGGGTGTCCAAGATACCCCACCCCAAGAGCCTGAAAAGTAGGAGTAAAGTTACTCTAATTCCCCAGAAATACACTAAAGTTGTGATATGAGATTCTGCAAAGACAACAACTGACTGCAAAGCACTGAAGATGGATTCCTGGACCTGAGGACCTGTAAAGGAAGGGGACCAAGTCGAAGAGTCAGGCAAGTGTCCAGGGGGGCAGGAGCCCAATAAACCCCAGATGAAGGTGCAAAAGGGCTGCCTCCGGGTGGAAGAAGCTAAAGATTCTGCAACAACGGAAGATGTCAGGAACTTCTCCTTTGCACAAAAGATGTCCCATGGCGTGCTGGAGGATGCAGAGTTCTTTCCATGCAGAAAGACCGCAAACAAGCCTTGCTAGCTGCAAGAGTTGGGGTTGAAGACAATGGGTGCTGCATGGGCCCAGGAAGGACCAGGAGGTCGCCCCTTGGAGGAGGAGATAGAGGGAGATCTCAGCAGCACAGAGAGCCCATGCAGAAGCAGACTGCACCCGCAGAAGCACTTGAACAGGCATTCAAGAAATCTGAGCAGGGCAGTCGTCTCAACACTACAAAAGAGGGTCCCACGAAGCTGGTGGTCAACTCAGCGAGTTGAGCAATGCAGGACGGAGTGCTGGGGACCTGGGCTGTGCTGTGCATGAAGGATTCCTTGCAAAAGTGCAAAGAAGCCCTAGCAGCTGCAGATCACACAGTACACAGGATTACTGTCTGGTGTGGGGAGGCAAGGACTTACCTCCACCAAATTTGGACAGAAGGACCACTGGACTGTCGGGGTCACTTGGATCCAGCTCCTGTGTTCCAGGGACCACGCTCGTCAAGATGAGAGGGGACCCAGAGGACTGGTGATGCAGAAGTTTGGTGCTTGCGTTAGCAGGGGGAAGATTCCATCGACCCACGGGAGAGTTCTTCTTGGCTTCCAGTGCAGGGTGAAGCCCTCAGAGCATGCACCACCAGGAAACAGTTGAGAAAGCCGGCAGGATTAGGCGCTACAATGTTGCTGGTAGTCTTCTTGCTACTTTGTTGTGGTTTTGCAGGCGTCCTGGAGCAGTCAGCGGTCGATCCTTGGCAGAAGTCAAAGAGGGAGATGCAGATCTGACAAGAAACCCACAGGAGAGATGCTAAATAGCCCTCAGAGGAGGATTGGCCACCTAACCAGGTAAGCACCTATCAGGAGGGGTCTCTGACATCACCTGCTGGCAGTGGCCACTCATAGGCCTCCACTGTGCCCTCACACCTCTGCATTCAAGATGGCAGAGGTCTGGGACACATTGGAGGAGCTCTGGGCACCACCACTGGGGTGGTGATGGACAGGGGAGTGGTCACTCCCGTTTACTTTGACCAGTTTTTTGCCAGAGCAGGGGCTGGGGATCCCTGAACCGGTGTAAACTGGCTTATGCAAGGAGGGCACCATCTGTACCCTTCAAAGCATTTCCAGAGGCTGGGGGAGGCTACTCCTCCCTAGCCCTTAATGCCTGTTTCCAAAGGTAGAGGGTGTAACACCCTCTCTCAGAGGAAGTTCTTTGTTCTGCCTTCCTGGGACTGGGCTGCCCAGATCCCAGGAGGGCTGAAGCCTGTCTGTGGGTTGGCAGCAGCGGTAGCTGCAGTGAAAACCCCAGAGAGCTAGTTTGGCAGTACCCGGGGTCCATGCTGGAGCCCTGGGGATGCATGTGATTGGCACCCCAATACCGGATTTGGCATGGGGGGACAATTCCATGATCTTAGATATGTTACATTGCCATATTCGGAGTTACCATTGTGAAGCTACATATAGGTATTGACCTATATGTAGTGCACACATGTAATGGTGTCCCTGCACTCACAAAGTCTGGGGAAATTGCCCTGAACAATGTGGGGGCACCTTGGCTAGTGCCAGGGTGCCCTCACACTTAGTAACTTTGCACCTAACCTTCACTAAGTGAGGGTTAGACATATAGGTGACTTATAAGTTACTTAAGTGCAGTGTAAAATGGCTGTAAAATAACGTGGACATCATTTCACTCAGGCTGCAGTGGCAGTCCTGTGTAAGAATTGTCTGAGCTCCCTATGGGTGGCAAAATAAATGCTGCAGCCCATAGGGATCTCCTGGAAACCCAATATCCTGGGTACATAGGTACCATATACTAGGGAATTATAAGGGTGTTCCAGTGTGCCAATCAGAATTGATAAAAATAGTCACTAGCCTGCAGTGACAATTTTAAAAGCAGAGAGAGCATAAGCACTGAGATTCTGGTGAGTCTCAGTGACACAGTTAGGCACCACACAGGGAACACATATATGTCACAAACTATGAGCACTGGGGTCCTGGCTAGCAGGATCCCAGTGACACAGGCAAAAACAAACTGACACACAAGTAAAAATGGGGGTAACATGCCAGGCAAGATGGTACTTTCCTACAGACGCACACCTTCCTTTTACCACGCATCTCCTCCTCTACGGTCTACGTGCATGTAATTTTTACGCATACCAGGTACTTTGTGCACACAAGAGACATTTTTTGATTTTTAAAGACGTAAGACTCTTCTTATCATTGCAAAAGTGATATTTTAACTTGTGCTTATTAAATCTTAATTGTTTTGACCTTAACTTACATTTTTCTAAACCTGTGTGGTGCATTTTGCGGTGTTTTCACTGTGTTATTGCATGATTTATTGCACAAATACTTCACATATTGCCTTCTCAGTTAAACCTGACTGCTCAGTGCCAAGCTACAGAGGGTGGGCACAGGATATTTTGGATTGTTTGTGACTTACCCTGACTAAGATTGTGGTCCCTACATGGACAAGGGTGAATACCTCTGCCAACTAGATACCCCATTTCTAACACTTGTATGTTGTTTCTTTGTTGTATCTGACTGTTACACTGGGATATTTTATTGAATGATGAATACATTGAAGACCACATTAATTCAGGTTTGTGGCCTTAAAAAATTATTATTGATGGTCAGTCAGCACTGGCAAACTTTTTTTGTTTACATGCGAGTTGTGGCCTAGCCTTGCAGACTTTAAACAGGCCCATCCCCTTTTTTGGTTGGTACTTTCTAAAAGTGGCATTTCTAAAATAGTAATGTTCACTCCAACTTTACCAGTAAGCAGGATTCCTCTGTACCATTCCAACAATACCAAACATGACAAAGCCACTCCTTTCACATCAGACATTTCCACTTAACAGTGGCATCTGAGAGGAGCTGTGAAACACAGCACTGGGAGTTTTTCACTACCAGGACATGTAGAACTTACAGATACATGTCCTGCCCTTTACTAGCATAGCACCCTTCCCTCTGACCTATCCAGGGCCTATTTTAGGGGTTACATATATAGTAAAAGGGGAGGTTAAGGCTTGACAAGTAGTTTTAAATGCCAAGTTGAAGTGGCAGTGAAACTGCACACATAGGCTTGCAATGGCAGGCCTGAGACATGGTTAAGGGGCTACTTATGTGGGCAGCACAATCAGTGCTGCAGGCCCACTAGTAGCATTTAATTTACAGGCACTGAGCACTTATAGTGCATTTTACTAGGGATCTATAGGTATATTGAATATGCCAATTAGGTAGCAGGGTTATCATGTTCAGATAAGACAAACTTTAGCACTGGTCAGCAGTGGGAAAGTGCACAGAGTCCTAGATCCAGCAAAAGCAAGATCAGAAAAGTAGAGCAAGACAGCCAGGAAGATGGGGGAACGCCACCCTAAGGCTGTCAGGTCTAACATTATCTTTCCCAGCTGAAAGTGGGAGAGTTACTGTACCCCTTGGGAGCTCTCTTCACCAACACAGACGAATCTGGAGAGACCATCAGCACTGGCATGGTCTGTCCCCGGATGATGCTGCACCACAAAGTTCATTCCCTGTACGGAGATGGACCATCTCAAGAGTTTAGTATTTTCACCCCTCATTTGCATGAGCCATCTGAGGAGCCTGTGGTCTATCTGAACTCAGAAGTGAGTCCTAAACAGGTATGGTCTCAGCTTCTTCAGTGCCCAGACCACAGTGAATGCTTCTTTTTCAGTGGCACTCCAACCCTGTTCCCGTTGAAGTAACCTCATGATGTGCTAAGACTGCCCTTGTACCATGCTATGAAGCATCAGTCTTCACAATAATCTCCTGGGAGTAATCAAGGGCATTGAGCACTGGTCGTGAACTCATGGCTTTCTTGAAAGAATCAAAGGCTTTCTAACAAGCCTGTGTCCAAATCACCAAGCTGGGCTGCCTCTTAAAAGTCAGCTCAGTTAAGGGGGGATACAATGGTGCCAAAGCCCTTAACAAATATCCTGTAGTTGCCAGTGAGGCCTAGGAAGGTTCTCATTTTGGCTTGGGTTTTACAAGGTTGCTATGCCATGATGGTGTCAGTCTTGGCCTTTAGGGGCTGCACCTTGAATGACTCCCTACGTATGACTAAAAGGGGACTTTATGCAGGTATTGTTAGTGAATTAAAGAAATAAGTGGTCTTTCAGAAAGTACTGCTCTATTTTGTGCATATACAGTATACGCTTTGTGTGGGAATATCACCCACCTGCATGTCAAGCCTGCATAAAGAATCTCAAGTCTGTTTGGTGTCTACTGGCATACTTTAGGTCCTTTTCATATTCAGAGTTCCATTTGATTTTGTTATATAGTGCAGCAGATAGTATTACAGGTGTTGATATATTCTAAGAAGTGATTGTTTAGCCTCACACAAACACACACATATGAAAAATACACATACATGCATACATACAGACATCGGGGTATAGTAACACAAACCCCAAATGGTGGTGAAGATAAATGTGACTAATTACACTTTATTTAGGCCAACTAAAGAAATGAATACACATTCACATATATGTTACTATAGTGCAAAGGTCAAACTTCAGATTATTACCATGGAAGAGAAAAGTTATCTTCCAATAGTCAGAATGATCTTCAATATGACTTTATCCTTCTGGCGAAATATAACCTCTTTTACCCTCACACACCAAATGCAATTTGCAAGATGAAAGAGAACTACTTGTAAATGTTATAAATCATCTCAGAGATGAGAGGCTACTAGGAATGTAAAGTCATCAAATGGTTTAATTATGTGTTGTTAATTACATTTTTCTTTATGGTGTTTTTATGTTGGTATACAAATTGTTAATGATAAAATCATTTCATTTGGTGAACCGATTGCATGGCTGTTGCTCTACCAGTTATGGATTGTGCTCCTAACCATAACTTGAGAATTTCAGTGATTTTGTTTTAGTTTTAATTTTGAACCTTAACTCTATTTTTAAGGTGGATTTCTGAGGCTTTTTGAAACATCCGTTATGAGAAAAGCTAATATAGCTTCATGTTAACCTTTGAGGTTTTTTTTCAGTAAATTTCCTTTTTTTTTAATCAACTACTACATTTAAGAGTACCCTACACCAAAACATCTTTGGGTGTCCAAATATCACTGGGCAGATGGGAGGTAGCTAGAGGACCTGGCATTCAGCAGGGAATGGCACTCAGCCCGCCACCTAACACTCCCCAGCGTTCCAACCCCTTATGCATACGGGCTTAAGAGTTTGCCCATATGACCTGGCCTGTGGGTGGTTAACCACAGCTGTGTAGAGAATTTAGACGAGGCCCTGTAACAAACATTCTGCCTTTAGCAAGCCCTCACTTAATTGCAGAACGTATAGTGTTTGTGCAGGGAGGAAAGCCTTCCTGCACAAAAAAAAAATTCAGAGGCATTTTCTCTTTTAAAGTGTACTGCTGAATGCAGCACACTTAGAAAGAGGAAAAACAAGCAGAAATACATATATTTCTCTTAGTTGCACCTCTATCAGGAAGGCATAGCCTTTTGATACATTCCCAGGTTTACATGTCTCTGTAAATCTGGTAGTGAACCAAAATGCATTGGTAGATGCATGGCAACACCCACTCTCCACCCATGTAACACTTTCCTGGCACAGAGCAATGCAAGACAGTAACTTGCAGTTCCTTTGTGTTACTCCAGATTTACCAAGAAACAAAGTACAATGCAAGGTGGCCTTGCCTGTCATAGTAAATCTGATTCAAAGATTATGTTGTCTTTGTGTAATGCTGAATCATGCAATATCAATGGAATCCTATGATAAATCTAGGCCCCAGTAGCCAGAAATCATTTGGGAGTCATGCTAAAATTGTTAGTAACATTCAATATCCAAAACGGTTGCTCACAATGTCCTTAAATCTTGCAACTTGTGTGCCATTTTCAGTGCTTTTTTACTTTTCTGTGCCTTACATTTTGCAAGCTATTACTTATTCCTGAGAATTTACCTGGAATTGGTCACCTCAACATTTGGCCCTCCAAGGCTATTAATTTTTTTCTCACAGCACAAAGCTCATAAGTCAAATTCAACTTACAAGCTTCAGGTGGCAGAAAAAATGCAAAGCCATTATCCATCACATTTTGCCACAAAAAAAAAGTGATTGATAGGATTTGTGAGTCAAGGTAAATTAATGTGTTATTCCTTTAAAGGCAGTTCTGCAACTTTTTTAAATGCTTGTATCTCAAAAAATGCAGACAGGATTTATACCAAACCAAGGAAGCACAATTTCAGAGTCAATTTCTACTTTCAAGACAAATTTCATGTAAATCTGTACAGTGGTTCAGGCATGCTAAAATTATGGGAGTGAAAATGGTAAATAGTAAAACAATAATTTTTAACCCACTTTACTATTTTCACTTGCACAGGACTTCATATAACTTGGCAATGAAAAGCAAAGCTTAGCTGTCTAAGCTTATAGACATCATAGTATTGTGTAACTGCGTCCATGTTGTCAAAAGGTATAGGCATGTCAAAAAATGCCCTTTCAATGGATTCAGTGAAAGAAATTGTCAATGTGATCTATGATGTGATGATTTATGTATATTAATGATAGGAATGTACCATCTTTTTATGTGTGGAGACTCTGCAGTTGTACTAGTAAAGTACCTTGAAGAATAGCAAATAATCGTAAAAACACAACGGGCCTGATTCACAAAGGTAAACTTTTTGAGTCAGGCCCATTGTGTTTTTGTTTGTTGCATTGCGAGGAGGCTGTATTAGAACCTGCCATTGGCAAGCAGCATTCATTCTCTCTTTGGTACGTTAGTCCACTAGAATGTGTAACAATAGAGAGGAACTTGTTTTACTGGCCAATTAAAATATCCTAAAGCATATAGTTTATGTGACTGCTGAGTGTTTCAGTAGAAAGATGCCAGTTACTTTACTGGTCAAAATTATTTATGCCCTTGAGAGGCATAGAAGGGACGTTGTATAATTTTAAGAGTATAAACAGATGTTCACCCTGCAAGTGGCCGGATTTACGTAATGTCTGGGGAGTGCAGCAAGGTAATGTAACCTGCTTTGAGTTCAACAGGGTGCTGCATGAGGAACATCTCGAAGCAAAGAGACTACCTGGTGCTCAGGCAGGAGTGCAGCTTGCTGAGATGAAGGTGTGGAGTCTGGAGTTTAGAAAAGATCCTCCCACAAATCAAACACAAATCATTCCAAATATGTATAGAGCAGGAGACCCTGAGAGGACAAGTGGTCGGGATGCCATTGGACCCAAGGAAGAGCCATAGGCAGTGAAACCTGCCTTAAGGTTTATGGGGTGCTGCAAAAGTAAGGCACTGACATGACACTCCTTGTGCCTAGAGGACACCACAAGGTGAAGAAAGTAATAGGTCCGGTCCAACAAACAGCATTAGTCTCTCCTGCTTCAAGTAGGTCTGCAGCACTGCTGGGCTGACTAAGAGAAACAATCTGTCTAGCAGTTTATGAGTTCCCCCCCCCTACAGAGAAGTATTCAACACCAGTACAGCATCTCACATCACTGCACTGCTAGAAGGACAATGTCAATCCCCAGGGATTGCCAGTGCTTAAGGAGACCAACTTAAGGAGACATAGAGCATGTAGAGCCTACTGCCCCTACTACTCTCTTTGCCCCTCACCTACATGCTCATGTTTGGGGAGTGGAGCTGTATACTGAGGGAAGGCAGTGAAGGCAGAAGCAGAGACAGAGTGGCTCCCCTGCCTGGCTCTGGAAGGAGTGTGCTGGGCAGCTAGATGTGCCAACCTGAGTGAGTGGGCTTAGGCTCTTGAAAACTTGACCCACAGGGAAAATAGATGAATTGCACCCTCATGTGCCTGAGTTTAAAACAAAGGAGTAAAAGCACAGCCAGCAGCATCAAAGGCAGTGTTGCCTGCTCTTCAAGACTACCTTAGAGGCCTGTGCGGTGAATAACACTTTGCATATACACAGAGAGGTCCAGGATAGCAGGAACATTATTGGAGTAGTACATAATGGTTTTAAGGGGATGCTAACAGAGCAGCAGACCCCCCACCGGAGCTCTGCATTACTTTCTTCATCACCATAAGTCTTCCATGTCACTGAAAGATTTAGCTGGGTTACATTTTCAAAATTATGAAGGATTCCCTGAGCAGGACGTTTTGTATGGTGATTCTGTGCTGTAGGCATCTTTGCTGCTCAAGGATATGTATGTTTGTCAATCTTGGCTTTAATTTGCTCTTTATGTTGCTTCAGACAGATGGTGATGGTGTTGTGTTTTAGGAGTTAGTGCTGGCTGGTGACAAAATAACTGAGGTGCCTTGCGTATTAGGGTCTAGGATATATGTGCTCCCTAATGGATCTCTTAATGGCCCTGGGGGCCGCCACCCCCAGGGATGACTCCCTATGTCCCGAGGGGCCTTCCCTCAAGGGCATAATAGTTTGCTGTCACTTGGCGGGAGCTATGACAGGTCCTGCTAAGTGAAAGCAAACTGTAAGATCTCCCAGCAGGTGGGAGCAGGAAAACTGCTCCTGCCCGCTGGGAGCGGTGTTTTCACCTTTTTTCTTGCCTGCTGTGAAGCTGGCTGGAAAGCAGATGAAACAATTGCTTCATGCATGCAAGGAGAAGCACTTCTTGCTGCTCCCTGCATGTGGGGGCAATGGGACTGCAAGGGGAATGGAGTCTCACCCCATGGTCTGTAAAAGTCCACAGTGTAGTGCAAACATGTGTGCTCTTCTTGGATATATAAGAAGGTGAGAATCCAGACTGGCAACAATGCTTATGCATCATTGCTCGACTGGAGCACAGTCACTTGTGTCATGACTGTGATGAGCGGGATCTTTCCAGTGTTCTTCTGGTGAGAGCAGAGCCAATCATTAATTTTTTTAATTACAACGGATATACAAAAGCACAAAATGACCTCGAAGCTCCATCCATTTGGCCTTGCTCTGCATAGATTAGGGTATGCATTGGTACTCCAGCGTTTTTCCAGCTTGATGGACAGGTTTCCAAAAGGGCCTGCCAGGGTTCGTGATCAAGAGGAATATGAGCACATCTCCAGCAAAGAAAGAAGAACTTATTTCATGTAATTAGCACGCCTGGTGAGAGGAGAGTCCATCCTTCACCCTGTTTATTAATAAACACTGTGTGTTGTGGGTGGGATGCATAGGGGAAACCCTGCGGCCAACCCACACCACACATGGCCAACGTCTGTGGCCGGCTCAGGGTTGAACCCCTACAGAGGGTTGGCTTAACGAAAGGTAATTTAATATTACTTAATATTCAATACAACTGAGAAACTCACCGAACAAACCACAGGTTACAGGGATGTTAGTTAGAATATGGAATTAAAAAAACGAACTAAAAAAACAATAATTTGAGGGATGGTATAGTTAGGTTTGTATTTTACATGCACAAAACCATTGAAATTCAACAGTTATAGTTGTGCTTATCTCAAGACTAAATAACTTGTGCTGTAAGGTAACTATAACTTGCAACCCTCGCCATGCACTGTTATATAACCCATATATTATATGAGTAATGACATCTTCTATGACATCATTGATAATATCACTGCAACATTTGCAAGAAAATTATTGATGCAAAAACTGTGATTGGTTGGGGTGCAAGTTTTAGTTACTTTAGAGCACGAATCATAGTGTCTTGAGATAAGTTTACCTATAACTTTTGAATTTCAATGGTTTTGTGCGTGTAAAATCTGAATCTAGCTATAACGTCTCTGTTAGGCATGGCATCATTGGCATGGTCACCCCTAACTTTTTGCCTCTACTTCCCAGGTTGTTTTCTGTGTGATGGACTCTGTTTTTGCTGTTGTGTTTGCTCTGGACACTTTACCACTGCTGACCAGTGCTAAAGTGTAAGTGGTCCCTGTATAAAGGTAGGCCCTGGGCTGCCCCATGGGCAGGGTGCAGTTTATGTTTAAGGTAGGACAAATACTAATGTTTTTTATATGTCCTGACAGTGAAACACTGCCAAACTTGGGTGTCACTATTGCAAGGCCTATCTCTCTAATAAGTTAAAATGGGGGCTGCCTTCAAATATAATTAAAGTGTAGATTCCCTTTGGGAGCAGATAGACCTGTGGAGTTTGGGGTCTCTGAACTCACAATTTAAAAATACATCTTTTAGTGAAGTTGTTTTTTAGATGTTTCTGAAAATGTCACTTTGAGAAAGTAGGCATTTTCTGGCTTAAACCATTCTGTGACTCTGCTTGTTTGTGGATTCCCTGTCTGGGTCAGTTTGACAGTTGGGCTGTTTGCACCTCTCCTCTGGAAGACAGTGACACAAAGGGAGCAGGGCTGTAGCCTGCATATCCTGATGAGCCATCTGGGATGAGGGGAGGGAAGGGATGGTCACTTACACCTGAAAGGGCTGTGCCTGCCCTCACACAATGCAGTCTCCAGCCCCCTGGTGTATGTCTGGGGCATGGCCTGGGCAAGGCAGGATCTTGAAAACAACAGAAACTTCTCTTTGAAGTAGGCCTACTTCAAAGGTAGAAAGGGGTATAAGAGGAGCACCAAAAACAATTGAAGATTAGATTACTTCAGAAACCAAGAGGAACCTCTGCCAAGGAGAAGAGCTGGAGAAGCTGAAGGAGGAGCACTGCCCCTTTGCCTGTGACTGTGCTTTGCTGGGTTGGCCTGCAGCAGCTGCTTCTACCTGAGAGAGGACAAATACTGATTTTTGTGTGACTTCCCACTAGTGAAGGGCTTGAAATTGAGCTTGCCTCATTTTGTTGAAGTCTCAGGGACAGCAAAGACTTCACTCTGCCAGCACTTGGGCTTTCTGCTGAGAGTTCCGCCTGCCAAGTGTTGACCTAACCTGTCTCTGGGCCCTTGAAAGGTGCAGCTTGTGGAAAAGGACAGAAATCCATGCAAAGAGCGCCATGAGGGGAAACTTCTGATGCACCACCCGCTTCACGGCTGAAAAACGATGCGCAGCCGGCCTCTTGGCTAAAATCGCTGATCCACATTAATCGTGGCTGGGAGATCGATACAACATGGCTATGGAAATGACGCACTAAACCCACAGCTGCTGCTGTTAATGACGCAAGCCCCATGCAGCGCGGTTTCTTGACACTGTGCGACCGGATTTCGACACAACATCGTTGGGCCGGATCGACGCATCGCTCTCTTGTAGAGAGGAAAAACAACTAATGCCTACCCCACCAAAGGAGGAACGACGATCTCTGGCCGTTTCTGATGCACACTCTCCCATGCAGTGTTATTTTGATGCAACCCAGGTACTTATTCACGGTAACAGTGTTCTCACTGTTTTCTAAAGGATTGAAGACTCTTATTCTTTAAAAATTCATAACTTGACTTGTGTATGTTGGTTTTTTGTCATTTTGGTCTTGTTTTGTTTAGATAAATATCACCTATTTTTCGAAACCTGTGTTGTGTCATTTTGTAGTGTTTTCACTGAGTTACTGTGTGTATTGGTACAAATAATTTACACATTGCTTCTGAAGTTAAGCCTGCCTGCTTGTGCCAAGCTACCAAGGGGGATGAGTGGGGGCTAACTGAGAGTGATTCTCCTTTACCCTGACTAGAGTGAGGGTCCTTGCTTGGACAGGGGCTCACCTGACTTCCAACCAAAGACCCCATCTCTGACAGTCTATCTTTTTTTTTTAGTAATTTTCTAAGGTTTTATTTAATTCTATTTCCTAACTATACATATTTATGTGTGCATATGAATTATTTTACTACATTATATATTTTCTCACTAAAATAAACAAAAGTTAAAGAATGGGTTTGTGAGAGAGTGTATGAGTGGGTCTGTGAATGGCAATGAGAGTGGTTTTGTGGGTCTGGAATTGGGTGTGTGAGTGGCTGTATGGGTATGTGAGTGGGTGTGTGACTGGTTGTGTGGGGGTGTGAGTGTGTGTGTGTGAGTAGGTATTTGATTGACTGTGTGGGTCTGTGACTGGGTGTGGTAGTGGTTTTGTGTGTGTGAGTGAGTGGGTGTATTGATGTGTGAATGGGTGTGTAGTGATCCATCGCAGATTCACAAAAGTGGCCATACTGAGCACCACAGAGGACCTGAAGAGCCTTGTGCACCCCAAAAATACTTATTTCATTTACCTGCCCATGAAGTCCCATGGTACCAGGTTACTTCTGCTCTGACCTCTTCTATCACTTCTACATTTTATACCCCCGCCACAGGACTGAGTGCTAAACACATAATGAGAACTGCAACTTTCCTCTCAGATTGCACCCAGCCAATCACTGCATTTGGCTTCAATTATGCCATTTGAGATGTCATCAGTGATGTCATCAATTATGCTATGTAACTTGTCATGAGTGATGTCATATGTGAGGCCATAAGCAGGTCTTGGGAGGAGTGCAAGTTATAAGTTAGTGCTCCTAACTGTAACTGCTGAATTTCTGTGTTTTTTAACTTCAAAAAGTAATTAACACTGAGAAATCCATCTAAATATAACATAACTTTAACTTTTTTTTTCAGTGAATTTTTAGGGTCTTTTTTTTAAATAAAAATGTATTTTTAAAAAATTAACACTAACTGCCCCTACAATGTTTATGCTGAGAATGTTCAATTTAGTTTTTGTAACTCACATATACAGAAATATTCTCAGCGTAGTTTTCATAGTCTGTGTATCTATTTTTACATAAACTTAATATTTATATCTCAGAAAGAAACAGATATTTTTTCCTATACTGTAAACTACGTGTTTTCAGTATGTACATCTATTTTAAGGTGTATGATCACTCTCACCAGAGGCTTACAAGATCACAGAGTTATACATTTCGTTCTAATGTTTTGTACATTATTCTTTTTCACCTGGTTAGTGATTGAATGTAATTGTTTAATAACAAAGGGTGTACATTATGTGTATTGTATTAATTATTATGTTTACAAACTTACAGCTCTCACAAGATCATTGCAGGAGCCAAACACACAAGATCCTGCATGGACTACTAGGGAGCTGTACTTCCTGCCCGGCTCTCACAATCCACTCACAAAATCATACATTTGGAATTAAGTTCATAACACTTTCTTTTAGCAGTTCTGAAGAAAGTAAAACATGAGAAGTGTTGTTTTAAGTAGAAAAACTATTGGTTATGTGTTGCATTTGAGATATTAAGAAAGTTCTTGTTTTGTCATGATCTCGCAGACCTCTTGCGAGACACCCGCAAGACTCCGGGGGAAGGGAAGATTTTGATTGTTTCACATGGATATCTTTATTTAGCAAATAAATATTCCTTCCTTTTTGCATCATTTGCCTATCATGTTTTTCTGTGATTACACTATTTTGGCGTCCTTTTACTTTGCTGATTTTCTGTGATCATAATGCCATCATCTGAATCCGATGAAAACACAACTCTTGTTTCTACAAGTCAGCCACCTAAACTACCCAGGAAGTCCTTGGTCTGGCAATTTTTTCAGATGAGGCCTGGTGGGAAGAAAGTATCTGCCAAATATGTAATTTGTAGGATGTGCAAAAAAGAGTTCAGAATGGGCAGCTGGAACAAGCTACAGTCCATGAGTACCACTGGGAAGTGGTGACATATGAGCGCAATGCACCTTGAACTCTGCTCAGGCTGAGTTAGGCCACGCTGCAGAGCTTGATAAGTCATCTGGGGTGCCCACATCTTTTTAACCTCATGACACTGTGCCTGCACAAGTACTCACTGTTGAAGCAAATAGCAGCCCTGCATATCTG
The DNA here is from genome assembly GCF_031143425.1 of Pleurodeles waltl. Classification (NCBI taxonomy): domain Eukaryota; kingdom Metazoa; phylum Chordata; class Amphibia; order Caudata; family Salamandridae; genus Pleurodeles; species Pleurodeles waltl. The sequence goes on from NC_090444.1 coordinate 1,475,764,554, forward strand.
AACAAAGCCCTTTTTTGCTGCTTATGCAAGGAGATTATTTCTTCTTCTGTAATAAGCAGGGCTGCACAGGACAGGCTTGTCCAGGATGATAAATGCCCACGAGACAGTATTTATTTAAAATATTCTTTCTATATTTGTTTCCTCTTTGCTTTGAAAGAGATTTTTTTTCCTCCCAGTTTCTTGTTTTTGTTCTTTTCCACTTTAAAACAAAAATACAAAAAAAGTTAAAAAAATTGAAAAACACAAAAAATAAATGTGTTCATAACATTAGCTATAGCTACCCTATACTTTTATTATGTATGTTGTTTGTACTATGTGCACCTTTTTTTCTGACTCGTGAGAGCCATGGGTTATTCTTGTGAACCTCTTGTGAGAGTCAGGCACACAGACCTCTGTGTCTACTGCAAGGGACAATGTTTGCTGGTTTGTGTTTGCAAGCGACTCAGGGGACCATACTTTTATAATGGAATTTACATTTCAATTAACATATCCTGTTGTAATAGGTATAATTTATGTGCACCAGATTTTCCCTTCCTTGTTTTTAATACAATCTCACAAAAGTCTCACAAGATCGTAACGTTTTTTTGTCACAGAATGTGCACTCTCCTTTATTACAGTACTTACAACTATTACTCCTTCTCTAGGATTTTAGGAAAAAGTGACCACTGCAATCCCATCTTTCCACAGCATGGCAGCAGTATATAGCAGGAAGCAAGGAGAAACTGAACTCTTCAAAAGCACCTCACCACAGGATAACCACTTTACATAGTAGGTTACAATGGGAACTGGCTATTCCACAAAGACCACTCCTCGCAATAATAAGGATGTGCAATACAGTGTGGGGAAGGACTGGCCTGAAAACTGAGAACTCTCTCTTGGATGAAGGGTGTGCCATCTTTGCAATGCAAGCAACATCTGCATTAATCGTCTTTTTCTCTGGCAGGCTAGGTGGCAAAAGAGTGACTTAAAATAAAAGAACATTTGTGAAAAAGAGTTGAGCCGGTAAATTAGAAACAATCAGTATGTTAGACCATTACAGGAATCTATACTTTCTGAAGAAGATAACAACCCTGCTTTTTTATTTAAGAATTTTTTTGCTGTTTAAGTAAGCAGATCATTTTGTAATCAAAAGCAAGTAGAGCTACACAGAACAAGGTTCTTCAGGCATACAAATGTCACCATAGGCAGAAACAACAGCATCAGTTGTGCATTACAATTTTTTCCTGGCTTTCCACACAGTTACAGTTCCCTCTTTCTTCCAAAGTGAACATTTTTTTGTCCTGCTCCATATATTTTATAACATGATGCTGTTTTTCAAAACTTCTGTTTTCCATTTTCCACCTAAAAAAGAACATGAAAAGCAATAAAAGTAAAGTTACATACTGATATTCAATAAAAGTGACCCATTATGGGGGTCATCTTTTGTTTGGAGGTCCTAGGACTGCCATGTTGGTGGCGACGGTCGTACCGCCAACGGGCCGGCAGTGAAGACTGCCAAATTATGACATTGGCAGTCTTCTCAACAGAACACAGCCAAACAACTGCCAGTACCGCCAGTGCCGACATGCTGCCACTGATGGGGGTAGACACCTTCAGGCCGGTGGGGACATATAATGAGGCTGCACACGGCCAAGGTTTCCGCCGTGGTCGCACAACCACAAAAAACCCTGGTGGAAACCAACTCTATAAAAGGAAAGACCCACAATCTGGAACACATACCTGACTGGAGCCGCATTGGAACTTGAACTGGAACTCCTCCCACTGCTCCTACTCGCACAACGACTCCAGAACCAGAGACGGCGATGAAGACGACAACCGTGAGTACACACACCTACCTGACACTGTAAGGAAAACCCACACAACACACAACATACACACTCGGGTGGCTTGTGACGGCAACACACACATAACTACAAACATACACAAACACATACATACACACACGCACACCCATACTATACACACCAGGGCCCGTACTACGTACACCACGACCAACTCACAGGTGCCATGCACACACCAACCCGCAGACACACAACACCAGCACTGTCTAACACAACCATTCACAACAGCACTGATACAGACAACAACATCACAACCGCAACTACACAAACGCTTCACCAAGCAATGTCATACTAACAACAACAGGTAACGACACCAGACAACCCATATAAACAATCACACTGCCATACAACAAAGCATAGGTCACAACACTCGAACACCACACACAACGCATATGACATGGCCATCACCACACACATGGACACACACAAGGGCACACAACACCACCCTAACACATCTCTAGACAAACACAACACAATTTTGCAACATACATGCATGTAGAAACAGGGAGAGGGGTTTGGGATTGAGAAGAGGTAGGTGGAGGGGGGACAGTAGACAGAGGGAGACTAGTTGCGATCAGTGAAGATGCCAGAGCCCGAAAGGATCTCGGGAGGCCTGCCAGGGAAACGTGAATGCTCTCCAGGAACGCATTGCTCTGTTGGACCTGAGCTGCCAGTCCCTGGATGGGATTCACGATGGTAGATTGGCCCACAGAGAGGGACCTCAGGAGGTCAACAGCATCCTCAATGAGGGCAGCAGAGCTGAGTGGGGGCAGGGGCAGAGGTGCCTGCAGCAAAGGAGATGCCCACCCTCCTGGGTGAGCAGGCACAGGCAACTGTGTGGGGAGCTACATGTATGGGGGTGCTAATAACGGGGGGTGGCAGGCAAAGATGGTGCTGGGGTAGTGCCAGATGGGTCTGCCGCTGCCAGGGAGTGTCCACTGGAGGAGGATTCCAAAGAAGAGGTGTTGGATCCAGTCACCACGTGGCACTTCCCTAGCCCTCCATCCCACTGTGTCCCTCACTCTTGCTGATTGCAGCTTCCCGAGTCCAGTGGGCTGCTGCTTCCCCACTCACCTGTGCCCCTTCTCCTCTATCTGATGATGCTAATGCACAATTAGAGAGAGAGAGGAAGAGAGAGAGAGATAGAGATCAGACGAAAATGGGTTAACATATAGCTCTCATACAAACTGGTGAACAAGCATATCTGTTACAATACCTATCCTGGCTAGGCCATCATACGTGCCAATACACATTAGCTATAGCATGTCACAACAAGTTACTATTACCCACACCTTTATACCAACCCTCAGCCCTACAGCAATATCTAAGTTAGACAGCACAGCTGGAGTCATCCACATGATGACTATCAAAGCCATTTCTGCTGGCACAGCATGCCCTGGATGCAGTATCAATTGTATGGCTAAATACACACCATACCTCTCCATGCCCTATCACTCACTGGATGTCCAGCTGATTGAACAAAATACTTCTGGCCACTACACTTAAAACATCTGATCAGACCATGACCTCTGTAACACATCCATTACATTGAAGAAAACTCCACTCGCAGACCACACAGCACCTGCCTGTCACATTGCATGCCAGACCAAACACTCTGTACAGTGATGCTAAGATAGACATCTACATTGATCTTGCCATTACAAGTTAGACACCCAAACAGTTGACATCTTATGTGTAAAATATGAGTATATCTTATAGCCATTTGAATAGTCTGGCCCAATCATAGAGCCAGATCAGCAGACACCAAACATATATATCACAACTGATCATACTGCTAGTTGTATCTACTAAAGCCCATATATCACATACAACACATCCATACTTAATCACTGAGTGCAGCGTCACAACAGATGTACTTCAGGAACACACATATTACATCATGGTCCACTTACAATGCCACATCACATGCAGTTATACATGTTAGACTATGCAACATGACAACTCCACCCTCACACACCATTTCAGAAATGACAATACCTGTCACAGAGCCCAGACAACCCACATCTCAGACGGTTAATGTCAGGATGCATTAGGCACACATGGGCCGACACCACTTCCAGTATACCACTTACACATTCTACTACTACATGAGCCAGCCTGAGGAGACTAAATGCAACAATAGATTCACATCTACATGCCAAGTGCCATGCATTAGGCCAGCCTCTCCTAATTTGCCACGTCAGGTTGGCAAAGGCAAGCAGAAAGGTCCAAACCAGATGTGCCCCCAATTTACCATTAGGACATGATGTAGGCAGTCACTGTGCAATGCAGATTATCAATAGCTAGGGCACTGACATACATCCCATATGCATTCCATGGTGACATATACAAGATCTGGCTAAGGCACCTAGCACCTCTAGTACCAAACCATCGGTTTAGTGGTTACAGGCCCACAAGTATAGCACCTAGGAATGCAGGATGTCTGGAACCACACCTCATCAACTGTACATGTGTCAGTATCCCAGTTTGCCTAACTTCACATACCCTAAGGTCAGCAGATCACCGACATGTGGCAAAACAGCTATCAAATCAATAATCTAGTCCCATGAAGGCCATACCTGTTGTGGAACTGTAATGGCAGCCCCACATTCAGTCACTACCATTACCAGTACATGATCTATTTAGTCCCTATGATAAAACTGGAGTCCCACAGTAGCATATACAGGTATGCTACACGGACGGGAGTGGACTAATACCTCAGAGCCACAAATGCAGCTGGATAGAGCTGGTCATACTCAGTGTTTAGGGTGATACTAATACTGACATCCATTGCATAGACAGGATGGTCTCAAACATGTGCCTATGCCATTAGACCATCTCCACATTCCAGACATGGAGAAGTCTAGGAATGGGAGATGTACATCCACTGACAGTAAACCATGCCAACACATCTACTATTTATACTCAGCCAGAGTGCATGATACCCATTTCCAATAGACGAAACACAGGATGTCATTACAATAATGTCACTTTGCCTGCAGTGGGGCACCTAATTCCTATTAAGCCCAGCCAAGTGCAAGGATACATTCAATACTCAACCCCTTGTGTCTGCTGTGCTGCCGTAAAATGGTCAGCCACCTCAGGGTATGCCACCACCAAAATGCGGGCCATTGGTTGTGTAAGGGTCTGACGGGCACCCCTTCCTCGTTGGGAGGACATCCCCAGCTGGACCTCCACGGTCTTCCGGGACCAGCGTCCCAGGTCCTGCCACAGCTTTCTGCAATGGGTGTTCTGCCGGCTATGGACATCCAGGGTCCGCACTTGCTTGGGGGTGTGGCACACCAGATCATTTTCTTCTGATGGGCGTTCACCTGCATGGATGACACAGACAGAAGGAGAAAGTCAGGTACACATGCCCGATTCCAACAGCATTGGACAATACACATCTGACTCACCAAGTGCCTACACATGGCCATCCTCTCGGCTCACACACCTCAACTCCATGCCCCTTGCATGCATGTACTCCCTCCCCAGTACACTTACTCCTAACACCATCACACACACTCCTATCACACATGACTATGGCATTGGGCTCACCTGCTCCTCTGGGGCCCCATACAGCTGTCCATACAGTGGTAGGAACCCGTCCACAAGCTTCACCAGCTCTTCTTGGGGCAAGGCTGGGGCCCTATCACCTGCAGGATATGGCATGATGGCTTCCAGAGACAGTACACAGCAGCTCACATCATAGAGGTCTTGCTCGCAAGGGTGTCAGGAGTCAAGTGAGCAAGGCTGCAGAAAATGGCGGTCACTGCCGCCGCGTACAGGACGGCCAACAGTGATCACCATTGGCCCCAATCTCCATAGGCACCTATGTTACCCATTAGGAAGTTGCACGGCAGTTGCGACCACCTTGACGACATACGCTGGCGGACTAAGGTCACTTCCAACTGTCCTCTGCAGCAGGCCAAGTGACTGTCATTTTATGCACATATCATGCCTTGCTGTCCCCTAAATAAGTGTGCCATACACAGTTATGTCCAAACTGCGAAGTAGGGCTATGTTGTGCCATCATAGTTTGGATAATACATGTGACATACATGTAACAGTGATGCTTCTGCATGGCCATAATAGTATGTGTCAGCAGTGCGATGCATGTGTACAGTGTTAAGTTTGTGCTGCCATGTTCTGCTTACATTTGTGAAGTACTTATCACTTAATACATTATCTACTCTCTAGCCTAGATGCCCTGCCATGAGGAGATTGAGACATGCACCAGTGTCCTAACCACTAGCGACCTTGCAACCATGGAGGACAGGCATATCATCCAGACCTATTGTCAGACTATCATGGATCTATGTCCCAAGTTGGAGCCTGATCCATTGCCTGCCAAACGTAATTCCCATGCCATCCCTCTCACAGTACAAGTCCTATCAGTGCTACGCTTTCTTGCCACTGGGACCTTTCGGACTACAGTGGGCTTGACAGCAGAGATGCCACAGCCCATGTTCAGTCTTCTGTTGAAGGAGGTACTGTGAGTTTTATTGAAAGACATGGACAGCTACATCAGGTTTCCCCAACGTGCAGATTTGGCCTATGTGTGTAGGAGTCTGGCCTGGCTTATAGTGGGTACCTAATGGTACTTACACCTTGTGCCTGGTCCAGTTATCCCTTGTTAGTAGATTAGTAGTGTTCTGCCAGCTTAGGCTGATAGAGGTAGCTATAGCAGAGCAGCTTAGGCTGAACTAGGAGACATGCAAAGCTCCTACTATACCACTTATGTCATATAGCACTATATCACAAGAAACACAATACTCAGAGTTACTAAAAATAAAGGTACTTTATTTTAGTGACAATATGCCAAAAGGATCTCAGAGGATATACTCCCTAAGGAGGTAAGTAAAATACACAAAATATACACACAAACCAAAATCAGGTAAGTAAACAGTTAGAAAAGTAGTGCAAACACTGTAGAAAACAATAGGATGCAATAGGACACAATAGGCCTAGGGGCAACACAAACCATATACTCCAAAAGTGGAATGCGAACCACGAATGGACCCCAGGCCTAGTGTAGTGTGTAGAAGGTTGCTTGGAGTGTAAGAAATCACTTAGGGTGTCCAAGATACCCCACCCCCAAGACCCTGAAAAGTAGGAGTAAAGTTACCCTACTACCCCAGAAACACACTAAAGTCGTGATAGGGGATTCTGCAAGGACAACAACTGACTGCAAAGCACTGAAGATGAATTCATGGACCTGTAAAGGAATGGGACCAAGTCCAAGAGTCACTCAAGTGTCCAGGGGGGCAGGAGCCCACTAAACCCCGGATGAAGGTGCAAAAGGGCTGCCTCTGGGTGGAAGAAGCTGAAGATTCTGCAACAACGGAAGATGCCAGGAACTTCTCCTTTTGCACAGAAGATGTCCCATGGCGTGCTGGATGATGCAGAGTTGTTTACACGCAGAGAGACCGCAAACAAGCCTTGCTAGCTGCAAGAGTCGCAGTTGAAGAAAATGGGTGCTGCCCGGGCTGAGGAAGGACCAGGAGGTCGCCCCTCAGAGGAGGAGACAGAGGGGGCGATCACCAGCACAGAGAGCCCATGCAGAAGCAGACTGCACCCGCACAAGCACTTGAACAGGCATTCAAGAAATCTGAGCATGGCAGTTGTCTCAACACAACAAAAGAGGGTCCCACAAAGTCAGTGGTCAACTCAGCGAGTTGAGCAATGCAGGACAGAGTCCTGGGGACCTGGGCTGTGATGTGCACAAAGGATTCCTTGCAAAAGTGCACAGAAGCCCTAGGAGATGCAGATCACGCAGTACACAGGATTACTGTCCGGCGTGGGGAGGCAAGGACTTACCTCAGCCAAATTTGGACAGAAGGACCACTGGACTGTTGGGGTCACTAGGATCCAGCTTATGTGTTCCAGGGACCACGCTCGTCAAGATGAGAGGGGACCCAGAGGACCGGTGATGCAGAAGTTTGGTGCCTGCGTTAGCAGGGGGAAGATTCCATCAACCCACAGGAGATTTCTTCTTGGCTTCCAGTGCAGGGTGAAGGCAGACAGCCCTCAGAGCATGCACCACCAGGAAACAGTCGAGAAAGCCGGCAGGATTAGGCGCTACAATGTTGCTGGTAGTCATCTTGCTACTTTGATGCAGTTTTGCAGGCATCCTGGAGCAGTCAGCGGTCGATCCATGGAAGAAGTTGAAGAGAAAGATGCAGAGGAACTCTGGTGAGCTCTTGCATTCGTTATCTGAAGAGAAACCCACAGGAGGGACCCTAAATAGCCCTCAGAGGAGGATTGGCTACCTAACCAGGTAAGCACCTATCAGGAGGGGCCTCTGACATCACCTGCTGGCAGTGGCCACTCAGAGGCCTCCACTGTGCCCTCACAACTCTGCATTCAAGATGGCAGGGGTCTGGGACACACTGGAGGAGCTCTGGGCACCACCCCTGGGGTGGTGATGGACAGGGGAGTGGTCACTCCCCTTTCCTTTGTCCAGTTTTGCACCAGAGTAGGGGCTGGGGGATCCTTGAACTGGTGAAGAGTGGCTTATGCAAGGAGGGCACCATCTGTGCCCTTCAAAGCATTTCCATAGGCTAGGGGAGGCTACACCTCCCCAGCCCTTAACACCTATTTCCAAAGGAAATCCTTTGTTCTGCCTTCCTGGGATTGGGCTGCCCATATCCCAGGAGGGCAGAAGCTTGTCTATGGGTTGGCAGCAGCGGTAGCTGCAGTGAAAACCCCAGAGAGCTAGCTTGTCAATACCCGGGGTCCATGCTGGAGCCCGGGGATGCATGGGATTGGCACCATGATACCAGATTTGGCATGGGGGGACAATTCCATGATCTTAGACATGTTACATGGCCATATTTGGAGTTACCATTGTGAAGCTACATATAGGTATTGACCTATATGTAGTGTACGCGTGTAATGGTGTCCCCGCACTCACAAAATCTGGGGACATTGCCCCGAACAATGTGGGGGCACCTTGGCTAGTGCCAGGGTGCCCTCACACTTAGTAACTTTGCACCTAACCTTCACTAAGTGAGGGTTAGACATATAGGTGACTTATAAGTTACTAAAGTGCATTGTAAAATGGCTGTGAAATAAAGTGGACGTTATTTCACTCAGGCTGCAGTGGCAGTCCTGTGTAAGAATTGTCTGAGCTTCCTAAGGGTGGAAAAATAAATGCTGCAGCCCATAGGGATCTCCAGGAACCCCAATACCATGGGTACCTAGGTACCATATACTAGGGAATTAAAAGGGTGTTCCAGTGTGCCAATTAGAATTTGTAAAATGGTCACTAGCCTGCAATGACAATTTTAAAAGCAGAGAGAGCATAAGCACTGAGATTCTGGTTAGCAGAGTCTCAGTGACACAGTTAGGCACCACACAGAGAACACATTTAGGCCACAAACTATGAGCACTGGGGTCCTGGCTAGCAGGGTCCCAGTGAGACATATAAAACACACTGACAAATAGGGCTTCCACTATGAGCACTGGGGTCCTGGCTAGCAGGATCCCAGTGAGACAGTAAAAACACCCTGACATATACTCACAAACAGGCCAAAAGTGGGGGAAACAAGGCTTAGAAAAAGGCTACCTTCCTACAATGTGAAATCAGACGTCTATAATATGGAACACATCCCTCATGTGATAGGGACCATAGATGGCACCCATATAGCCTTGGTCTCTTCAAGTGCCAATGAGCAGGTGTATAGGAACAGGAATAGCGATCACTCGATCGATGTTCATGTGGTGTGTCTGGCAGACCAGTACATCGCACAGGTGACAGCCAAGTTTTGTGGATCTGTGCATGACTCCTACATTCTGAGAAATAGCAATGTCCAACACATGATGGCACGACTGCACACAGAGAAGGCTTGTCTCATTGGTATGTATGCACTTGGATGTGTCTCTCTGTTATCGCACCTGTCATCACATTTTTCCCTGTGGCTATACCAGGATTGTGACAGTTCCCACCTTTATGCACACAGGAGACTTTGGCTATCCTAACCTTCCCTGGCTGTTGACACCAGTAAGCTACGCTGCCACGGAAGGGGAACTGTTTCAATGAGGCCCACGGCATGTAATCGAAAGGACATTTGGCCTTCTGAAAGCCAGGTACAGGTGCCTGGACGTCTCTGGGGTGCCCTCCTCTACACTCCTCAAAAGGTATGCCAGATCATAGTTGCCTGCTGCATGTTCCACAATCATGCCCTGAGATGTAAAATACCATTGCAAGTTGATGATGACGAGGCAGTTGGACCAGTGGCTGGTGATGCAGACATGGAAAGTGATGAGGAGGCAGATGAGGATAGTGCCCTTCAATTAGTACTTCCAGTAACATACAGGTATGTTGACTGTGTATTTGCAAGTCATGTATATCCACATTGTCACTAATCAATGGTCCTCCTGATTAGAATCGTCAGTGGTGTTGTAATGTGTTCCTATGCCTATGTGTGTTTTGGGGGGAAGATGACTGCTTGGATGTAAGGTGCAGACTTTACATGTATCTTGTTGTACATGTGTACTCACTGCACGTTGCTAGTTTCACATCTCCTATGGACAGACCTGTGTTGAGCTATGTGTCCTGCATTCTCCTGTTCTCATGTAATTCCACCGTCTGATTGTGTTATGTTAATCAATGCCTCTGCTACCTATGACTTGAGGCAGTCATGCTCATTAGCCTTTGGTACCTGTTTACAGAATGGAGTTTTGCACATGACAGATTGCAGCTACTAGTAAGTTCCTAGAAAACTGCACTAGAGGTGCCCATGGACTGTAAATCAAATGCTGCCAGGGGGCCTGCAGAACTGATTGTGCCACCCACATGAATAGCCCTCTTAACATGTCCCAGGCCTGCCACTGCAGTTTTAAACTAGCAATTCAACTTGGCAAGTGTACCCACTTGCCAAGACCAAACCTTCCCTTTTTGAACATGTAAGCCACCCCTCTGGTAGGCTCTAAGTCCTCCCATGGGCAGGGTGCACTTATGTTAAAGGATGGGACGTGTACTGATGTGTTTTACATGTCCTGACAGTGAAATACTGCCAGATTCATTTTTCACTGTTGCAAGGCCTGTCTCTCTCATAGGTTAACATGGGGGCTGCCTTTAAATATTTTTTAAGTGCAGTTTCCCATTGGGAGCTGATAGAGATTTGGAGTTTGGGGTCTCTGAACTCATAATTTAAAAATACATCTTTTGGTAAAGTTAGTTTTTAGACTGTCAGTTTGAAAATGCCACTTTTGGAAAGTGTACGTTTTCTTGCTTAAACCATCCTGTGCCTCTGCCTGCTTGCGTATACCATGTCTGGGTCTGACTGACTGTTGTGCTGTTGTGAATTCCCTCTGGACAGTGATACAAAGGGAGCTGGGGTGTAGGCTGCATATCCTGATGAGTCTCCAGAGCTAGAGTGGGGAGAGAGGAGCTGGCACTTGCACCTGAAAGGGCTGTGCCTGTACTCATACAATGCAGTCTCCAACCTCATGGTGTGTATCTGAGGCCACGCCTGGGCAAGGCAGGATCTTGTGAACAACAGAGACATTCCTTTGACGCTTTCCTACTTCAAAGGCAGAAAGGGGTATAAGTAGTGGACCCAAAACCCCAGATTTTAGATTACTTCTGGATCAGGAGGAACCTCTGCCAAAGAGAAAAGCTGGAGGAGGAGTACTGCTCCTTTGCCTGTAAGTGTGCTGTGCTGAGTTGGCCTGTAGTTGCTCCTTCTCCCTTTGAGAGGACAAAGACTGGACTTTGTTGTGTTTTCCTGCTTCTGAAGTGTTTCAAAGGGTTTTGACTAAGCTAGCCCTCTATTCTGAAGTCTCAGGGCCATTAAAGGCTTCGTCTGCCAGCACCTGGACTCTCTTGCCGAGACTCCTACCTTGCCAAGTGGGGCCTAATCCAGTCCCTGGGCTCTTGAGAGGAGAAGATGGAAGCACCAATTACTGAAATTCATGCACAGGAGCCGTGCAGGAGAAACATTTATGCAGCACCTGCATCACAGCTGGGAAATTGATGCAACACTGTGTGTGGCTGCTAAAATCACAGCTCTTAACCACTGTGTGCTGAAATTTTGCATGCATTGTTGCTGGGTGTCAAAATCATCGTGAACCAGTGTGGATCTGAGGTTGCCAGTCTGGAAATCGACGCATCGCTCTTTTGCAAGAGAGAAAAACAACGCATTGTCTACCCGACGGGAGAAGAAATGACGCACGGCCACACTTGCGAGTAAGAAATCAACACATTGCTGACTTTTCCGATGCACGCTTGCCCGTGTGACTTTACTTTTTATGCAAACCACTACTTTGTGAAAAACAACACATCCATTGATTTCTATGGATTGAGACTCTTTTTAATTGAAAATAGTCATAACTCTGCTTGTGTATGTTAGATTTTTGTCATTTTGGTCTTGTTTGATTCAGATAAATATTGGCTAATTTTCTATATGGCTGTTGTGTCACTTTTGTGGTGTTTTCACTGTATTGCTATGTGTGTTGGTACAAATACTTTACACATTGCCATTGAGATAAGCCTGACTGCTTGTGCCAAGCTACCAAGGAGTTGAGCAGGGGTTATCCTAGGTGTGTATCCCCCTTACCCTGACTACAGTGAGGGTCCCTGCTTGGACACAGGGCAAACTGACTGCCCACCAGAGACTCCATTTCTAACAATATACCATTCCCCTCACAGTGTGACATACCGTGTCTTAATAAAGTGTTTTTCTGTGCTCTGAAATAGTCTAAGGGAAAGTGCTTGTGGTTTAGAAGTATTCCACAATGTGACACAAACTTTGCCCATGAAATCATCATTATGTGTGAAATACATCTTTAAGAAAACATCAGACAAATACTTATTGATAGAGGGGAGGAGGTAATTCATTATAGACCTTATGGTAAGATGGCTTTCATAGGTTTCTGGATATACATTTATCATACAGTAGTGAGAGAACTAATATTGTATTGTTCAAATACCTCGTATCTCCTAAGTAAACTTGTTATTTCTGATTCAGTTGATCACTCCATTTTATTCTAATTTCTGTACTGTGGTCTATGCTCTAAACAAGGTTATAATAATAAAAGGAATATGAGTTGTTGGAAGAAATTTCATAACATTGAATTACAAAGAAAAAGTCATGCTGTTTAGACCATGTGTATGCAGTCATAGGAGGTGATATTTGAAATTGACCGTCACTCATTAATTTGGGGTCGAGTGAGTAGCATACAGAAGCCCTCAGGTCATGAGTTTAAGGGATTTTGTGGTGTTAGGCATGTAGGAAAAGGCCCTAGTTTGTTGGACATGCTGATACCTATATAACGCAGGGATATATGGTTTTCCAGATTGCCATGGCTACAATATGGACAGCTGGAGACTAATTTTGTCCTCTCATGAAGTGTGTAACTTGAAACACCTGTTTTTAAAGCAAAAGTAGGTATAGCTCTAAAATGCCTATAGGTTTAAGAGACCGATATAGGTTAAGTAGTAAAAAATCATAAGAGTTACACACTGTTGTACGGTGAAATCCCATGAGCTACATGCTATTATATGAGAAGAAAACAAGCTACAGTCTGATGACCCATTTGTTCAATCTCTTGTTAGAAAGAAACACTCCAAGTTGGTCCTACCTGTGTTGGTATGGCTCGAACATGGTCTCTGCGGTCCTATTCCCTCACGTTGACTGTGTCAGGTACAGCGTTCTGCATCGCCGTTATTTTTAGACCGATCTAGGGGGAATTAGTCCTACTTCCATTTCAGTGAAGCCCCCTGTCACATTGCTGGGTTCTGCCGTCTTGGAATTGGATAATAGTTGATTACAAAGCACCCGAGCTTATGCCTAGCTTAATCGTAGTGTGGAAAGAAAAAAATCATTCTAAAAAATGAGTTTGGTTAAATAGTCATTCCTTTCACGATTGGTATGCCCTCAAACTTGAGCCTATTGTTTTGTTTATATTTCACTTAGCCAACATAAATCAGTCCTATTTTTATTTCAAAGGTGCTCCCTTTGGATTCTACAGTAAATTAATGTGCCTCCATTTTGGATCTAGTGTATTGTGTTTTTCAAATTATTTAATTCTCTTTATAAGATTGTCTAATCAGGACCAAATGATTTCCCCCTTTTACTGTTGTGAATGGGAGAAAAGGTTTCTCTCTATGCTGCTGATCTTATGGTATATTAATTGGACTTATAAACAGCCCTTCCGGCAGTGTTGGACACTGTAGCAGCCTTTGGTAAAGTGTCAGGATACCATGTTAATGCAGGGAAAACTGATGTTATGGTTTAGAACCAGGGGAGGTACAGTCTGAAAATTAAAAATGAAATGAGATATCTGGGTCTTAAGATTGTGCAGCTCATTGAGCAGATTCCTCTGGTGAATTTGGAAAATGTTTTGGCAGAATATCGTAAATGGATGCAGGGGTGGGTGCACCTCCCTCTGACAATACTTGGGAGAGTAAGCTTGGTAAAGATGGTGATCTTGCCTAAGGTCAGTTTTTTTGTTTAACTCGATTCCACTACAAATGGTGTATGTAGAGAAGATCCAACACGCCATCAACTCATTGATATGGGCATGTAAATGGGCTAGGATCTCATGGAAGTAGTAACGTTGAAGGAGAGAGAAGGGGGCCTTGCATTACAAGATCTACAGTGTTATGCTTGGGTTTTCTAACTTAAGAATACAGGGATGCTTTTTATCTCTTTGGACTCTTCAGAGGTTGGGTGCATGTTCAAGGCTATGGTAGGAGGTGTAAAAGGGGCCGCAAGAAATGTCTTGCTTAAAATTGGAGAACCAAAATTCTTTAAAAAAGTAAAGCTGAAATATATGGCAAAGCGTTGGTATAGTATAAGGTGAGTAATGAAGGCAGACTACTTCAGTCACTGGGCTCCTATTTGGGACTCTCCAGGCACTCCAGTGAGTTTTGAAGATAAATTGGCTATCCCAATCAGGAAGGCAGGTATGAAATATTGGGGTGATCTCTTTAGAGATGGTAGTTTATGTCCTTTGGACGAATTACAAATGGAGACTGTGGGGAAAATGTCAAGACTAAAACATGTGCAGCTGAAAGGTTGGTCACAGAGAAGTTGTGTAAACCTAGGACTGATGAATCGTTTGGAAGAGAAGATAATGAGGGGACCCCCTGCCACAAAGAAAGTGTCTACCTGGTATTGAGAAATCCTGTACTTGGATGGGGTGTTTGAGCTGGCAGACAATCTGCGGTAGGTTGCTTACCTCGGGAGCAACTACAGGACTTGTGGCAAATGTCAATGCGTACTTTATTTGCTATAGTCAAACCTGCCCCCTTAAGAAGAAATCACCTTTTTACTATTCACAGAGCTTACCTGTGCCCACATAAACTCTCGAAAATGAGGAAAGAGGGAGTGGCTAAATGCGTAAAGTGTGGCTTAAAAAAAACAACACACATCCACATGTTTATGGAGTGTCCGGCAGTACACTCATTTTGGGAAAAAGTGGGTAAGACTCTTTTGAACATTGTGGGGGCCGATATTAAGGTAAGTCTCTCTTTAATTATCTTTGGAATAATGGAGAGATCTGGAGGGCTGAGCTGCAATATACAGAAATTGCTTTTTTATGCTATACTGTTGGCTAGAAGAGAGATATGTTGGAAATGGGTAGGAGAAACAACTCCTATATATGCCAAATGGTTTGAAGCACTTTTCTATGTTTTGAAAATGGACATGGACAGTGGAGTTTCAAAAGCAAGAAGATTTTGGCTTCCACTGGTGGAGTGGATGGGAAATCAAAGTAGTAAATAGGCCCCAAAGGGAACAGCGATAGGAGGACGTTTTCTTGTCCAATGATTACTGTTAGAAATGAGGTCTTTGGTTGGCAGTCAGGTAACCCCCGTCCAAGAAAGGACCATCACTCTAGTCAGGGTAATGGAGAAACACACTTAGCTAACCCCTTTTTACCCCCTTGGTAGCTTGCCACAATCAGTCAGGTTTATCTCAGAAGCAATGTGTAAAGTATTTGTACCAACACACCCAGTAATACAGTGAAAACACTACAAAATGGACACCACACCAGTTTAGAAAAATAGGTAATATTTATCTAAATCAAACAAGACCAATACAGCAACAATCCAACATACACAAGTTAAAATATGAATTTTCAAAAGAATAAGAGTTTTACTCCATAGAAAACAATAGAAACGTTGATTTTGCACAAAGTACTTGGTTAGCATAAAAAATAAAGCCGCAGGGGCGAGCGTGCATCAGAAAAGGGCAGTGATGAGTCGATTCCTTCCTCGCGAAGGAGGCCCTGCATCATTTCTTCTTCGGTCGGGTCAGTGATGTGTTGTTTTTCTCCCTCGTAAGAAAGCGATGCTTCGATTTCTGGATGGGGCACCTGGGATCCACGCGGAGTTGGGATGACATTGACGCCCAGGGACGATGCGTGGAAAATCCTGACGCACAGTGTTAGAAAATCGAGCTGCATGCGGTTTGCATCATTACCAGCTGCCGCAAGCAGGTGTTGCGTGTTGTCTCTCCAACCACGATGCGTCGATCTCCCAGCCGGGATGCAGGTAGAGCGTCGAATTTAGCCGCAAATCTGGCAGCACATTGTTTATCAGCTGTGTTGCGTTCTGTGCATGGATTTTCAGCTCTTGTCTGCCAACTTCACCTTTCAAGGGACCAGGGACTGGATAGGGCACTATTTAGACGGGCAGAAGTATCAGCAGAGAGTCCAGATGTTAGCAGAGCAAGTCTTTGATTGCCCTGAGACTTCAAAACAGGAGGCAAGCTCAGTTCAAGCCCTTGGAGATTCTTCCCAAGCAGAAATGCACAACAATATCCCCTTTCACAGGCAGAAGCAGCAGCTGCAGGATAGCCCCACAAAGCATAGTCACAGGCAGGGGCAGCATTTCTCCTCAACTCTTCAGCTCTTCTCCTTGGCAGAGGTTCCTCTTTGTTCCAGAAGTGACCTACGATTCAGGGAATTTGGGTCCAATACTTATACCCCTTTCTGCCTTTGAAGTAGGCCTACTTCAAAGGAAAGTGTCTGTTGTTCACAAGATCCTTCCTTGCCCAGGCCAGGCCCAAGACACACCAGGGAGGTTGAGACTGCATTGTGAGAGGGTAGGCATAGCCCATTCAGATGTAGGTGACCACTCCTCCCTCCACTCTAGATGGACAGATGGCTTGTTGGAAAATGGGTTATTGGTAAGGGCAGGTAGGTACCTACACCTAGCAACAAGCCACCAACCTCCACTTAGGTACAGTTAGGTCTCAGTAAATTAATCCCAGCTCAACCCTTGGTAGCTTGGCAACGAGCGTCAAGGCTTAACTTAGGAGACAGTGTGTAAAGCATTCAAATATCACAAAACAGTAATTAAATAAAACACAGGAAACAGTTTAAAAATCCAAAACCAATTTATAAAAATAGTTTATATTTTTATCTTTAAAATGATACAAAAACAAATAAAATCGGATAAAGGGAACCGGAGATATGAATTTTTAAAGAATTATTATTTTTCTAGCGCTTAGAAACAAAAAGCGCCAATCGGGTCATCTGGTTGCACCATGACCGGGGCAAAGTCAAAGTTTCAGGCCGACCGCGATGGAGCCCTGCTCGGCTACAAGTCGCGGGAGGCCTCGGTTAAAAAGTTACCTTCTGACTTAGTCTTTATTTTGAAGATTTTCTTCAGCGGGACGAACCTGCCAGTCGAATCCGACCTCCTGGAGCCCTTGTCCGGATACGCGATGCTGGATTCCTCGGTGGAGATTTTTACCTTCGGACTTAGTCGTTTTTTCGAGGTGAAAATCCTTCGACCGGGGTAAACCTGGATCTTGATCCAACGTCCGTGGAGCACTTCTCGGATACGATGGCTGGGAGGTCCCGGTCAACTTTTTACCTTCGGACTTAGTCTCTTTTTCAGAGATTTTTCTTTACCGGGACGAACCACCAAATCAGGCCGGGTCGCGGTTGAGGCAAGCCGGCTAGAATTTCCGCGGCGGGTCGGTCCCTCTCTGGAGCTTTTTTACAAAAATTCTCAAATCTTCTCCAAACTTCTGGGGCTTCACCCAGATGTTCTTTTAAGGTTCTTTTGGGGTCCACAGCTCACCCCAAGGGTCCAGAAGTTCTGAGACGGTCCTTGGGGGGTGCAGACTTCAACTCCCAGAATCCACCTGGCGCAAACTCCTTTTTGGCCACTGGACAGTGGTCAGCTGGTCACTTTTCAGGAGTTGGTGCAGGGGGACTCTGGATAGCAATTTTTCACCTGTAGCAAACAGGGAGTCCCTCCTTGAACCAGTTGAAGCCAGGCAAAGTCCTTCTTGTGGTGAAGCCCAAGTGTGCAGCTGGTGCAGTCCTTCTGAGTGCAGGTTCCAGATGCAGGCCAGGGGTCCAGCAGGGCAGTCCTTCTTCTCCTTTAGTTCTTTTCTTGTTGAATTCTGGTAGGGATCTGAGGTGTGGGTGCAGGTCTGCCAGTTTTATCCTTGCTCCTGGGTGAAAAGCAGGGGGGTCCTGGTTCTCCAATCAGGTACAGGGTCATCCCCCTGTGATGACCACTTCCTGGGAAGTGTGTCAAAAATCCATCCCAGTGGGCAACATTCTCTAAAAATCCAACATGGCTGAATCTGATTTTTGGAGGTTACATCTGGCTGAGCCCACCCACTGGTGTGGCTAAAAATCATAAACACACCCCTCTCCTGCCCTCTCCTAATCTAATCAAGGGGGCACCTACTTGTCTGGGTTTGCAGGATGTGGGGGTGTTGCTGGTTGCTCCAAATGTCCTTCTCTGCCTTTGAAGACCAGTTTGGCAGCCCTCCCTCTTCCTGCCTCACCATCTGCTGAGGGGAGATTCTCTCCCCCAAGCACATTCCTTTGTGTGAAGCCAGGCCACTTCACACCTCATCAAGGTAGCTTGACTAAGCTGCTGCAGGCTGGCCAATCAGAGCACAGCAGCAAAAACAATGCAGGGCTGAAATTGGCAACTTTTTAGGTAAAGTCTAAAACTCTTTACCTGAACAAGTTATATTAAATCCCACAACTGGAAGTTGTGGGATTTATTACACCAATTAATTTGATACCAAATTCTTGGTATGCAACATTTAAGGAGACTTTAAAATGTAAAATTAAGTATCCCCATTCTAGCCTATGAAGGCCATTTACTTCAATGAGGGAAAAACGAATTTGGCTGTTTTTACCTCACCAGGGTTTATAAATCTATTTTTATAAAGTCCCTGCTTATAGTTACATGGCACCCAGCACTAGTGGCACAAAGGGCACACCTTAGGGGTGACTTATATGTAAAAATAAGGTAGTTTAAGACTTTGGAACTACTTTTAATTCCAAAGTCGAATTTGCATATAACTTTAATTTAAAAGCAGCCAGCAAGGCAGGCCTGCCTTTAAAATGACACTGGGCACCTCAGCAGTGCACCTAGGTGTGCACCACCTATGCTGTGGTCCCTAAACCTACATGCCCTACCATATACTAGGGACTTATAGGTAGGTTAACTTAGCCAATTATAATTAGCCTAATTTGCATATCCATTTTACACAGAGCACAGGCCCTGGGACTGGTTAGCAGTACCCAGGGCACCATCAGAGTCAGGAAAACACCAGCATAAAGTGGAAAATGGGGGCAAAAAGTTAGGGGGCCTCTGCAATCAGCCCTGTTTTCTCACACAAGCCCCCCCCAGCCCACACGCCCAGGAGACTCAGCCCAACCCTGGGAGAGTCTTCCTGGCTTGTTAGGCGAGGAAGACAGTGAAGAAAACTGGCTGTCCCTTTGCAGGGCCTACTCTGCCTTACATCCTCCTGTCAGGGTCACTCCCTCTGGGTAGTGAACCCACCCCAACAGTGAAAGGACCCATCTCAAACTGAAACTTCCCTCTAGGGGGGTCTTCCTCCTCTCTCTCTGCCAACTTGGGTAGTGAGGTGCCCACCTCCCCTACTCCTAACTTTGCTAGGGCAACACCTAGCTTACCCAAAGAGGTCACCCAACACTTGAGCAACCCCACCATGACCAACAGGGTCAGGGGGCCTACTTTGCTATTGGCCCTGGGGTCTGCCTCCCAGGCCAAGTACAGTGCTGCCAGGAAGGCTAGCACCCAGCAGAGGCTACTGACAGCTGTCAGTACCCAGAACCACACCCTAAGCTCTCCACTGACAGGTGGCTGAGCTGCTTTAGGGGCAACTTTGGGGTCCTGGCACCCCTCTTGCTGTCTAGAGTGGGGGGCTACCACCTCCTGTGGCAGACACCCTCCTTCCACTTTCCCTTCTGTCAGTGCAGGGGCAACACCCTGCATCTGGACAGCTGCCTGACTACTCAGGACTTCCTTAGGGTCAGGGGAGGCCTCACCAGTGCCAACTCTGGGCTCCCCCCCTACTGGGGCAGAAGGCCTTTGGCTCCCTGGAACTCTCTTTAAGAGTGGCCTACCCATCCTTTTCTTCTTTCCTTTTCTTGAGGACCCCTGTCTCCTAACTGTAGAGACTGACTCCCCAGGACTTTGGGTTGGGGGGGCGCCCTGAGCGACCGCCCCATCTGGGACCAGACTCACCTCTGGGAGTTCATTGCCCAGGATACAATCTAGGGGGAGGTCAGCACTGACTACCACCCTAAACCAGTCAAGGATACCCTCCCTCTCTAGGGGCACTATGGCTACAGGTTTGGAGGTGACCTCCCCTGTGGCTATCCTGACTTTCCTTGTCTCTCCTGGGACATACATGTCTGGTGTCACTAACCGGTCACTCACTATAGTGTGACTGGCACAGGTGTCTCTCAAGCCAGTGGTAGGGATCCCATTCACTTGAATGTGGTGGAAGTGCCTACTCCCACCCTCAGGGATCACCAGCTTACCATCTGGTCCTGTCTCCCAGCTCAATGCTAGGAGGACTTCATCATCTGAGGAGTCCTCCTCCATGGCTACACTGGACAGCCCAGTGCTAACCACCTTCTTTGGACAGGCTGCATCTCCTCTGAAGTGACCTGTCTGCTGACAGTCAAAGCAAGCCCTACTGTCCAAGAGCTTTTTTAACCCTGGGTCTCCCTGTCTCTGCTTGTCAGAGTGGGAGTGGGATTTACTCTCCTTCTTCTCAGGGTTCTGGGGTACAGAGGGAGTCTCTGTGGTGGGCTTACCACCTCCCTCCTTAGGTTTTTGGGGACCTGACCCCCCCTTCTTGGAGTCTCCCCCCTGGGACTTGACAACCACCCTGGTTCTCAACCACTCATCAGCTGCCTCCCCTAGCTCTCTAGGGTTGGTCTGCTTAGAGTCCACTAGATGCTGGCGTAACCTTTCTTGGGTACAATTGGTCAAGATGTGCTCTCTCATGATCAGATTGTATAACCCCTCATAAGTATTTACCTTGTTACCAATAATCCAGCCCTCTAGTGCCTTAAGTGAGGTGTCTACAAAGTCCACCGAGGACTGGGTGCTTGACTTTTGGGTGTCCCTAAACGTGAGCCTATATTGCTCTGGGGTCAGACCAAACTTTTTAGTCAAGCAACTCTTCATACTGGGGTATGAGTCTGCATCCTCCCCACTCATGGTTAGGAGCCTATCCCTCCCAGAGTTGGGAACTAACTCCCAAAGAAGTGAACCCCAGTACTGAGGCTTGACTCTCCTCATCTGGAGGGCCCTCTCAAAGGCCCCCAGCCACTTATCTATGTCATCCCCCTCTACATAGGCAGAAACCACCCCCTTGGGTAATCTGGGGCAAACTCCCCCACCCATGGACACCTCAACTTCTCTGTCGCTGCCACCATCTCTTTTCTCTTTTTTTGCCCACTTTTTCTTTTCTAGGGCCAGCTTGTCTGCTTCCAAAGCTATGTATGCTAGCTGGGCCTCCAGCTCTCTTTCTCTGATGGATGGGTTCTCTCCTCCTGAAGGGACCCCCTTCCCACCACTAGCTTTGGGTCTGCCCCTAGTGACTGTATTTACTGAGGACCGTTTTTCCTCATCCTCACTTAGGCTCAGATGCCTTCCCTCCCCTGAGTGGTTAGAGCTAGCATCCTCCCCTTTTTTCTCCCTCCTCTGGAGCTTCCTCTGACTCTACCTCTTGGGCCTCAGCCCATGCTGTCAGGGATTTGATCAGGATTTGCTTCCTGAGATCAGTGGTTGCAGGCAACCCTCTTTCAATACACAACCCCCTAAGCTGGACTACTGTCAGTGTGGGTAGGCTAGCCAGATCAAGCTCCATGGTTCCCTGGTTTTGTGTCAACATAAACTTTTTGCAAAAATTGGAAACAAGAATTTAGAAAAATTAAAAAAATTCAATAATTGAAATTAATCCAAATTAATAAAAAAATTACAAATAAAAAAAAAAAAATGTTTGCACTAGGACAATTTAAAGGATTTTTAATTCGTTTTACTTAAAACTGTAACGTGATACTGAACACAAGTACAGAATCCCACCGCTGCCACCAAAAATTTTGGAAAATGGGTTATTGGTAAGGGCAGGTAGGTACCTACACCTAGCAACAAGCCACCAACCTCCACTTAGGTACAGTTAGGTCTCAGTAAATTAATCCCAGCTCAACCCTTGGTAGCTTGGCAACGAGCGTCAAGGCTTAACTTAGGAGACAGTGTGTAAAGCATTCAAATATCACAAAACAGTAATTAAATAAAACAAAGGAAACAGTTTAAAAATCCAAAACCAATTTATAAAAATAGTTTATATTTTTATCTTTAGAATGACACAAAAACGAATAAAATCGGATAAAGGGAACCGGAGATATGAATTTTTAAAGAATTATTATTTTTCTAGCGCTTAGAAACAAAAAGCGCCAATCGGGTCATCTGGTTGCACCACGACCGGGGCAAAGTCAAAGTTTCAGGCCGACCGCGATGGAGCCCTGCTCGGCTACAAGTCGCGGGAGGCCTCGGTTAAAAAGTTACCTTCTGACTTAGTCTTTATTTTGAAGATTTTCTTCAGCGGGACGAACCTGCCAGTCGAATCCGACCTCCTGGAGCCCTTGTCCGGATACGCGATGCTGGATTCCTCGGTGGAGATTTTTACCTTCGGACTTAGTCGTTTTTTCGAGGTGAAAATCCTTCGACCGGGGTAAACCTGGATCTTGATCCAACGTCCGTGGAGCCCTTCTCGGATACGATGGCTGGGAGGTCCCGGTCAACTTTTTACCTTCGGACTTAGTCTCTTTTTCAGAGATTTTTCTTTACCGGGACGAACCACCAAATCAGGCCGGGTCGCGGTTGAGGCAAGCCGGCTAGAATTTCCGCGGCGGGTCAGTCCCTCTCTGGAGCTTTTTTACAAAAATTCTCAAATCTTCTCCAAACTTCTGGGGCTTCACCCAGATGTTCTCTTAAGGTTCTTTTGGGGTCCACAGCTCACCCCAAGGGTCCAGAAGTTCTGAGACGGTCCTTGGGGGGTGCAGACTTCAACTCCCAGAATCCACCTGGCGCAAACTCCTTTTTGGCCACTGGACAGTGGTCAGCTGGTCACTTTTCAGGAGTTGGTGCAGGGGGACTCTGGATAGCAATTTTTCACCTGTAGCAAACAGGGAGTCCCTCCTTGAACCAGTTGAAGCCAGGCAAAGTCCTTCTTGTGGTGAAGCCCAAGTGTGCAGCTGGTGCAGTCCTTCTGAGTGCAGGTTCCAGATGCAGGCCAGGGGTCCAGCAGGGCAGTCCTTCTTCTCCTTTAGTTCTTTTCTTGTTGAATTCTGGTAGGGATCTGAGGTGTGGGTGCAGGTCTGCCAGTTTTATCCTTGCTCCTGGGTGAAAAGCAGGGGGGTCCTGGTTCTCCAATCAGGTACAGGGTCGTCCCCCTGTGATGACCACTTCCTGGGAAGTGTGGCAAAAATCCATCCCAGTGGGCAACATTCTCTAAAAATCCAACATGGCTGAATCTGATTTTTGGAGGTTACATCTGGCTGAGCCCACCCACTGGTGTGGCTAAAAATCATAAACACACCCCTCTCCTGCCCTCTCCTAATCAAATCAAGGGGGCACCTAGTTGTCTGGGTTTGCAGGATGTGGGGGTGTTGCTGGTTGCTCCAAATGTCCTTCTCTGCCTTTGAAGACCAGTTTGGCAGCCCTCCCCCTTCCTGCCTCACCATCTGCTGAGGGGAGATTCTCTCCCCCAAGCACATTCCTTTGTGTGAAGCCAGGCCACTTCACACCTCATCAAGGTAGCTTGACCAAGCTGCTGCAGGCTGGCCAATCAGAGCACAGCAGCAAAAACAATGCAGGGCTGAAATTGGCAACTTTTTAGGTAAAGTCTAAAACTCTTTACCTGAACAAGTTATATTAAATCCAACAACTGGAAGTTGTGGGATTTATTACAACAATTAATTTGATACCAAATTCTTGGTATGCAACATTTAAGGAGACTTTAAAATTTAAAATAAAGTCTCCCCATTCTAGCCTATGAAGGCCATTTACTTCAATGAGGGAAAAACAAATTTGGCTGTTTTTACCTCACCAGGGTTTATAAATCTATTTTTATAAAGTCCCTGCTTATAGTTACATGGCACCCAGCCCTAGGGGCACATAGGGCACACCTTAGGGGTGACTTATATGTAAAAATAAGGTAGTTTAAGACTTTGGAACTACTTTTAATTCCAAAGTCGAATTTGCATATAACTTTAATTTAAAAGCAGCCAGCAAGGCAGGCCTGCCTTTAAAATGACACTGGGCACCTCAGCAGTGCACCTAGGTGTGCACCACCTATGCTGTGGTCCCTAAACCTACATGCCCTACCATATACTAGGGACTTATAGGTAGGTTAACTTAGCCAATTATAATTAGCCTAATTTGCATATCCATTTTACACAGAGCACAGGCCCTGGGACTGGTTAGCAGTACCCAGGGCACCATCAGAGTCAGGAAAATACCAGCATAAAGTGGAAAATGGGGGCAAAAAGTTAGGGGGCCTCTGCAATCAGCCCTGTTTTCTCACATGGCTCATCAGGATATGCAGGCTACACCCTAGCTCCCTTTGTCTCACTGTCCAGAGGGCATTCAGAAACAGCCCAACAGTCACACTGACCCAGACAGGCAAACCACAAACAGGCAGAGTCACAGAATGGTTTAAGCAAGAGAATGCCTACTTTCTAAAAGTAACATTTTTAAACTAACAATCTAAAAACCAACTTCACTAAAATGTGTATTTTTAAATTGTGAGTTCAGAGACCCCAGAGAGTTCAGAGAGAGAGCATATCTGCTCTCAAAGGGAATATACACTTCAATGTTATTTAAAGGCAGCCCCTTGTTCACCTATGGGAGAGATAGACCTTGCAACAGTGCAGACTGAATTTAGCAGGATTTTACTGTTAGGACATGTAACACACATCAGTACATGCCCCACCTTTAACATACAATGCTCCCATGGGGCTACCTTGGGCCTACCTTAGGGGTGCCTTACATGTACAAAAAAGAAAGGTTTAGGCCTGGCAAGTGGGTATAATTGCCAAGTCGAATTGGCAGTTTAAAACTGCACACAAAGACACTGCAGAGACAGGTCTGAGCAATGTTTTCAGGGCTACTAATGTGGGTAGCACAACTATTGCTGCAGGCCCACTAGTAATATTTGATTTACAGGCCCTGTGCACCTTTAGTGTACTCTACTAGGGACCTACTAGTAAATACAATATGACATTCATGGACAGCAACTACATATTCATTTTATATAGGAGCACCTGCACTTTAGCACTAGCAGTGGTAAAGTGCCCAGAGTATCAAAAACTGATTCTAGCACACATCAACAACCTGGGAAGCAGAGGCAAAAAATTAGAGGAGATCACACCAAGGATGTCAACTCTATGTCTTGATTCTGACTACCACACTCTTTGCCAAGTCCAAAGGTTCAGTTGACCTCTATAGGTGAGATTGATGAGAGTATCCTACCTGAGCACTGGTGGTTTGTGAACTGGAACCGGGGAGAAATTCTTTCTGGGGTCCCAGCACTCACACAGAATGATCACAATATGCATGCTACTAATGGAGTGTATTCAGAACTCATCTACCCCTTTTTACTATTCACGATCCAGTAAGAGTCCTGCAAGATTATAAAAATGAGTTAAAAACATACACATTTATTTTGATCACAGTAGTTATCCATAAAACACCTCCCCTCTAAATCTAGGGGGACAGCATACCTTTATGCTGCCCCCTTTTAGAGCTATTTTCCTTCATTTCCACAAAACCTTAACATTTTTACCATAAACAGTAATACCATAAACATAAACCATAAACATTTAATTTCTAACATTCCAACAGCCAGACACTCAAAGCGCTACCTACCGGTGGTTGCCAGTAGGAAGTTATAGTTAGGACCATATTTCCATAGCAAAAGCGTTTTCTGACTTGAGTATTTCTTTGGCACCATCTGACAAATTTCACAACATTTTCCAAAAAAAGGGTTGCATTGGAAAGTTTCCTTGTGATCATTCAAGCTGCGGTTGAGAAAAAGGGGGCTGAAAAAAACCTTGTGTTTCCAATGTTAATTTCTATATGATTCTTTAGACATGACTACAGGCCGAACCACTGGATGGAATTCCATTCTGCTCACAGATCACGCTTTTGGTTATTTGGAGTAAATCCATTCAGTAGTTTTCTTGGGACTTGGCTTGAGCCGAGTCCAAGAAAAAAAAAGAAAAAAAATGGGGCAGGATAGGGACACCCTAACCCCTTAGCACTATTGTGGATGGGGGGGTTGGCAGAGGAAGGCCCCCAGAGCAAAAGAAAATATATATATATATATTTTTGCACCACAAGTTCAAGAGATTTGCAAATTTGCTGCCAAAAAAAATCAGAAAAAAACATGTGCAGGCTTCCCCACTTGTTTTTTTTTGTTTGTTTATAAGCCCCCAGGTGGGCCAGATCCCAGGGCCATTACAAATTAGTGTGGAGGACCTCCTGCCTCCCCCCCACAATTCTGGGGACAACCACCTCCCTGGACCTTTTTTTTTTTTTTATGTGGGGGCACAGCCCCCTGCTGCTCTGGGGACCACCACCTCCCCATGTCTTTAAATTTTATATATACGTGGAGCACCCAAAGGACCACCACCTTCCCGGGGCATCGATTTAAAAATAGGTGGGGTACTCATGGCCCCCTGCACCACAGTGACCACTACCTTTCAGTGCCTCCAATTATATACATGCTTGAAGCATCTGATGGTCCTGGGGACTCCCACTACCCAAGGCCGATCCTGCTATGTCCTGGGGGGTCCCCCCTGGGACACAGCTGTTTGCTGAGGCTTGGCTGCAGCGCTGCAGCCAAACCAAGCCACAGCAAACACTGCTGTTTGACAGAGAGACCTTTAAAGCAGGTCCCGCTGTCAAACAGCAGATGTTTTATCTCTGTCCCCCTCAGAGATGAAATGCTTCAGCAAGCACGGAGCTGCTGTCTGCTGCTTGCTGAAGCAATAGCACTGTGGGGGAAGCCTTGTGGCTTCTCCCGGAGTACCAGGTAGTGCCAGGTAGCTTGTAAAGGGCTATTTTATTATTATGTTAATATATAATATTTAAATAAATAAAACATATATAGGGACCACAGCGGAGGGCTCCCTCATGGTCCCAGAAAGCCCACAAAGAGCATTTTTTTATTTTTTAAATAAATAGATAGATGCATAAAGAGGGACTGCCAGGGAGCCCTTAAGGGCCCCCTTGTGGTCCCAGTAACCCATAAAGGTCTAAAAAAGGCATTTAAAAAAACAAACACTGTAGCTCAGTGTGAAGGTTGTGCACTTTCACATTGCGCTCCAGGGGGTTTGAGTCCAGCTGGACTCATTTCATTTTTTTTTGTTAATAAAGAAAAAAATATTATATTTAAATATACATTTTTGATTTTAAGTTGGAAACAAATAACTATATCAGACACCAAAGGCTAAAAAACTCTCTCCCTCTCACTTTCTTTCTTTCTGTCTCTCTTTTAATCAATTCTCCCACTAACACACCCACTCAGTCACTTACGCACCCACTCGCAGTCCCACTCAGACACTCACACACAAACTCACAGACCCACTCAGACCCTCATGCACTCACTCAGATAGTTACGTACCAACTCACACACCCACTCAGACTGTCAAACACCAACTCACAGACCCACTGACACCCTGATGAATACACTCAGAGACCCACTCAAGCCCTCATGCACTCACTCGGACCCCCAGTCAGACCCTCACTCACCCACTCACACCCACTCAGATAATTGCACACCCACGCACACACCCACTCAGACATCACACACCTACTCATAGACCCACTGACACCCTGATGCACCCGCTCACGGACCCACGCACATACTGACGCACCCAGTAAAACACTTATGTATGCAGTCTCACACCCAGACACGGAAAGCCACTCTTACCCCTATATACAGCCTCTCACACCTATTCTCACACCCAGAAATGCCACAGACAACTTCCACAGTGCATGCGCAAAGGGCCGTGCACATCATCGGGTTGGGTGGTTAGTGGGGTTGGCAGCTGGAACTGGCTGCAGTCCAGCCCCAGTGGGCAACCTTTATTTTGCCGGGAGAAGGCTGTGCATGATGCAAGGTTGGGTGCTTATAGGGGGTTGGCCCTGTGGCCAACTGCCGCAACACACGGCCAAAAACTGTGCATGGCGGTGGTTGGATTAATGTATAGTAATGAATATTACTATCTGTTAAAAAAAACGTAGAAATCCACTGAAAAATACAAGGGTTACAGGGACGTTAAAGTTTGGTTCTGAATTTACTCATAAAAAGGAAATTTAGCAGTTATAGTAAGAGTTCTTTCAAGTAACTAAAACTCTCGCTCTAAGGGAACTATAACTCATGACTTCGCAATGCACAGCTAATTACTCCACAAGTTATATCATTGACGACATATTCTTTGCCATCTTTCATATTCTCACATCAAAATTTGCAATAAAATTATTGATGAGACAACTATGCATGCCGAGGGCGTGAGTAATAGTTACCTTAGGGCGCAAGTTGTAATTACTTGAAAGAACTCTAACTATAACTCCTGAATTTCAATGTTTTTGCATGAGTAAATTCAGAACCTAACTATAGCATATGGCTGGTAGCATGGTGGTCAATAAACAATACATGATGGATTGGGATGCGGCTCTGAGTGATTGTCAGTGGCTGTGATTAAGTCAAGCATTCCATGCATCACTTTGTTTAGCATTTGCCATACCAAGAACCAGGACAATCCTAAAAATGTGCAAGAAAAAAAAGGTAAAAAGTAGGTCTTCTCCTTGTAGGCTTTTAGGATGCAGAACAGTACCTCCATAGACTTCAGAAGTAATACAACCCTTCTGCTATTTAAAAAGTAACTAAAGGCTCAACAGATCAAGGAACACTATTTCCACACAGTGGGAATGATCCTGTTATCTGCTTTTTGTGAGCAACTTTGAGTCATCCCGTTGAGCTCTCACCAATTGTCCAGTGATCTCTTGCTTCCTAATTTGGATTGCACTATACAAATTTCATGTACGCACATACATCTATGTATATTTTACTTAAACAGCTGTAACGTTTATCATTGTCCAAACATTCAGGAAACATTCCGGTGGTTCTAGTTTATAGATTGCAGTTGTAGAAAAGAATGGTCCCCACCCCTCAAGTTTAGGTACAAAGGAAAATGTCCTTCTACAACTAGTTCCTTGGAACACTCAGCAGTGTCACCCTGGCATTGGTCAAAAAAGCTTTTTTCACTCCTGAGATACAAAGGAGAAGTTGTACGGGTACAAACAGGTCCATTGTCCGGTTACAATTGATCTACTGGGTTTCTAAACTCAACCACAGCTCCACTGTCTCCAGGATATTTCCCTGTATCCTGTGTCAGAATAAAAACTGCCCAGGATAAGTAGACACCACTGGAAAAACAAAAGTAGTGCTACATGTTCCATAGAATAGTTTGGGATATTTTACGGCAGCATTCTTATCCTCATCTGTTTCTGAAAGTTTACTCTTCAGAGTTGGTATAATATAAAGAGTGAAACGTCTGCAATTGCTGAGAACCCCTGCATGAATAACAATCTTACATTTTTATACCAAAGATTTTCAGAGGCTTAGTTCCTGTTTCAGTGTTTGTGCTTTGACAAAGGAACACACCAGAAAGATATTTTCATATCTTCTGCCCGCCTCTCTTTCTGCATAAATTCCATTCAAAGGCTGCCAAGTTATTTCTATTAACATCAAACAAAATATCCATTCCTTAACACCACATCTGTACTTCCCTCCTGTTGAACTTGTTTGCTAATGCAGGGTCATCCCCAATCTTTTTGCCTCCTGCCTCCTATTGTATCTTACCTGTTGCTGTTGGCTTTTCAACTCTGAGCACTTTACCACTGCTAACCAGTGCTAAAGTGCATATGCTCTCTGTGTAAATTGTATGTAATTGGTTTATCCATGACTGGCATATTTGATTTACTAGTAAGTCCCTAGTAAAGTGCACTAGAGGTGCCAGGGCCTGTAAATCAAATGCTACTAGTGGGCCTGCAGCACTAGTTGTGCCACCCACATAAGTAGCTCTGTAATCATGTCTCAGACCTGCCACCTGCCAACGTCTGTGTGTGCAGTTTTAACTGTAAATTCGACGTGGCAAGTGTACCCACTTGCCAGGCCTAAACCTTCCCTTTTCTTACATGTCAGACACCCCTAAGGTAGGAACTAGGTAGCCCCAAGGGTAGGGTGCAGTGTATGGTTAAGGTAGGATATATAGTAATGTGTTTTACATGTCCTGACAGTGAAATATTGCTAAATTCGTTTTTCACTGTTGCAAGGCCTGTCCCTCTCATAGGTTAACATGGGGGCTACCTTTAAATCTGATTAAAGTGTAGATTCCCCTTGGGAGCGGATGGACATGTGGAGTTTGGGGTCTCTGAGCTCACAATTTAAAAATACATCTTTTAGTAAAGTTGATTTTAAGACTGTGTGTTTGAAAATGCCACTTTTAGAAAGTGGGCATTTTCTTGCTTATACCATTTCTGTGACTCTGCCTGTTTGTGGATTCCCTGTCTGGGTCAGTTTGACAGTTGGGCTGGTTGCACCTCACCTCTTCTGGGAGGATCAAGCCGGGGCAGGTTGAGCCGACAGCCGTGTGAAGTCTCTGAATTATATGGGACCACGCTAGCTTGATACTTTACCTGATGGGGCCCATCCACTAGTATGAGGAGGATTCCTACTCTTTGAAGATCTCCCTAATAAGGGTAATATTTGACTTTACGATTAGGTAGGTTAATAGGTCCTGAAGAATCGCAATAGATCGTACAGACTAAATAGCGAGAAACATGTTGACCTTGATTGTATATTAGTATAGGGAATCTTTTTCCCATACACACCACACTCTGTGATTAAGAGATTTGATGATAGTTGGTGATATTTCTCTTGTGTAGGGGAGATTAGACCTAACCTTGCTTCTCCCCTCTATACTTGTTTTTAATCATGACAGAGGTTAGATATCTTAATAAAATACTTTTTACCTCTAGTCATCTTTAGCAGTATTTTTTCGATTCTTTGTTTACCAATCCTACATACTATATACATTGACTGGCCAATACTCACTTTTTTTGAAAAAAAGATCTCTGGCAAAGAGTCCCTTGGGGGGCCCGTCAGGCATTGCAGTGCCGGCCTGACGTGGAGCATAGCCCTATGATGGAGCATGTCACCAAAAGGTGAGTGAGGGCTCCTGTTCCAAATTGTTCAATTCCCAGGGACCGTGGATATATAGGATTCCATTTCCTTGAGTGGAACTGTGTATACATTTTTTGATTTACATGTTAGACAGGAGTTCTATACACAGGACCAGGACATTCTCATGTCCAAATCTCCCATATTATTTCTGCCCCTCTGTGTTTTTTGGTTTGTGTTGCACCTCACACTAGACAGTGTCACGAAAGGAGCTGGGGTGTAGTCTGCATTTCCTGATGAGCCATCTGTGCTAGGAGGGAGGGGAGGAGTGGTCACTCACACCTGAAAGGGCTGTGCCTGCCCTCACACAATGCAGTCTCCAACCCCCTGGTGAGTGTCTGGGCCCTGGCCTGGGCAAGGCAGGATTTCACATTCAAAAGAGACTTTACTTTGAAGTAGGCCTACTTCAAAGGAGAAATTGAGTATAAGAAGGGCACCCAAAACCACAGACTTGAGAAACACTTCTGGAACCAAGAGGAACCTCTGCCTGGAGAAGAGCTGAATAGCTGAGGAAGAAGAGCTGCCCTGCCTATGACTGTGCTTTGTGGAGCTATCCTGCAGTTGCTGCTTCTGCCTGAGTAAGAGGGCAAAGACTGGACTTTGTGTGCCTTCCATCTTGAGAAGAAATCTCCAAGGGCATGATCTACGGCTTGCCTCCTGTTGTTTGAAGACTCAGGGACAGCAAAGACCTTTCTCTGCCAGCACCTGGAGTTTCTGGAGAGACTCCTACTCTGCCCTGTGGTGCCCATCCAGTTCCTGGAACCCTGAAAGGAGAAGCTGGCAGCCTAAAGACAAGGAAATCCACGCACAGAGTGCCGTGCGTGGAAAAGATTTACGTGACTCCGATCGGCAGCTGAAAAAACGCCGCGCCGCCGGCTCCGCAGCTGAGAAACGACACTCGAAGGAAACGCGACCGAAGAATCGACGCACAGAGCAGGAGAAACGAAGCGCTGCATCGCTGACGGAGGCTGGGAGATCAGGGTTTTCAGATCATCGTGCGGCTGGATTTCTGACTCACACCCGCCCATACGGGGTTATTTTTGACGCACAACTGCCCGTGCGGGGTTATTTTTGACGCGCACCAGGTACAATTTCACGCTAGCAGCGCTAGTGTGTGTTTAAAACTACTTAAAGACTCTTTTTGCATTTTTATTGATAACTTGACTTGTGTATGGTGGATTTTTGTCATTTTGGTCTTGTTTTGTTTAGATAAATATTTCCCATTTTTCTAAACTGGTGTTGTGTCATTTTGTAGTGTTTTCATTACGTTACTGTGTGTGTTGGCACAAATACTTTACACCTAGCACTCTGAAGTTAAGCCTACTGCTCTGCCAAGCTACCAAGGGTGTAAGCAGGGGTTAGCTGAGGGTGATTCTCTTTTAGCCTGACTAGAGTGAGGGTCCTTGCTTGAACAGGGGGTAACCTGACTGTCAACCAAAGACCCTATTTCTAACACCTCCCTATTGTGAGTGGCTCCACTATCATGTGCTAAGACTGCATGCCAAATTAATCTAGTGGTTTGACTTCCCTTTCATAGGGAAATATTGGCCTAGGTATGGAGGAACGTTTACTTCCTACCAACCCTTCTAGCACCCTTTTTGTGCCTGGCCTTTGAAGTCAGGTGGTTTACTATCTGAGTCCCAATGGAAATTAGGCATGAAATATGACAGTGAGACATGGCCACTAAAAGGTCAGTAAATGAATGTGAATATGCTTTTGCTGAACACCGATACATGCTTCAGCCCTTCATTCCTGTACACCAAAAATGATATTTGTGTGACTGTGCAAAACATTTGCACACTAATACAGTAAACCTGCCAAGGTGTTAATTAAAACAACTTTTTAACAAAACGTATTTTCATTTTCAGTGCAGAATACATATAGCTGTAATTTCACAAGAAGGCCCCATTTCTTCCAAAGGCCCCTTCCAAATTCTAAAATGGGTAAAACAGGAACGATGTGAAGCGCTTCGTACTATTTCTTACGTGGTTGTTAGCTTATATTAGTCACGCCCATTACTAGTTTCCCCTGTTAAGGTGCTAAAGAGTGCTTTATACCTCTTGACAGGTTCCTAAAGCTCTTGCTTGCCAGTCTTTTGCTGTTGGTCTATCCTCTCATTGTAATGCCTACCTATTAGTAATCTTGTTTTCATTACATAAATATCACCACTTACCTGCTTCCCATTGTTTGCCAGTATTGTGAGTAGTGAAATTAAATCGTGTTACCTCCTTCCTGTCTCTCTGAATGGGGCATTTTCTGAGGACTGTGTGACATGTTGCACTGCTTATAACTTTGGTACTTCGTTCCTGAGGACCTCCAGTTTCTTCTTGTGGCTTCACCTTCTAGTTGATGCTCCCTGGGCTTGGTAAAGGCACCTCGCAGCCCTGTCCCTAGTTTTGCTTGGTGGCAGCAGCTGCTATTTGTATCCTTTTGCAGACCTTTGTCTCTTTCTTATTCTACCACACGTAGCTTCATAGAGCCCTGACTTGCAGCGATGGTGGTCTGTTCTAGTGCGCTTAATGTGGATTGACTGCTCAGAATATTGTGCACCTCGTTTGTTCTGTCTGTAAAGTGTGTTCCACCTCTGGCCTTCGAGTCTTCTGCAATCTGCTCTCAGCAGGCTTACTTGTCAGTGAAACTTCCCCGGGGTCTGATTCTGGTTATAACCAAGCATTACCTGGAGATAAATGTACAATCTGTCAGTGAATGTTAATAATGGATATTTGCTGTAACCACGGGGAAAGTAGTATCTGGCTAGAAACACTTTGCTAGGCTGAACAAAGATTTGTTCTCCACAAATGTGGTCGCCTGTTTGATTTCGTTTTCTTACTCCACTGTTTCAAGAGAGATTTTGTACAACACTTCATATTATTCCATCAACGTTACTGCTGCACTGACTGTGGGCCGTAATAATATGCATGCATGGCAGCAGTGATAAAACGCTATTTGGATGCCAGCACAGATTTTTCCTGTACTGTATATATAGTTTTCTCTCAGTTTTCTGGACTGGTCACATTCTGGTGGCTAACCCAACAAGCTTCCCCTCCGCAAAACAAAGCCCAATGGACTATGTACAATATTTTCGCCAAAAAACGCCAACACTTGCATTTTTTAAAAGACACCCCAGAAAAAGCACAAACGGCTTGGCATAGTTTAATAATCTATTGCAAACGTTGCAAGGCAGAAATCGCTGATCTAATCAAGTAGTTCAGGATTTTCATGATTATGTGCCACACTAAATTTAAAAAAAAAAGAAAAAGCAAGAAGCAAAACAGTAAATTCCGGAATGAAAAACAAACCATATGCTTCTGAAAACATAAAGCTGTTTATGCAGGGAACATTGTTCCCCCGAGTATTTTCTGCAAGAACATATGTCTCTTGTACTGTGAACACTACACAGTTTGCCAAATTGATAGCAAATCAAGTTACAAATACATTAAACCCTGCTCGCCGAAAAACACAAGTAAGAGAACCAGACGAAGACAAACGAAAAGCTAAATTATTTCAAGATGTAAACACATATTTCAAATTAGGGGAATTCGAATTTGCACAGCATGCGAGTTACCTAAAAGGATGGAGGAAACGTGCTGTTTCAGTTTTGCACTAGGGAAAGATATTGGAAACAGTGATTCAGTACTGAGTTTGCAGAATGGGAAATAGGAAATAGTGAGAAGTAACTTTATTCAGCATTTTAAATGCAAAAATTGAAGATATAGTTGAAGAAAGTTAGGCACGACTACGATCCTTCATGTTTCACCTCCCCTTTTTACATTTTTGGGCTACTGACAAAATATTGGAGTGCATGTAAAGATGACGTCTTCAACAGAAATTATCTGGAACTTTAACAAGTGCTTCTCCTTTTACCATATACAAAGTAGGTGAAGTTGCACACTGGCTTTCAGGACTGCCTTAGTTCTACTCAAAATGCATGATGGTACATGTACCGAGACATTGTCCATATTCACCTTAGAAAGTTAGTTGCTTGCATGTTCAAGCACAGCCCGATGCTTGGCATTCCTTGACACACGTTTCATACTTTCAGTATTCTTCAGAAGGTAGGTCTTGGAGAGATGCCATGTCTTGATGCTGTATTATTCATTAATAAGTGCAATCACAGCTCCCAAGTGCTGGCCCCAGGCTCTCTAAAACTAAATGACAAATTCCTCTCATAAGCAGGAACCAGCTGCAATCAATCAAATTAGGTTGGGTTGGATTGCACACAGAATGACAAGACTGTCTGTCCCAGTTCTCCAAAAAGGCATGATGGTACACGAAGTCACAAATAGCTTTTACTCACTGTAGTTCCTTGCGTATTCAAATGCAGTCCAGTGTCTAGTAAGCCTTGACACACACTGCATACTTTCACCATTCTTCAGAAAGGTAAGTCTTGGTGCTGGGACATGGCGTGCTGTGGTATTATTCCTGGAATAGCGGCAGCATGGCTGTCAGGTAGTAACCCCAGCCTCCGAAAACCAAATTCGGAAGCTTCACTATTGTGCAGGTGGGTTTTAGGGTTTATCGAGGAAGTTGATTTTGGGGTTGTGACATTTCCTACGTGCCTGACCATAAAAAATAGCTAAACTGGTTTAAAAAAAAAAAAGCATCCACTGAGCAACCTTGATGAGGTTGTATATTGGCTGCAAGACGATCCCAGTTTTCCCCAAATGCATTAACGGACGTGTAGTCACAAATAGCTTTTACTCATGGTAGATAAGAGGTTCCGTGCATGTTCAGCTGCAGCCCTGTGCTTGATAACCCTTTCACATGGATCACACTTTCAGTATTCTGCAGGAGGTTAAGTTTGGTGAGAGGGGGGCTTGTCTTGCACCGTGTTATTCATGAATAAATGCCACCAGTGCTCCCAGGTGCTAAGATGAAGCTACAAACACCAAATAACAAGGTCTCCTAATAAGCAGGACGCTGCTGCAATCATTCAAAGTGGTTGTGATTGCTCACTAGCGAGACATACTTTCCCAATTCTAACCAATGCATCATGGGACATGTAGCCACAAATAGTAATTACTCATTGTAGATAAGTGGTTGTTTGTATGTTGAAGTGCAGAACAGTGCTTAGTAACGCTTGACACACGCTTCATACTTTCAGTGTTCTTCAGAAGGGTAAGTTTTGGTGGGGTGCCATGTCTTGATTCTGTATTATTCATGAATAAGTGCAAGCACAGCTCCCATTTGCCAACGCCAGGCTTTGGAAAATAGATTACAAATCAAAATGCCCCGAACAAGCAGGAGCCAGCTTCAACCAATCAAAGTGTGTTGGATTGCGCATAGGATGGCAAGGCTTAGGCTTCCCTAGTTCTTCGCAAATGCATGATAGTACATTTCGTCAAAAATAATCTTTATTCACTGTAGGCAAGTGGTTTGCATATTGGATTGCAGCCCAGTGCCTGGTAACCCTTGACACAGGATACATATGTTAAGCATTTTTCAGAACGGTAAATCTTGGCGAGGGACGTGTCGTGCAGCTGGTATTCCTGGATAAATGCCAGCACAGCACTCGTGGTAACCCCGGGCTCCGAAAACCTAACCTTAATCTCCGCTATGGAGAAACAGCATTCTGCAATCAATCGAAGAGGGGGGGATTTAGGACTGCTCATCGAGGCTCCAATTTCCAAATCACAAGCTCCTCTAACGAACAGAAGGCTGCAGCAATCAATCTAAGTAGGTGAAGTTGTACACAGGCTGGAAAAATACTATCACAGTTTCCCCCAAATGCATGATGGTACAGGTAGTCACAAATAGTCTTTGCTCGCTGTAGATAACTGATTGCTTGTATGTTGTGCAGCCCAGTGCTTGATACCCTTGACATGAGATTCTTAATGCAAGCAGGAGGTCTGGGACAGACTTGTGAGCAGTTTGCAGGTTAACTCCATAGCAATGTCTATAATAGCTCCTACCACTTGATGGGGCGGTGATCAGTTTCATTAGTAGATGTCTGCACGTTGGATCTCTGTGGCATTTATCCATTCACACTTAACACCAGGTCATGTGTCATACAATAGACTCTTTGCCATTCAACAGAACAAAATACTAGTGTCCAGGACTACACAGCACTGTCTCGGCTTCCACTCGCTAACGACCAGAAGAAGTGTAAGTTATGGACTGCCTTGATCTTCATTTACCATAATGTACTGGGAACTTGTGATTAGTGTGAAACTCCACTTCCTAGCATTGCATGCTGCCATATGCAAAGCAGATGTATACAGCAATAACAAAGTGTGCAAGCATAAGAAGTGTTACATTTTGTTAAAGTAGATGAAGTGGAGAAGAACTGATGGGAGTGCCAAAGAAGCTGCATTGGCTTGTGATGGAGCTCCTGGTATTTTTAACTTTCATGGAATTTCATAGTACACATCAGCATGCACACAAAGGGGTGGTCAATCAAGGTGCTCTGCAGAAAATCCAAATTTCGCACACTATTGTTTTGTTATTAGCACTCATTCCTTTGCCTAGTAACAGACATTAGAATTCTATGCAAGAAGCATTTTGAGCACTCTTTGGAACAGACAAGTGGTCACAATTGTAAGTGCTGTGTCACACAGAAAGATAGTTGCCAAGAATGATTATGTTTCGAATTTCAGGTAATTGTTTTATTTCCCTAATTCACTTATCAGTGCACCTTCCGTAAAAGTAAAAGTACAGTAGTGAGAATACTAACTAAATGTCTAACAGTGCTTATCATAATGGGATATTAGCCATTGTGAAAACTGTTCTACAACTTGTGTGTGCACTAAGAAATCTGGATGAGTCCATCTAGCATCAGTTGGTGCTGGTGAAGGAGCACTCCTTTGATGAGGCATGCCACCTTGTGTAAGAATTTGCTTCCTCTTTTAAAAATAAATAAAAATAATTGTGAATGTACTAAGTCAGAGGCAAATAAGCTCCCTCAAGTAAAGAAACAAAACCCTTCAGAATAGAGCCTTTGAGCCTGTTTGGCTTTTGTATTACACAAATAGTTGGAGTTTTTCCAAAGAAATAAGAATGAAACTAGAAGAGCTGAGGTTGAAGCTCAATTTCTTTTATGACCATTGGGAATTACTAGTATGTATTGCAAAGGAACAAAGATTCACTCCAAAAAGGCAACTTTGTTTTCAAAAAATATTTATGCAGCCTCTTTCATAAAGAGATAGGCCATTCTTCTGTCCCTCAATGCTGAGAAAGCTTTTAACATTGGGGAATGGAGCTTTCTCAGAAAGGTGATAAAAGCACGAGGTTTCTGGCACGACTACGTGAACATGGTGTGGACTGGATACACTTTGCTAGTGGTGACGATTAGGGTCAACGATATGGACTCTGGACAGGTTTGGATGTGTGGGACACCAGTCACGGCTGCCCTCTGTCCCCTCTCCTGTTTTGTCATATCTAGCACCTCAGGTGCAGAGAATCTGAGGCAATGTGATAATATGGGGAGGGGGATCCACCTCGACTGCAACATATTTAAATTTGCGGTGTTCACAAACAATACCCTGGTATTTCTGATGGAACTGATCACATTGCTCTGAGGAGTTCTGGGAGTATTGAGCTCTACTGTGAACATGTCCAAATGTGAGGCCCTTAGCCTCATGTTGCAGGGGAAATCGCTCTGAAAGGATGCCAACCTTTACCTGAAGCTTACATTTAATATATGGGGATTAACCTGATC
Source organism: Pleurodeles waltl (assembly GCF_031143425.1). Lineage (NCBI taxonomy): Eukaryota > Metazoa > Chordata > Amphibia > Caudata > Salamandridae > Pleurodeles > Pleurodeles waltl. The sequence continues at coordinate 1,475,803,622 of NC_090444.1, forward strand.
TCAAGGGTCCAAGGACTTTTCACCTCAAACTATGTGTTTCTATTATCCACACAGAGAGCTCAGCAAAGGTGGCATAACTCCCTCTTCATGCATCCAGGATGCATGGCATCCTTTACGATGGCCATCCTGCTGAAGTTACTCTTCATCTTTCATGCATTGGTGATTCCAGTATCTGGGAGCATGCTGGATAAGCTCCATACAGAGAGGGGGGAGTTTCAGGATGGCATTGAGAAAAGGCTATTCCCACCCATAGAGCAAAGTCTCAGTGTCCCCTGCTACAAGGCAGGCCAGTTAAAATACATGTGGGTTTATTTAAGAAAACAAATGGAGGTGAAGTGCAGCTTCCTGGACCACATATTGACAGACTGGACACTTTGAGAGTGATAGCGCGCCTGGTCCTTAGTAAGTAAACTTACAAGGGGACGCGTACAGGCTGATGAACCTTTTGAATCACATGGAGTATCCTAGTCATGCGGTGACTACTGAATCGATAGCTAACATCAATTATCAAGAAACATTCTATGGAAAACAGCTTAAAACCATCTACTCATGAATAATCACAACTCAGTAATGAGTTAAACAACTTTATTTCCCTATTGTTTAGAATTCTAAATCATCCGTTAGTTCAATCTTTATTCAATCCACTCAATTTATTAATTAATTAATAGAAAACATAATCACTTGAAGGAAACATATGCGACAATGCAATTTCATAAACTAAGAATACCAGCATTAATAGCGAAGTTCAGCAAATAAGTTTGTCAGTCATTTGTCACTGTCAACATCACCCTCAACAGCCTACCTAACCAAGATTAGCATCAGCATGTGGGTCTTCATGGGAAAAACCTTTTAGAGAAAACATTAATTTGGAAAGATATATTTAAAAGAGAATTTCTATAATCAGCGCAGTTGGTACGTAGAAGAAAAGGCATAATTCGTCAGTCACTTTTTCATAACTACCTATCCAGGATGGATCAGCAACAAGTCAGTCTTTGTCTTCAGGTCATCAAATGGTCAGCCACAGATCAGGCTCACAGAATATGAGCCAATGTGAGCACCTCGGACAGCATCTTCTGACGTCATCAATTCTCCCCTCGCATCTAAAATTTCAGCCCCTTGTCATGACTTTTTATTAGAGTCTCCCAGTCCATCCCCCTAATTTCTAATTGGTCAGTCAGCAGATAAAACTTTAACCTATGGTATTTGTTTACCGAATCTACTAATTTCAATATCAGTCTGTTCACAAGATGCGGATTGGTTCACTTTACGACGTCCTCATCATCCTGCTCTTCAGGTATCGAAATTGTTGCATGTTCCTCTTCAGTCAGTGCCTTCATTGTTCAAGTCCTGGGAAAGTACATTTAGCCTACTCTACACATAATTGTATCAAATTCTCTTCGTCATCTCCTGTCCGCCGGTACATTAAAGAAAATTCTAGCTAAGCAACTTTAACATTGAGCGGGTCAAGGCTAGTTCGTAGCAGCTTCTTTGCAAGTGCCGTTATTGTTTTCTGCTCTCAGTGTGCGAGGCCTAAGGAGACTAGGCCTTTAGTTCAGCTAATTTAGCACTACAAATTAATGCAAAACATAGGTTATACATCTCATTATAACATATTATTACATTTTTTCTCATATATTTTCATTATTTCTTACAGTTTCAGTTCTATTAGTACACATAGTGATCACACCCCGAGGGCATATTTTCAAACGTGCACATTATTTTCTCTATGATTAATTTCTCTACGCATTTCCTATTAGCAAACACATATACATCATTAATAATTTTCTTAATTAGCATATCTGCTTCAAAGGTCCCTCCTCTGATGACTAAATATGTCATCACACCTTTCCTTATCAACATTTTACAAATCAGTCTCTGCTGTATTTTGTTTTCCTAAATTTTCTCTATAGATTCTTCCTCTGGGTTGTTTTCCCTCCTCTGATTATTTTTAGATCTCCTTAATTTTATCCTTTGCCATAATTTGCATATACCCCATAATCCTAATATACAAGCAATCACAATTAATATTCCCTGTACAATGTTCAATAATACCCCATTCCAAATTTGACTAAACCAATTGCCTAGTGAAGCAAATCCTTTCTCAACCTTTTCCCAAACCCCTGGTTCCTTCAGTTCTTTCAAATCCTTACTTGAATCAGTTAAGTTAGTAAGTAAGTCTTTTATCTCCTTATCATTATTAGGTATGTAAGAACAACAATGCCTAGCATTCATCATCCTACAGACTCCGCAGTCTTTCGCTAAAAGTATGTCTAAAGCAAGCCTATTTTGAAGCGTCATAGCTCTATCCTCAGCTAATTCAGTATCTAACAGGAGTTTTGCCCCTGTGAAATTTGTCAGCATGTTATCCACAACAGTAGACAACTTTCGTATCTTGATTGCATTCAAAATAACTCCTACAGAAGGAATTACTGCACCAAAAATATCTCCCACAATTGCAGAAGAGATTTCCCTCCTCTGTCGCTTAATATGTAATTCAGTCAATTTCGGAAATTTCTTTAAATCATCTATCTCATAAATCTTAGGGAAAACTATTCCCAAATAGCATGTCCCATACCATCTTCTAGGAATATGGTAATAAGCATTAAGTCCACAAATATAGTAAATCCCTGGAATCGCAGGGTCCTGACCATTCAGCATAAAGGTCCATTTACTCTGAAACAAAAACACATGCCTACATTCACTTATTCCCACAAATAAAGTGTCAGTGCGTGATTTTGGCCTATATATATATATATATATATCTATATATATATATAGAGAGATATATATATATATATATCCAAAGCTTCCCTACATGTAATGCATCTGAAGCTAATTTCCCTTTGCGTTTTAGGAGCAATGTAAGCATAATCATTCTTGTAAGTTCTCTTCTCTAATCCTTTCTCTAACTTCTCCTTCAATGCCTTCCTCCTTTCATCAGTATGCTCTATAAAGCTCTTTTCTAACGGGGTGAGTAAGCATGTCAGATTGTTCTTGTGAGCGTACGTGGTGCCAAACATTAATGTTGGTTAAAAGAAGCCTCTAACTAATACTATATCATGCTCTTTAGCTATTTTACTCAGATACCTAATAATAGGAACAAAAGAAAACACAAGGTCATAATTTGGATAAAAGTATTGTGTATACTCTTGGTTATAGAATATTGTTAGTAGCAGACTACAGCTTATGCCATATGTTCATGGCAGACTATGGTACGTAACCCCTTCTTCCACCGAGGAAGGAATTTGTGTACACACAAGACAATTCCTTGCATCCATCAACTCAACATACTCACTCAATAAGAGATAGAATACATTAGAAGAAAGCACTCCTTGAGCATTAGTATAGTCATGCAAGTATTTCTCATGTAACTTAAACCTTTCTAGAGCTGTTAGTGTAGTAGTTTCAGGAACAGAAACAATATCAGCCTTTTTCATATCATGAGGAGACATTCCCACAATCATTATTATGAACATTATTCCACACATAATTGCCACTCCAACACTCAAATACCTACAATATCTAATGTTCCTAACACGGTTATCTAACTCAGCCATGATCTGTAAAGAATCAGAAAGTAGAAGCAACTCCTAGATATAACGCAACAGAAAAATAAAAAATTGAGGAATTTCTTTCTCACAGTTCAGTTTCACATCTAGGAACCCTTTCTCCTTTGTCAAAAATCGATTAGCAGCTTGTCACATCCAGGTTTCAATTGTCATATCAGGTGATCAGTGTCTTTTCCAGTTTTATTTCAACAGTCTTTTTCTTAGCTTTCTTTTAGATTAGCTCAACAATTCAGTCTTTTGGTCACCTTCAGGCTACATGAAAGTACTGACTCGGAACTTCTCTATCAAAACAAAAGGACATAAACTTGTGTTGCCATTCACTTGTAGCTGCATATGCCCACTCAGGACCTGCGTAACTTTGACTTGCTATTCTATTCCTTTTCAACCTTCATTCACCACCTAATTCTCCTTCACTTAATTCTTCCTTTCTCGTAGTATCCACTTCTTCCTCTATTGTTTCATTTATGACCAATTCCTTCTTCTTCCCAATTTGCGATTCAGGCCAATTATCTCCTTTTCTTTCTCTATTGTGTTTTCTCTTGATGGACCTGCAACGGGTTCAGGAGGAGTCAAATCATCTTGACTTTGATCCGTCTCAACTCTATCACCCTCTTGATCTGGTACTCACTCTGTTTGCTTTTCAGCACCGTCTGCTTCTGGGAGAACCCCTGCTGTGCTTGGTTCTCTGCTGAGTTAGGCTCTTGCTCACCCTCCTGTAATTCTTCACTCTCGTCTCTAACAGGAGTGATAGACCCATCTTCCACAAGCTCAGGTTCAACCTCAGATTCAGCTTGCTCTTGTTCCGGCTCATTTACATTCACTTGTTTCACTGTTGTTGGTGCTCTCAACAACACTTCTTCATGATCTTGCGGACTCATCACTCTCTTCGTATGGCTTGCATGTATCCAGTTTGGCAGTCCTGCACACTTTACAGCTGTCGTAGTTGTTAGCACCACCTGGTAGGGACCTTTCCAACGTGGTTTCAAACAGGTTTTGCGAATGTGCTTTTTGATGATGACCCAATCTCCAGCTCTCAGATTGTGACCTGGGTCATGGATGGGTGGCAGGGTAGGGGCCTGCACCTGCTGATAGAGAGGGCAAACCACATCAGCCAGACCTTTGCAGTAGTCCAACACCATATCATCTGTAATATTGACAAGTGCATTGGCTGGAATTGCTGGCAATCTCATTGTTCTGCCCATGAGGATCTCATGGGGTGACAGCCCTGTCTTCCTGTCAGGTATATTTCGCATTGACATCAACACCAAAGGTAATGCGTCTGGCTATTTCAGATTGGTAGCGGCACACATCTTGGCAATTCTTGATTTCAATGTCCCATTCATCTGTTCCACTTGTCCTGAAGCTTCTGGGCGATAGCTACAATGCAACGTCTGCTCAATGTTTAGTGCTGCACATATTAGTTTAATCACCTCGTGATTGAAGTGAGTTCCCCTATCTTATTCTAAAGAGATCGAAAATCCAAACCGTGGTATTAACTCTCGAAGCAACAGGTTTGCTACTGTGAGACTGTCATTTCTTCGTGAGGGGTATGCTTCAATCCAATGACTAAAGACACACACAATCACCAACACGTACTTCAAATCACCACATGCAGGCATCTCAATGAAATCCAACTGCATCCTGCTGAATGGACCCCCTGCTCTTCCAATGTGGCTCAAATGTACCACTGTCCCTTTTCCCACATTTAGTTGCTGACAAATTACACATCGATGACACACTGACTCTGCTGCTTGCCTGAATTTTGGATTGAACCAATCAACCTTGAACAACCTGACCATGGCATCCCTTCCAATATGTGCCTGGCCATGGTAGTACCTGCCCATCTGAGACAATAAACTATTGGGCAACACCATCTGACCCTCCTCGGAAACCCAAATTTCATCAGGTCTTTGGATACATTTCAGCTTGACCCAAAGTTGTTTCTCCTCCTTATCTGCATTCTCCTGCCAGGTTTTCAATTCTTCTAGAGTAGCAATCACTTTTAAGGCATAACTTGTGCAATTGTTCTCTTCCTCAGGCATCAATTCCCACTTGTCTTTAAACGATATACAGTTCAATGCGCAAAACCTTGCAACTTGATCTGCATATCCATTTCCCAATGAAATGTAATCCTGCATCTTTTGATGTGCACTGCATTTTACCACTGCAATTTCTTCAGGTTACTGTATTGCGTACAACAACTCTTTTGTTCTGTCACCATTTGCTACTGGTGTTCCAGTAGGGGTCAGGAAACCTTGTTGCGACCACAGCTGACCAAAATCATGAACAATCCAAATCCATACTGTATCTGTAAGCATTATGGGGGTCATTCCGACCCCGGCGCCCGCCGGCCCACCGGGAAAGACCCAGCAACGATGAAGCCGGCTCCGAATGGAGCCGGCGGAGTTGCTGGGGTGCGACGGGTGCAGTGGCACCCGTCGCGATTTTCAGTGTCTGCCAAGCAGACACTGAAAATCTTGCTGGGGCCAGTGGCATGGGCAGTGCAGGGGCCCCCAGGGGCCCCACGACAACCGTTCCCGCCAGCCTCTTCCTGGCGGTGTAAACCGCCAGGAACAGGCTGGCGGGAAGAGGGTCGGAATCCCCATGGCGGCGCTGCTTGCAGCGCCGCCATGGAGGATTCCTTAGGCCAGGGGAAAACCGGCGGGAAACCGCTGGTTTCCCTTTTCTGACCGCGGCTTTACTGCCGCGGTCAGAATTGGCCAGGAAGCACCGCCAGCCTGTTGGCGGTGCTTCCGTGGTCATTGGCCCTTTCGGTCAATGACCGCCAGGGTCAGAATGACCCCCTATGACTCTTAGGTGGTCATTACAACCCTGGCAGACGGTGTTGAAGCGGCGGTAAGACCGCCAACAGGCCGGCAGAACATTTTTTGGAATTACGATTGTGGCGGAAACTGCCAACAAAGACAGCCACTTTAACACTCCGACCGCCATGGCGGTACAAACAAACAGCTCGGCGGTCACTGCCAACAGACAGGCGGAGGACAATGTACCGCCCACACTATTATGACAGGTCAATCCGCCACCTTTTCCGGGGCGGATTCACCGCGGATAAAAACACGGCGGAAACCGGCATTTCGAAGGAAAAACGCTCACCTCTACACTCTACGCGAGGAAGGAGGACACCATGGAGCCGGAACTCCATATTCTTCTTGCGATAGTCTTCCTGCTCCTGTACCAGGAGCACCAACGCCGGCGGCGAAGACCACGGTGAGTACTGCACCTACGACATAGGGGAGGGGGGAGGCAAAAAACAGGGACACTCACACACAACACCCCAACCCTCACCCCCACCCTCACCCACTACAACACACACACCAATGCATATCCAAACATTACAGTAACACCCCCCCCGGAAGAATTCAAATACAAAAGGAAATGAGTGTAACCATTGTAATATATCAAAATTCAGTAAGCAAAAATATATATATATGCACTATTAACAAAATATACACCACGATTAGTAGTCCAGGTATTGCACCATTCATAGTCCGTGGACCACTGGGCCCAAATTGCATGGGCGAGGCCCACACAAGATACCCGAACATGACGGAGAGAACACTGCTGGGGCATTAGATAGAAATACAACAGGCACCTCAGGGGGAAGGGAAGGGGGGGCACCTCAGCCGGATGAGTGCACGACGCCAGATCCACGAAGGGGCTCCATGCCCATTGATGTATCCTGGGGAGTGCAAAGCCACAGTTCCACAAGTCTCTACAGTGGGTGGTTTGCCCACTGTACCATCCTGGGGAGTGCAAAGCGACAGTCTCTCAAGTCTCTACAGTGGGTGGATTGCCCACTGTACCATCCTGGGGAGTACAAAGCCACAGTCTCTGAAGTCCCTACAGTGGGTGGTTTGCCCACTGTACCATCCTGGGGAGTGCAAAGCCACAGTCTCACAAGTCTCTACAGTGGGTGGGTTACCCACTGTACCATCCTGGGGAGTGCAAAGCCACAGTCTCACAAGTCTCTACAGTGGGTGGATTGCCCACTGTACCATCCTGGGGAGTGCAAAGCCACAGTCTCTGAAGTCCCTACAGTGGGTGGTTTGCCCACTGTACCATCCTGGGGAGTGCAAAGCCACAGTCTCACAAGTCTCTACAGTGGGTGAGTTGCCCACTGTACCATCCTGGGGAATGCAAAGCCACAGTCTTTCAAGTCTCTACAGTGGGTGGTTTGCCCACTGTACCATCCTGGGGAGTGCAAAGCCACAGTCTATGAAGTCCCTACAGTGGGTGGTTTGCCCACTGCTGCATCCTGGGGAGTGCAAAGCCACAGTCTCTCAAGTGGATAACTGTCTCCACTGGTTCTGGAGGGGGACTGGTGCCCAGAGTGCTTCATCCTGCCAAGGACAGAGGTAGTGGATGCATGTGTCCACTGGTTCTGGAGGGGGAGTGGTGTCCAGAGTGCTTCATCCTGTGCAGGGCAGAGGTAGTGGATGCATGTCCCCACTGGTTCTGGAGGGGGAATGGTGCCCAGAGTGCTTCATCCTGTGCAGGACAGAGGTAGTGGATGCATGTCTCCACTGGTTCTGGAGGGGGACTGGTGCCCAGAGTGCTTCATCCTGTGCAGGACAGAGGTAGTGGATGCATGTCTCCACTGGTTCTGGAGGGGGACTGGTGCCCAGAGTGCATCACTCACCCTGTGACAGTCCCAGTTGCGTCACTGCCCCTGCTGCTCATGGGCCAGCGAAGTTTGAGTTGGCGGTGCTTGCCCTGTTCGGCGGTGCTTGCCCTGTTCAGCGGTGCTTGACTTGACGGTCCTTGCCCTGTTCGGTGTTGCTTGCTCTGTTCAGCGGTGCTTGACTTGGCGGTCCTTGCCCTGTTCGGCGGTGCTTGCCCTGTTCAGCGGTGCTTGACTTGGCGGTCCTTGCCCTGTTGAGCGGTGCTTGCCCTGTTCAGCGGTGCTTGACTTGGCAGTCCTTGCCCTGTTCAGCGATGCTTGACTTGGCGGTCCTTGCCCTGTTCAGCGGTGCTTGCCCTGTTCAGCGGTGCTTGACTTGGCGGTCCTTGCCCTGTTCAGCGGTGCTTGACTTGACCGTCCTTACCCTGTTCGGCGGTGCTTGCTCTGTTCAGCGGTGCTTGACTTGGCGGTCCTTGCCCTGTTCGGCGGTGCTTGCCCTGTTCAGCGGTGCTTGACTTGGCGGTCCTTGCCCTGTTGAGCGGTGCTTGCCCTGTTCAGCGGTGCTTGACTTGGCAGTCCTTGCCCTGTTCAGCGATGCTTGACTTGGCGGTCCTTGCCCTGTTCAGCGGTGCTTGCCCTGTTCAGCGGTGCTTGACTTGGCGGTCCTTGCCCTGTTCAGCGGTGCTTGACTTGGCAGTCCTTGCCCTGTTCAGCGGTCCGTGCCCTGTTCAGCGGTGCTTGACTTGCCGGTCCTTCATTGCCCATCTGGCCTGGGGCTGGCGGGCCCTCCTGGGCAGCTGGGCTGTGGCTGGCGGGGCCTTCCTGGGCAGCTGGGCTGTGGCTGGAGGGGCCCTCCTGGGTAGCTGGGCTGTGGCTGGTGGGGTCCTCCTGGACAGCGACCATGGGGCTGGCAGTGGCGTCCTGGGCAGCGACGATGGGGCAGGCGGTGACCTCCTGGCCAGCGGGGAGGATGGCGGTCTTCTCCGCCGTGCTGCTCCTCCCAGACTTTGCTGGTTTCTTCTGCCCCTTCCCCACCTTGGGAGGAGTCACAGTTGAGTCCACACTCCCCCCAGGGACCCCTGTGAGCAGCTTGGGGGGCTGGAGTCTTCCCCCTCTCCCGCCGGGCACTGGCCAACTTCTGGTGCTTCACAGGGGGGGGACTGGCTGTGCTCTGGCTCCGTGACACACTGGCTGACCTGGTGGCTGGTGCACTCCACATACCTGTGACAACAGGCACCACTGGTCCCGGAGATTTTGTGTCTGAGGTGCTAGTACAGGACCTATGAGTTGGACGCGGGGGTGGTGGGAAATAGGTTAAGGGTGGACAGGAAAAGTTGTTTGGAGACACTGGGACGGGTAGCTGGAGGAGGTTTGGGAGTGGAGGAAGAGGTGGTGGTTGTAGGAGGTGTAACGTTTGTGGCTTTGGGTGCAGGTGCATGCGCTGGAGGCTGTTGTGAGGTGGATGTATGTTGGGTGGGTGTGTGCCTGCGTTTGTGTATCTTGGGAGGGGGCGTCACAGACACACTGGGAGAGGACACAGGGGACGTGTGAATGGTAGTGGGGGTGGTGAATGCACGTGAGCGGGGTGTGCTGGTGCAGGACGTAGTGGCTGTAGTGGTAGTGCATGCAGGTGTGAGTGTAGACGAGCCTGGGAGGGAGGAGGGAGACGAGGAGGAGGGGGACACAGTGGAGGCAGTGGATGTTGTTGTGTCTGTATGTGTGTGATGCTTGCATGAGTGCCTGTGGGATGTGTGGTGCTTATGTTTGCCTGAGTCTGATGGTGTGCTTGGGATAGGCAGAGGTACAGGGGATTGGGTCTGGTTGGAGGAAGTTGGAGGGGGGAGGCTAGATAAAGGGACAATGGCTGCCATCAGTGCTGAGGCCAGAGTTTGAAAGGTTCGATGAAGGGCAGCCTGACCAGAATGAATGCCCTCCAGGAATGCATTGGTTTGTTGCCACTCCCTTTCTACACCCTGGATGGCATTCAAAATGGTAGACTGCCCAACAGTGAGGGACCTGAGGAGGTCAATGGCCTCCTCACTGAGGGCAGCAGAGGTGACAGGGGCAGGGGCTGAGGTGCCTAGGGCGAAGGTGATGCCCACCCTCCTGGGTGAGCAGGCACGGGGCGAAGGCTGAGGCGCTGCTGGGAGGGCGGTGCTCGTAGGGGGGGTGGCGGCTGTACCTGTAGTATTGGGGGGCACAGATGCTGCTGCCACCACAAGGGAGCTCTCATCGGAGGACGAGTCTGTGTCGCTGGTTTCAGCTCCGCCGTGGTGCTCCCCTCGCCCTCCGTCCCACTGGTGTATTCAGAGTCCGTAGTGTGGCCCTCCATGGCCATGTGGGATGCAGCTCCCTCGTGCTCCGGTGCCACTGCTCCTCCGTCTGATGATGCTAATGCACACAAGAACAGGGAGACCGCAAAAAAGGGGGGGAACAGAAGAAAGACAGGTTGAGTGCATGGCTTACCGCTACCGTTGGCGGACAAGACAGACACAGCAGCCCCCTGCACTATGTCGTGCTGTTGGGCTCTACAGTGCAATTCCTGGGAAATGGCCTACAAGGCTATGGACGACATCTGCACACATAGATGACACAGGTGCATGAATACCTGTACTTGGCACTCTACAGAGGTGGGGTGGGGGGCCACAGGGCCATGCCTTACGAAGGGGCCTAGCCTACGGAACTCGCCCTGGCCTAGGGAAACCCAGAGCCCTCCTCCCCCACCCAGACCCCTCCACTGCGCGCAAAGTCAGCTGAATGAGAGTGTACTCACCCCCTTGTGTCTGCTGTGATGCCCTGAAGCGCCCATCCAACTCCGGGTAGGCCACCGCCAGGATCCAGAACATCAGGGGGGTCATGGTTCGACGGGCACCCCTCCCACGTTGGGAGGCCATCCCCAGCTGAGCCTCCGCCGTCTTCTTGCTCCAGCGGCGAATGTCCTCCCATCTCTTCCGGCAGTGGGTGCTCTGTCTGTGGTGGACCCCCAGGGTCCGGACGTCCTTGGCGATGGCACGCCAAATATCCTTCTTCTGGTGGGCGCTGACCTACATGAAATGTACAGGGGAAGAAGAGAAGTCATTACCAACTGCGCCGTCAAAGTGAGTGGCCCCCATCCCTACCCTTGCCATGTGGCACATGCACCCACCGTCTTTCATGCACTCAGAACTCTGCCCCCTTCCTTCTTACAACGAGCCCTCTCCACACAGGCATAGCCCATTCAACATGCTCTCTGTGTACTTACCTGTTGGTCTGGAGGACCGTAGAGTAGCGTGTACTGGGGGAGGACCCCGGCGACGAGCTTCTCCAACTCCTCTGATGTGAAGGCAGGGGCCCTTTCCCCAGACGCACGAGCCATTGTCTCTTCCAGACCGAGGTCACAGCAGCACTTGCAGTGTAGGTCCTCTCCTGTCGAAGATCAGGTATCGAGTGATTCAACAGGTAGAAAATGGCGGTCACGACCGCGGCGGTCACGTCCGCAGCGGTGCGTACCATCACCGCCGACGTACATCGTCATTGGCTCCTGGGACCCATAGGGTCCAATGTTAACCAATGCAGCATTGCGCCGCGGTCTTCGACCGCCTACCGCGACGGTGTACAAAGCCAGCGCAGTTACCTCACATCCCATTGTCCCACTTTAGAGGTCAGGCAGCAGCCATTTCAGGGGCCCACATGGCCTAATTACCAACTGCGTCACACATACCTAGGCCTACTCTCAACACACATACACGCCAGATTTTGTGTATGAATCGTGTTCTGTGTAGACTGTGGGTACATACCTCTGACTTGTTTGACTCTCTGGTCGCTGTTGTCCTTCATAGGCACCGTCCGCTGGGACATGTGAGGAGATGGCGGAATCCTCCGGTGTACCGACCGCTGATGGATCTGTCGACAATGGAGGAAAGAAATCTGATAATCACCTACAGGTTTGACAGTGCCACAATCCAGGAACTGTGTACCCAGTTGGAGCCAGACCTGATGTCAGCAATCCGCCATCCCACAGGAATCCCCCCTCAAGTGCAGGTGCTATCAGTGCTCCATTTCCTTGCAAGTGGGTCTTTTCAAACAACTGTGGCCATGGCATCAGGGATGTCCCAGCCTATGTTTTCCAACGTATTGTCCAGAGTGTTGTCTGCCCTGCAGAAACACATGCGGAGCTACATCGTTTTCCCTCAGGTGGAGGACTTACCTACAGTGAAAGGTGACTTCTATGCCCTTGGACATATCTCCAACATCATAGGTGCCATTGATGGGACCCATGTGGCTTTGGTCCCCCCCCCACAGGACTGAGCAGGTGTACAGGAACCGGAAGAGTTATCATTCCATGAATGTACAGATGGTATGTTTGGCCGACCAGTACATCTCCCATGTGAATGCCATGTTCCCTGGCTCAGTGCATGACGCCTACATCATGCATAATAGCAGCATCCCTTATGTGATGGGTCAACTCCAGGGGCACCGTGTGTGGCTATTAGGTGACTCTGGTTACCCCAAACTGTCATGGCTACTGACCCCAGTGAGGAATCCCAGGACCAGGGCAGAGGAACGCTACAATGAGGCCCATGGGCGTACTAGGAGGGTGATCGAGCGGACCTTCGGCCTCCTGAAGGCCAGGTTTAGGTGCCTCCATATGACAGGTGGATCCCTATTCTACTCACCAAAGAAGGTGTGCCAGATCATTGTGGCCTGCTGTATGCTTCATAACTTGGCTTTGCGACGACAGGTGCCTTTTCTGCAGGAGGATGGTCCAGATGGCGGTGTTGTGGCAGCTGTGGAGCCTGTGGACAGTGATGAAGAGGAAGCAGAGGAAGAAGACATTGACTACAGTCATCCAGCAATATGTCCAGTGAAACACAGGTGAGAATACATTCCTGCCTACTACAAGTACTTTTACACTTCTACCTCTATCCTGTCTGTCGATTTCACCCAGTGTATGGTCACTGAGTTGTCACTTTCCCTTACGGTTTCACAGGTGTGGGTCCCAACGTGTGTCATCTGCTTAGATTCCTCAGGGACTAGAGCTGTGTGACATAGGTATGTTGACATTACTATTTCCTGAAAATGTTGTCACTGTAATTGCAAATACACTATTTCAAAATCACAGACAGACTCCAGATCTTTTTGTGCTTTAGGTGTGTTTATTTACATACAAAATATTGAAGGGGGAAGTTAAATGGTGAGGGGTGATGGCAGAGGAGTGTCCATGGCAGAGTCCAGTCTATTTGTCTCATAGGTGCATTGCCCATATGGGTGTAGGAACTGGAGCTGGGGCAGTTTCAATATGGACAGGGTGACAAAGTGGGACAGTGGATTGACAATCAGGGTGGTCTCATTTCTTGGCGGGGGTCTTGGCATCGTGCTCTGTCTTGTTCCTGGATCTCAGGGACTGTTTGCGGGGTGGTTCTCTGTCTGCAGGGGGTGGGGTGCTGGTGTGGTGGTCCTGTGGTGGTGTCTCCTGTCCACTAGCGCGGCGGAGGTGGTGGGCAGTTCATCGTCCACGCTAGTGTCAGGGGCCCCTTGTAGTGCCACAGTGTCCCTCCTGGTGTTGAGTATTTCCTTCAGCACCCCTACGAGGGTGCCCAGGGTGGAGCTGATGGTTCTGAGTTCCTCCCTGAACCCCAAATACTGTTCCTCCTGCATGCGCTGGGTCTCCTGAAACTTGGCCAGGACCGTTGCCATCGTCTCCTGGGAGTGGTGGTATACTCCCATGATGGAGGAGAATGCCTCGTGGAGAGTGGGTTCCCTTGGCCTGTCCGCCCCCTGTCGCACAGCAGCCCTCCCAGTTCCCCTGTGTTCCTGGGCCTCCGTTCCCTGGACCGTGTGCCCACTACCACTGCCCCCAGGTCCCTGTTGTTGTTGGGGTGGTGGGTTATCCTGGGTTCCCTGTAGTGGTGGACACACAGCTGATTGACGTGTCCTGGGGACGGAGGTATGGGCCCGCTGGGTGGGTGCTGTGCTGGTACTACCAGAGGGGGGAACGTCTGTGGTGGCCTGTGCCTGTGTGAGGGGAACCGACTGTACCGAGGCCCACGATGGTCCGGGCTGGTCATCTGGATCCAGTTGGACAGAGCTGCTGTCATCACTGTGGGCCTCTTCTGTGGGTGGGGTGGAGATGTCTGGACCCTCCTGTCTGGTGACATTGGGTAGCGGTCCTGCAGGGGTGGAAAAGCATGATTATTGCATCTGTGTGTGTCATGGTGTGCAATGGGTGGGTGAGTGTGTACCCCAGTGCTGGCATTCCTGTGTGGGGGCTTGTGTGATGATGGTTTAGGGGGGTGTATGGGTATGTGCAGTGGGCATGCTTTAGTGATGGGTGTCCATGCGTTGTTGTTGCATGCAGGGCTTGGTGTTGGGATGTGTGTTTTGTGATATTGGTACATTTGTGAGGAGTTGGAGTGATAGGGGTGGGGGCGAGGGTGGGGGTATGTGATAGCATGCAGGTAGGGTGGGGGACATGGTAGTTAAAGGTTTGACTTACCAGAGTCCATTCCTCCACCGACTCCTGCGAGGCCCTCAGGATGCAGAATCGCCAAGACCTGCTCCTCCCATGTTGTTAGTTGTGGGTGAGGAGGTGGTGGTCCGCCGCCAGTTTGCTGAACCGCCTGGTGGTGTCTTGAGACCACGGAACGCACCTTCCCCCGTAGGTCGTTCCACCTCTTCCTGATGTCGTCCCGATTTCTTGGGTGCTGTCCCACTGCGTTGACCCTGTCGACTATTCTTCGCCATAGCTCCATCTTCCTTGCAATTGAGGTGTGCTGCACCTGTGCTCCAAATAGCTGTGGCTCTATCCGGACGATTTCCTCCACCATGACCCTGAGCTCCTCCTCTGAAAACCTGGGGTGTCTTTGCCGTGCCATGGGGTGGTATAGGTGATGTGTGGGGTGGTGTGTGTGGTGATAAGTGTGGTGATATGTAGTAGTGTGTGGTGTTTTGTGCGTGGAAGTTGTGTGGGTGATGGTGTTGTGTGCCTGCGGCTGCTAGTTTGTGGATGGTGGTGTCTCTCTCTGGCCTTCTCTCTGTAATAGTGGTCGTAGGGGTTTGTGGGTGATGTGGGTGTGTGTTTTATATTGCAATGGGTGTGTGGGAGTGGTGTGTGTGTGTGTATCAGGTGTGTGTATTTCGAATTGTCCAATGTGGCGGTGTTTTGTAGAAGTGTGTGTATTTTGAGCGCGGCGGTGTGTACCGCCAATGGAATACCGCGGTTGAAAGACCGCCGCGTGGATTCGTGTGTCGTGATAGTGTGGGTGTATTTCTGTTGGCGTGACGGTGGAGGTTTTGTTTTCGCCAGTTTATCACTGACCTTTGGTTTGGCGGACTTGTGTGGGTGTCTGAATTTTGTCGGATTTCGAGATGTGGGTCATAATAGCTGTGGCGGAATTCCGTGGCCGCGGCGGTGTGTTGGCAGTCTTCTGCACGGCGGTAAGCGGCTTTTACCGCCAATGTTGTATTGACCGCCTTAGTCTTGCAGAAACATAGCATGCTCTAGTAAGAGCTACCAGTTCTGCTACTTGTGCAGAATATATGCCTGGAAGCCAGGAAGCTTCTAACGTGCCTTTAATTGTGCATACTGCATATCCTGCCCTCAATGTCCCTGTTCCATCCCTGAGACATGAACCATCAACAAAGAAAATTTGGTCATTTTCTTCCAAACGCGTGTCTCTAATATCAGGTCTTGGTTTTGTACACAGCTCAGTTATCTCAAGACAATCATGCTCAATTTCTTCTTCTTTCTCAATTTCAACAGTATCACTTGGAAGCAATGTCGCTGGATTCAGCAATGTACATCTTTTCAATGTCACGTTTGGAGCACCCATAATGCTTGTCTCATACCTTGTCAATCTTGCACTTGTCAAGTATTGCGTTTTCGTCCTTGTCAGTAAAATTTCAATAGAATGTGGTACCATTACCGTCAAAGGGTATCCCATGACTACCCCCTCACATTGGGAAAGACTTTGACCAACTGTGGCTACTGCACACAGGCAACCTGGTAAAGCTGCTGCGACCGGGTCCAAGGTAGCTGAAAAATAGGCTACTGGGAGATAAGTACCTCCATGGACCTGGGTCAAAACAGACAAAGAACAAGCATCACGTTCATGACAAACCAACGTGAAAGGCTTTGTGTAATCAGGCACTCCCAACGCTGGAGCTCTGCACAAACTCTCTCTCAAATCAGTGAACGCTTTCATCTGATCTTCATCTAGGGTAATGGGATCTTTAACTTCCTTGTGTGTCAACTGCTGTAGGGGTTTCGCAATCTCAGCAAAGTTTGGGATCCACTGTCTACAGTACCCCACCATTCCCAAAAACATTCTGACATCTCTCTGTGAAGTTGGAGGACCTCTCTGCAGTATCATGGTAATTCTTTCTCTGGAGATTCTCCTTAATCCCTTTTCAATCTGATGTCACAAGTATTTCACAGATTTTTGACAATACTGCAATTTTACAGGTGACACCTTATGTCCAAAATTTCCCAAATGATTCAACAGGGCAAATTGAGTCATACTTACATTTGTCCCTTGTTCTGGATTCAATTCATCAATGTATTGCACCAAAGTCGATTGATATGGCAATTCCAATGACTCCAGGTTCTTTTTCAAGATCTGATTAAACAATGATGGTGACTCCGAATACCCTTGTGGAAGCCTCCACCAGCTGTAGACTCTGTCTAGGAATTTGAAACTAAAAGGAAACTGACTATCCTCATGAAGAGGCACGGAAAATAAATCTTGTGACAAGACAACCACTGTGAACCACTCTGCATCGCAAGGAATCTGAAACAGTATCACTGCTGGATTTGGCACCACTGGACAATACTTGGCTACCAAATCGTTCACTTTTCTCAAGTCCTGCACAACACGCACTTTCCCACATGGCTTCTTTAAACCCATTATTGGTGAATTACATGGACTGCTTAACACTTCCTTCAAAACTCTTTGTTTTAGAAAATCTCCAATTATTTGTGCCACTTTCATCAGGAAATCGTGTGGCATGTTATGCTGTGGAAGTTGGGGAAATACTGCATTTGGCTTCAAAGTAATCTTAATCGGCTCCATTCCCTTAATCAGACCTACTTCTTTACCTGTCAGGTCCCAGACTTCTTCTTTCACTGTTCCCTGTAAATCTGCGTGTAATTCTCTCTCACAGTAAACAATGGGAAAAATTCAATCAATGGGTATTCCTCACTAGCATTGTTAATCACCATTTCAGTCACCTGTTCTTCTTCATCATCGCTATTAGTTTATACTTCGAATCCAGTGTCTGAACAATGAATGGAGCATTTTGTCTGAGAACAGTAAATCGCTTCCCAGTAAGGATACTGGACTCGAATCACATACTACAGATCTTTGTAGTACCTGGTAATTGCCGATCTCAACCTGCACCTGTTCTGTGATTGGGTTTGTCAACTGTCTATTCTCCACGCCCACAACTTGAACTGTTCTGCCTGAAAGAGATAAATTAGGAACTTCCACACTTCTCACTGTAGAGCGTGTAGCTCCTGTGTCCACCAAAAATTAGACCTTCTAACCCATCACCTTTCCCTTCACAAAAGGTCCTCTCTGATCTACCTCCAGGGATGCTGCAAGCACACATGGTCCTTCATCCGAACTGTCACTCATCCATTCTTCGTTTATTCCATCCTCACTATAAAATGGAAATTGGTGTACTGTGTCATTACTTCTTTCTTGTCTCTGACCTGTGACCTGCTGAGTAAGCATCACCTGTTCCTGCTCCATCGGGGCTTGAGGTATATGCATTTGCTGTTTAGGTACCATGGGAACTTGCTGCTGTATTGGTTGCAACTGTGTTAATCATGCACGCAGCACTTGCATTTGTTGCATGGGTTGGAAATTCTGCACTCGATTCTGAACATTAGGAATAAAGTTAGAAATGTACTGACATCACCACCTTGCTGCACCATTAACAGACACTCCCGCTTGCAGTGTCCCACGTTTCCACACAAATGACACAGTAACAGCTTTTTCATCCCCTGCATGTCATTCTGAACCACTACGGACCACGCATCATGTCAACTCCACGGCCTCTACCTCTCATTTGAGGCTGGAACATAACAGTTCTCTGCTGCGACGGCATAGGCGGTACTAGAGCTCGCTGCACTCCTGTCTGAGCTGCCTTTATTTGCATCACCATTGCTTTCTCCTTCAGCTTTTTCTGCTTCAATTCAATCTCATCACTACAATATTTTGCATACTGCAACAACTCATCAATCGGCTTTGCCTGCCAGCAAATCAAATCACTCTTAATCATCTGTCCTACTTCTGGTCTCAAACCTTCGATGAACCTGAACACAAAATGCAACATGTCTTTCGGCTCAATTGCTTCCTTGCCACTGTACTCTTTGAACGCCTTTAACAATCTTTCACAATAGGTATGCATTGACTCTTTAGACTCTTGAACTGTTCTGTTGATTCTCTGCCAATTAATATTTTTGGGAGAAATTCTTGTCTTCAGGAACTCAATAACCTTATAGTAATGTTTCATCACCTCAGGTGAAGGGGCACCTTTTACTCTATCCCTTTCTGGTTCACTTGTTGGCCAATCCACTGCTCTCTTTCACTTGTCCCATAAGTCGGCTGGGACCACTATCTCCAACAATGTGTTTAAGTCCTCCCACAAACATTTGGAAAGTTTCACAAATCTGTCTGTCTGCTGATACCACTCGACTGGTTTCTCTCTGTCATTCACAAATGATTGGGTAATCATTTGTGAATGACAATATATCACTCCTGTGTCATGGGATATGAACAAACTGCCCCCTTGGAATCTCTCTCATCAGAAGCATCTTTACTGATTCCCTTTCTTTCTGAACATATTCAGATCCCCCTTGCGAATATCGCTTCCACTTATCCTTCTTCTTTGCCCATCTACCTTCCCACTTCTCTAATGCTCCCCAGATCTGGGCACTCTGCAGCAATTCTTTCAAGTGAGCCTTCATTCGTGATGATCTCATGTGTTCAAAATCCTTTGCCTCAAAATCGAACCTATAACTGCGTTTCAAATGCTTTGTTTTCTCAATCTCGATGTCATGTTTCTCTGCTACTTCTGCCAATTTCTGATTATTTTACTCACTTCTTTTGTAATCTTTGGGCACAAATACCTCAGCTCCTCTTCTGTGTAGGACTCTAACATGTTCACACCCATTGTTCCCTCAACTAACTCGGTTGCTTCTATATTTAACCTCACACGATTTATCTGCACTTCACCCTTGGATGTATTTTGAGGTGTATTTAGACTGTCTAACCATTCACTCAATTGCTGCACTGACAATCCCTGTAACGAGATGTTACTTGCATTTGGCACTGGTACCTGTTGCTTCACTGCACCTGGAGTTTTCGGGGTCAAATGTTTCAGACTTTGACTCGCATTCAGGCCATTCACTGCATCTGGAAGTGCTACAAGTGGACTAAGATCCATTAATGGTCTAGATCCATTGAAATTCTGACCCACAGATGACATCATCTGTACAGGATCACCCACTCCTCTTATCACAATACTCTGTGACATTTCACTCTGATCTCCTGCACTCGCTTTCTTTTGCGCGAATAAGGGTACCGCTGGACCAACAGTAATGAGTAGCAATAGTGCATCTGGAGCTGCTCTGACACTCGCACCTTGTGGAAAAGTTACTCCCATTGCCTGATTCATGACTGGTGTAATATCTGACTGTGTTCTTCTTATTGGGGTAAACGTTAGCAAACCCTGTGGCTGTGCTGGAGGCAATAACATTGGAGTTGGCTCAGTCTGAACTAGCATTGGCCTCGGGAGCACTTGCTACGATGGCACCACTCAGTTCGTAATTGTCTCAAGGACTGGCATATCTAGATAAATTCTCTGTATCGATGGTGGATGCATCTGTGCTTGGACCACAGTAGTAGTCCCTGCATTAGGTGTACTCTGTACTACCCCAGGTATCTGTCCACTGTCTGTCTGTACTGGTCCTTCTGTTCCCGATGCTTGTGCTGGAACAGTTGTAGCAGCACTAGTACTTAGACCCCCTGAATAAGTCCCAAAGGGTGGAGGCCGATCCCTCAACAGATGTGTAATCGGGTCCTCAACATCAGAGTCCTCATCATCTACATAGGGCTTTTTCTTTTTCTTTGTCCCTGCATTCTCACTCTCTTTAGCATTATCTTCTTTCTCTGTCTCGTCTTCCTCTGTAATTGCAGGAAACAATTTAATTCCCTGTAGCGTCTCTGTTTTCCACCTTTTCTGTTCCCAATCCCACCTAGCTTCAGCTAAGGATTTTTCTACTCTTTTCATTCTCCTCTTGAATTTCATCTCTTGTTGCTGTCTGGCCACCAGCTCCCAAACCACTAAAGCCTCAAACTGTGCTGGTCTCGGTAACGGCTTCATCTCATATAATGACATTTGCGTTATATCACGTTAATTGCGTTAATTTTATAATGTTCCTGATATAGGCCTTTATGATATTTTCTGTGACAAGTGCATTTATTTACTGTGATTCCTGACTACTGCTTATGTTGCAGAATCCTGAGTACTTACGTGTTCCATTGTGATAACTGCTTATTCTTGCAGAGTATTAGTAACTTGTATAACGTTCTGACAACTGCTAAGGTAGCAGGGTATTACTAACGTGTAAGGTTTGGTCTAATTATGTTTTGTTCAATACAGTTTATTTTTATGTAGCTCAGTGTTGTTTACTTTGTGGTGTACATATTGCATCACGTGTGTTGTGTGTGTTGTGCAAACGCTTTACACATTGCCTCCGGGTTAGGCCTGACTGCTCGTGCGAAGCTACCAAGGGTGTGTGCAGGGGTTATCTTGGACGTATAACTCCCTGGCTCTGACTAGAGTGGGTGGGTTCTGCCTGGCTCAGGTGCATACCCTAGTCAACCAGAAACCCCATTCCAACACTGTGGCATTGTAATAAATTAGAGAAATTCTGGAAGAGGTGCTAGGCAATATTAAAGATCATACCTTTTGGGCATCTGTTATCGGATATGAGGTTCAGTTGGATTGGATAAGAGTAGCGGGCTATTGGTCTCAGTATTGCTTTTGGCAGCTAAACTGATGCTTTTAGGGGTAAAGTAGACCTACCAATGATGATGGACAGTTATCCCAGGCTTTGGTAGGTGCAAGGCCACTTGAGCTTCCTCTGTGTTTACCATTTGTTTGCCTTGTATTCTATTTATTTGTGGTGGAAAAAATTGTTCATCCTTCTTATATTTCCTTTTCCCATTTTCACATGTAATGTTTGGCGGTAGTAAGGTAAAACACTTGACCTCATTTATTTATTTGTAGCTTTGTATATCTCGAAACAGGCCCTTTGCTGAAACAATACTTCACATGTCATCAAAGAAAAAGACAGTTGAAGAAGGATTTACAAGACACAAATTATCCCAAATACAAATTTGTTGTGCAAAGCATCCAGTTATGTCAATTACAGAAACAAGGGCCAGATGTATCAAACATTTTTGCGATCGCAAAAATGCATTTTGGTATGTAACAAGTCCGATTTGCGATTCGGTAATTTGTTCCCGAATTGCAAATTGGATTTGTGACTACATACCAATTTGGTATTAGGAAGGGGCGTGTCAAGGGCGTCCCTTCCTAATACCGGATCGCAGAGGTATGTATGATTGTTTTGTGACCGTGAATGTGGTCGCAAAACAATTGCAGTTACCACTTACTTCAAGTAGGTGTGTGGTAGGCTACTTTAGGTACAGAGGACGCCACTACGATGATATGGTGAGTGGGTTTTATTTACAGTAAGTTTAGACTGTTGAAATGTGAGGACATTCAAATAATAAGGCTACATGTGATACGTTCACAAAAAGTGCGGATTGTTGTCGTCTTCTTTGCCCTGTTGTCCCTGTCTTATCCTTCTTTCTCTGGCTTTTGGTATGGTGGTTGACCGTGGGTCTTGGTCCCGAGTATACCGGAAAGGGAAAAGAAATGGTATGACAGATAAGTCAACTGGGTTTCTCCATGGTGGTTTGGTGTTAGTTACATGCAAGGGGAACAGTATAGGGGTTATGGGGAAGTTAAGGTTGGGAGTGCTCAGTGATGTAGGGTTTGGGTCACCAGTGCAATCTCTTCAGTGGTATTCTCTTTTCTTTGGGTCATAGACCCCGTGCCGTAATAGTGTGACCCGTGTCCTTCCCTTTCCTCCCCTCCCTTGCCTTCTCCCTGTCCCCTGTTTCCCCTTCCCGTTTCTCTGCTTTAGCCTGGAATCTCGGTAGTCCTATCAAGGACCGTACCTTGTAAAGCCACGACCCTCCAGGGTCGTGGCTGGGCTCCTCCGCTGTGGTTTAGGTGTCCTGTGTGACTGCTCCCGCTCCTTTCTCCGCTCCGGTGTTCTGCTCGTCTTTCGGGTCGCGCGTTCCTCTCTTCGTGATCGGCGTCTCCTCCTTTTGGCTCTCTGCGTCTTCCTGATCCCGGGATTCTGTGCGCTCTGAATAGTCCGTCGTTCCTTTTTTCATCATGGGAACGCGCTCTTCTTTTCGGAAGGAGGGGCAATGTTTGCCAGCTCCGGGCAGTGAGAGATGCGGTCGAAGAGACCCGTCTACAAGGTGGTAACCCTTTCGCAAATGGGAAATGCATGCGAAAATGTTTTTTAAGAACAGGCTCTGCCTGCTCTTAAAAAATGAAAAGAAAACTTTTCATTTTTCATTTTTAAAAGCATCCCGTTTTCCTTCAAGAAAAACAGGCTGCATTTAAAAACAAAAGATTGCTTTATGGAAAAGCAATCACAAACATCCCTGTGTTTGTAGCCATTCGAGATGGCTCGCAAATTGCGACCTACCTCATGAATATTAATGAGGTAGGTTGATTTGCGAGCCCTTGCGAATCGCACTATGAAACTCCTGGATTTTCATACATTCCAATAGCGATTACTTAATTGCAATTCGCTAAAAAACACAATTAGGTAATCGCTATTGTAAAAAATTATACATCTGGCCCCAAGTTCCTTCTGACTGCTGTCCTTGAGTGGTTTAGGTTTGGGAACAGATCTTTTAGTTGCAACTAATTAGTGAGTGGGCCATCAAAACTATGCTCCCATTTAGAAGTGACGTTGGAATATCTTACATGTAACATGAGTGCAACATGAATGTTGTTGTATTTGTGTTCTAATGTTTAAACACTTGTGTATGCCTTCTGTGTGTGCGTGGCCTAGATTATATAATGCAGCCCTGTAACCTAGGAGGACATAGCTTGAATGTTGGTTGAATATTGTGGCAGCACAGCAATTGGTTTAGCCCCTGGAGCATGCCTGAACTGTACTGGGCATTTTCAATGGCACTGCTATTGGCTGAGGATCATTGCGACACATCAATTTGTTTAGCAGTGGGATCTCGCCCATTGGTAATTTGGTGTTTTATAATTGAGGAGTTAAGTTACACGGAAATTATCCTTGTATGGTACATCGAATTTGGAGCCTCTGAAAATGTATGGAAACAGCATTAGCATGATCACGTAGCAAAGCTGTCAAACATTTTTGGCGTGTGTTTATTGATGATGTTTCAGATGTTTTTCAACAAACACTGTCTTTTTGTTACCATAGCATTTTCTGCGAGGATTTTGCTGTTGGTGATTGTATTTTGGATCGTATTTTGTTCTCAGGACAAGGGTTCACCATCTGGCGCATCGCAACCTACGTGTCACAAACTACGGTGATGCTGTTGGACTGTAGTTATTATAATCAAAATGAACATGAAATGTTTGCAAATTGATGTATAATGATGTCACATAGAAAATTGTATTTATGTGCTTTTAACATAGGCGCTTGAAAATGTGCCCACGAGGAGTGGCCACCAATGTATATGATGATAAATGAAGTTGACTAACAATGAATTATGGATGTACTAATGTGTGGTTTTGTATTAGTATTAAGAGTTATATGTTAAGATTTTGCTAAAATTAATTTCTAGGCCTTAGTTAGCATGAGTCGGGGCCTAGCTGCCGGTCTCATATTAAATGTGTTTTTCTAACATGCAATGTGCTGACTTACTGAAGGACATGTAGCCGTACTTTTCCAGAAGCTAGAAGATGTGTGTAACCGTAGTAAATTCTTTCTCATGAGACCCGACTTGCTCAAGGAGACATTCTTGCTGAATGCAACAGTGTAAACTTGCAACAGGTACAAGGTCGCCTGAACTGGCAAAGACAATGGGACTACTGACTGAGCCTGCAAGAATAAAAATTTGTACCTGACATTCTACCCATTGGAGACATCAATTACAGGAGCCAATGAACTATGTGAGAACTGTTTTAAAGTGAAAACCCTAATGAGGGGACCACCAAATTATTGATTGGAGATAATGATGCACCAAAAATTTGCCCAATTGGAAATTAGGAGACTGTACAACAAGATTGATGTAACCCCGTGTCACAAGGAGAAATCAGCCTTTCCGAGCCATCTCTGCTTATGCCACTACGTGCCATTCTTTGCTATTACCTAGCCGCTTTGTCACTCTGTCTTAAAGACTTTGCTGTTTGACTCTTCAAACCATCCTTACCCTTGCCTTGCCCGTTCTATACTTTTCCTCCTTATGAGGGAGATATTCCTTGCTGAACTTTGCTGAGTTTCCTGGCTGATGGCGAATCAACTGATGTCCTGAAGACGAAGACTGACTCTGCATGCTGACCCATTACAGAGGGTAACTACATGATAATGAAATTGTAATTGTCTGTGTGCCTTTTCTTTATAGGTACCAACTGCTTCTTTTGATATAGACCATAGATAGATGTTTTCTAAATTTGTGTTTCTAAATTGTTTTGCATGAAGCCCAACATGCTAATGCTAATTCGAGCTAGTTAAGGGGTTCACTAAACGGACGCAAATAGACAAATGACTGAATCGATGCTTTGTTGAATAATGCGCTAATGATGCTCTGCTAAAGTTAATCCATGTTGACGTTGTGCTTTGTCCTAATGTTTACGATCTTTGCTTAGCTGAAAACGTATTCGAGTTGCCATATTGTGACAGTGCTAATGTGTTTCATGGTTTTGAGACTAATAAACTTGCTAGTAGAGTGTAATCAATAGGGAATAAATATCATAACTCTTACAAATTTTGTGTGGTTATTCAACTGAAAAGTCATGGGGTGTTCCGATTCTTATTAATGCCATTAACTAATTTGATGAATTTGTTGTTGTGAATATTGATGAGGTTATCGATCTATTGGTTGACATGCTGATTAGTTATCTCGTCTTAAGGTGTCTCCAATCAGGGTCAAAAGATTAATTGGCCTAAAACGAGTCCCAGACTAAACAAATTATCTAGGGTGGGACGCGTTATCAGTTCTGGTAGCAGAGGACGGTTTAGGCCCTTTGGGGCCCTAGGACGAGGGACCATTATTTTAGAAGTATTTTTTAAATAATGCAAATTGGAGAGATGATGTGCCCCTAAGTCTCAAATTCCCGGAATCTCAGAGCGTGCCAAAGTGAGTTGGGTATGTTCTTGGCGTTCTAGTGATGGTAAGAGTGAAGTAGGATTTGCGCTTGCAACAGCTTATGCATATCGCAGGTGAATTGTGAAGGCTTGTGAGAATTTAGGCCAGGTAATATTTTAGTAGGAGTGGGCGTACTCCACAGTATGAGAGTAGGGAAGTCGTCGAACTTCACGTGAGTGGCGCTTTGTGCTAAAAAATTGTCCACATGGTTGTTGGTGATGTACGGACCCGGCGTGGTCTAAGACTCCGGAGTATATTGATAAGTGTACGAGACACTTGGTTTATGTTGTAATTTGCGCAATTTAATAGGTCAATCGGGCGTGGTTGACGAGTCAAGTTTGAGTCAAAGTGTGTGAGTGGAACCTTCGATGGAGATTTGGTAAGTTCTGAAGTGCACTAGGACAAGCCATTGACAAGTCGAGAGTGAAATTTGCGGGTCAAATTTTGCTTGCGGGAGCTGAGAAGGAGAGACTAGCGGCTGAGGCTTCAAGTGAAATCTCTGTAAAGTTCTGAAGCGATTGTGGTACCCTTCCTGCAGTAAACCGGCAAACTTGAGTTTTGTTGTTAAGGTGCTCGCAGTATACTGCATTAGTTTTGTGTGAATAGAAAGCAAGGAAAACAAGCCCCAAGACTTTGTCAGCCGCCGTGTGTGTGAGTGTGACGTCATTGGAGCCGCCCTGGGATAGGTCGGTTAGTGAGAAGGGTCGCACATGGATTGGCAGCCATCCGTGAGAGGCAATTGGTTGAGAAGGTAGGCGAAGAGTGTTCTGGGAATTAAAGTAACTTTCTGATTTGATTCTAAACAAAATAAAAGACGCAAAAATGACGTTTTTCAAGGCTTTAAAGAGTGCTTTGAGGGGAGATGTGTATATTACAGCGAGTGTGGGGGAGCCCACACAGCCAGAGGATACTCCGGCTTATGCCGTAATGGAGGAGAAGGGAGTCGCGCCATGTCTTTGGCTAAAGCAATGGTGCAAATTAACAGAGAAGGATGGGTGTTTGGTGTTTCCAGAGAATGGAACCTTTAATATAGGGGTTCTAGAGAATTTGCGGAAAGTGTTAAATGAGCAAAAGCCGCCTCCGAGACCAGCTCAGTTTGAGGCGTTAGCGATTTGGGATTTAATGGCCATACGACAGAGGCAACAGAAATTCGAGAGGAGAATGAGAAAAGCAGAAAAGACTCTAGCGGAGGTTAGATGGGATAGTGAGACCAAGATGTGGAGAAGGGAAATAATAGACGGAGTTAGGATGTTTCCGGCAATAACTCAAGAGGCTGAAACGCAGGGAAGAAAGGCCACTTGTAAAACAGACAAGGGCTCTAGTAGGCAAAAGGAGAATCAGAAGTCTTGGGTAGATGCAGACGATTCGGATGATGATAAGTTTCTCAATCAGTTGTTACATGATCGACCACCACCATATGCCATAAATGACAATTGACCGAGTACTAGTGCAGGTCCTGTAAGTTCGACACAGAATCAGGGGACCACTAATACAGTACAGGCAAATAATGTTACCACATCAGCTCCGATACAGAATGGTGCTAGTGTATCCACTGCACCCGAGATGCAGATACGGTTGCAGCCACCACCAGTTCAGAGGCTCTACCCTGATGTCCCAGTATTAGAGACAACTACAAATTTGATGGTGCTGCCTGATCCAGTATATACGGGATCAATGTTAGTGCAGATTGAGCCAACTCCACAATTGCTGCCGCAGCAACAGGTGGTCCCGAATTACACGTCGGTGACAGAACTGCAGTCAGTTACTGCACCTATGATGAATCAAGCTATGGGACTCAATGCCCCACCGGGACTGACACCAGCTGCTATATCTTTGCCAATTACCGTTGGTCCGCCAGTACCGCTGTATGCGCAGGCGAAGCCTAGTGTGTGTGACCAAGGAGTAATGACTCAAGAGGTGAGAAGAGGGGGGTACTCAGGAAGCTCCCAAGGGATGACA
Source organism: Pleurodeles waltl (assembly GCF_031143425.1). NCBI lineage: Eukaryota > Metazoa > Chordata > Amphibia > Caudata > Salamandridae > Pleurodeles > Pleurodeles waltl. The sequence continues at coordinate 1,475,831,224 of NC_090444.1, forward strand.
CCGGGATAACAGACAGCGGAGAGGTCTAGATCCTTATTGGACTTCAGTCCGATTGGGGTTCTGTTAGAAACCATGAGACAAGCAGGCTTGGGCCTACTGACTCCACAGGTACTGAGTGCGAATACGTCACAAACTCCGATGGTGCCAGCCGGAAATATCTTGTTGCAAGGCTTGACAGTGCAACAACTGAACGAATGGTTGGACAAGCTTAACACTCCACAGACTACTCCTGTGACAGCAGAGCAATCAGAAAGAGAGGAATACCTGAATTTTGTGAGGTTGGGAGTGGAAGCAGCTGAGCTAGTTGAAGGGAGCATGGGAGTTAACAGATTGGAATCATACACTGAAGCAGAATTAAGATATGTGTGTCCGAAAATAACCAAGGAAGTGAGTAAGGTGCACCAGAGGTTAGCGGACTTGGCAGACAAATACGGCATAGACTTAGACAATACTAAGCATCTGAAGAGGAGTTATAGGTTAGACTTCGAAGCTAAAGATTTTGATCATATGAGGTCTATTGGAATGAAGGCACACCTTAAAGAGATACTGCAGAGTGCTCAAGTTTGGGGAGCTTTAGAGAAGTGGGAAGGCAGATGGGCGAAGAAGAGAGATAAGAGGAAAAGTGACTGCCTGGAACAGCAGCAGGCAAAAGCTGTGCCAGATACAGGAACAATAAAGATGTTACTGATGAGAGAAACTGCTGGAGGGGTTCTAGCCCATGTACCATGGTCTAGAGGTGACATTTTGTTTAAAGATTATCCCAGGTTGCGGGAAAAGCCGATAGAGTGGTATCAGCAAACGGATAGGTTTGTGAAGCTTGCGAAATGTCTTTGGGAAGTCTTGATTACACTGTTTGAGATTATAGTCCCAGCTGATTTGTGGCTTGAGTGCAAGAGGAGTGTGGACTGGCCAACAGCAGAACCGCCAAGGGACAGGGCTACAGGAGCACCATCTCCTGAGGTGATGAAGCACTACTATAAAGTGATTGAGTTTTTGAAGCAGAAGGTGTCGCCGAAAGTTACCGATTGGCAGAAAATTGATCGAACAGCACAAGAAGGCAGAGAGTCGATACACGCTTACTATGAGAGGTTGTTAAAGGGGTTCAAGCACTACAGTGGCACAGAGGTAATAGAACCGAAAGACATGAATCATCTTGTGTTCAGGTTCGTTGAAGGATTAAGACCAGAGATTAGCCAGATGATTAAGAATCATTTGATCTGTTGGCAAGTGAAACCAATTGATGAGGTGTTGCAGTACGCAAAGTACTGTAGTGATGAGATTGAGTTGAAGCAGAGAAAGTTGAAGGAGAAGGTGATGGTGATGCAAATTAAGGCAGCTCAAGCAGGAATGCAGGGAAATGGAGTACAGCAGATGGTGCAGCAACCACAAGGAAACTGAATGTTTCAGCCGCAAACAAGAGGAAGAGGTCGGTGAGGTTTTGTGAACCGTGGCCCAGATTTGAATATGGTTGTGGTTCAAAATGACGTGCAAGGGATGAAAAAGATGTCACCATGCCATGCGTGCGAGGCGTGGGACACTGGAAGCGGGAATGTCCGATGATGGTGCAGGATGGTGTTGTTCAACAAAGCAATGATGTCGGTGCATTTCAAAATGTGAGGGGTCCAAGAATGAGGGGTCCAAACCCGAAGTTCCAGAATAACATGGTTCAGATGCAGGGTCTCCAGCCCATGCAGCAAATGCAAATGCCACGTGTACACCCAGTGCAGGTGCTGCAAGTGCAACAGCAGATTCTCGTGGTACCTAGACAGCAAATGCAGTTGCCTTTAGCTCCGATGGGACAGCAACAGGTGATGCTTCCTCAGCAGGTCACAGGCCAAACAATGAGTAAAAATCATGCAGTACAACAGTTCCCATTGCGTGGTGAGAATGGAATAAACAATGAATGGTCAGATGACTGTTCAGATAGTGAGGAGTGCAGGCTTGCAGCATCCCTACAGGTAGATCAGAGAGGACCTTATGTGCTAAGGAAGGTGATGGGTCACAAGGTATCGTTCCTGGTTGACACAGGAGCTACACGTTCTACAGTCAGAAGTGCAGAGGTTCCGAAATTGCCGCTTTCAGGGCATACTATAAAGGTGATAGGAGTAGCAAATCGGCTCCTGACTAATCCGATTACTGATCCGATTCAGGTTGAGATTGGTACCTTTCAGGGATTACATAGGTTTGTAGTCTGTGATCCAAGTCCTGTGTCCCTACTGGGGAGAGACTTGCTGTGTAAGACAAGGTGTTCGATCACATGTTCCAATGAAGGAATTGAGGTGCAGACAAACAGTGATAATGAAGGGGACGATGGTCAGATCTCAGAGCCTGAGACGGAGACCACAGATGAAGAGTACCCTTTGATACATTTTTTCCCGATGTTCACAGTGACCGATTTGCCAACCGAATTACAGGGAACAGTCGCAGAGAAGGTGTGGGACTTGACAGGAAAGGAAGTGGGATTGATAAAAGGAGTAGAACCAGTCAAAGTAGATGTGAAGCTAAATGCTGTGTTTCCCCCGGTACCGCAGAACCACATGGCACAGGATGTCCTTATACAGGTGACGCAGATAATTGCAGACTTTGTAAAGCAAGGGGTCCTAACAGAAGTGATGAGCAGCCCATGTAATTCACCAATAATGGGATTGAGAAAGCCTTGTGGAAAAGTTTGAATTGTCTAAGATCTAAGGAAAATTAATGAGATAGTGGTAACATGCTCCCCCATAGTGCCAAATCCAGCTGTGATCATGTTTCAGGTCCCATGTGATGCAGAGTGGTTCACAGTCGTTGACTTGTCCCAAGCATTACTTTCTGTGCCTCTTCATGAGGACAGCCAATTTCTCTTCAGTTTCAAATTCCTGGACAAGGTTTACAGTTGGTGTCCGATTCCTCATGGGTTTTCAGAATCGCCTTCCATCTTCAATCAGATATTGAAGAAGGATCTGGAATCCTTGGAATTGCCTTTTAATTTGACTCTAGTACAGTACATTGACGATTTGTTGACTGCATCCAAAACGAAAGATGACTGCAGGTATGATACTATTGCCTTACTGAATCATTTGGGAAAGAACGGACATAAAGTGTCCCCAAAGAAGCTGCAGTACTGCGAGAAAGAGGTGAAGTACTTAGGCCACCTGATTGAGAAGGGGTCAAGGAGAATATCCAAAGAAAGAGTGACAGCCACATTACAGATGAGTCCCCCGACATCCAAGAGAGACGTTAGGATGTTTTTGGGAATGGTGGGCTACTGCCGCCAGTGGATTCCCAACTTCTCCATTATCTCTAAGCCTTTGGTGAGGTTGACCATCAAGGAGGTTAAGGATGGGCCGGATACCCTAACTATGTCCGAGAAAGAGATGAGGGCATTCATTGAACTGAGATAATGTATGTGCAGGGCTCCAGCTTTAGGGATGCCTGACTACACAAAGCCTTTTGTCCTGTTTTGTCATGAACGTGATGCTTGTTCTTTGTCTGTCCTGACACAGGTCTATGGAGGTGCAAACCGCCCAGTACCATATTTTTCAGCTACTTTGGACCCAGTTGCTGCAGCCTTACAAGGTTGTCTGCGTGCAGTTGCAGCAGTTGGTCAAAGCATTACTCGGTGTGAAGGCATAGGCCCTCATTCTGACCTTGGCGGGCGGCGGAGGCCGCCCGCCAAAGTCCCGCCGTCAGGTTACCGTTCCGCGGTCGAAAGACCGCGGCGGTAATTCTGACATTCCCGCTGGGCTGGCGGGCGGCCGCCTTCAGGCCGCCCGCCAGCCCAGCGGGAAAGAGGCTTCCACGATGAAGCCGGCTCGGAATCGAGCCGGCGGAGTGGAAGCTGTGCGACGGGTGCAGTTGCACCCGTCGCGTATTTCACTGTCTGCCAAGCAGACAGTGAAATACTTGTAGGGGCCCTCTTACGGGGGCCCCTGCAATGCCCATGCCAGTGGCATGGGCACTGCAGGGGCCCCCAGGGGCCCCGCGCCCCCCCCCTACCGCCATCCGGTTCCCGGCGGTCGGACCGCCGGGATCTGGATGGCGGTAGGGGGGGTCGGAATCCCCTCGGCGGCGCAGCAAGCTGCGCCGCCTTGGAGGATTCAATGGGGCGGCGGTACACTGGCGGGAGACCGCCAGTGTTGCCGGTCCGACCGCGGCTTTACCGCCGCGGTCGGAATCCCCATTGGAGCACCGCCGGCCTGTCGGCGGTGCTCCCGCGGTCCTCCGCCCTGGCGGTCTTTGACCGCCAGGGTCAGAATGACCGCCATAGTGATGGTACACCCTTTAACAGTAATGGTCCCACACTCAGTTGAGATACTGTTCACCCGAACAAAGACGCAGCATATGACAAATGCCCGCTTGACCAAATACGAGAGGACTATATTGGGGTAACCCAATGTATCATTGAAACGCTGTACTGTGTGAAACCCGGCAACTTTGCTTCCTACTGAAAATACAGATGTTGATGATGCTGAGGAAGTAGAACATGATTGTCTTGAGGTAACAGAACTGTGCACCAAACCAAGACCTGATATTAAAGATACTCAATTGGTGGAAAATGATTACATTATCTTTGTTGACGGTTCATGCCTGAGAGACTCAGTAGGAGTACTGAGAGCCGGATATGCTGTATGTACAATACCTGGTATCCTGGAAGCATCTTGGCTCGAAAAAGTGTACTCTGCTCAAGTGGCTGAATTGTTCGCTCTTACTAGGGCATGCCATGCCGCTGACAAATTGAAAGTCACTATCTATACTGATAGCAGATACGGATTTGGAATTGTCCATGATTTTGGCCAGTTGTGGTCACAGAGGGGTTTTGTGACCTCTTCTGGTTCTCCGGTGAAAAATGGTGAAAGAATTAAGGAGTTGTTGCACTCGATTCAGTTACCTCTTGAAATTGCTGTGGTGAAATGCAGCGCTCATGTGAAATCACAAGACTTTGTGTCAATGGGAAACGGATATGCAGATCAAGTTGCAAGGTTTTGTGCATTGAACTGTATATCGTTCAAAGATCAGTGGGAATTGTTACCTCAAACTGAAAATGAGACATGCACAGGTTACGCATTGAGGGTGGTTGGCACAATGGAAGAGTTAAAATTGTTGCAGGGACATGCCAGCAGAGAAGAGAAATGTTCTTGGCTTAAAATGCAATGTGTACAAAGACCTACTGATTTGTGGGTTTCAGATGAGGGGAAAATGTTTTTGCCAAACAGTCTCTTGTCACAGTTTGCAAGGTTTTACCATGGTCAAGCACATATTGGGAGAGACGCCATGATTAGGTTGTTCAAAATCGATTGGTTCAATCCAAAATTCAGACAAGCCGCAGAAGTAATCTGTCACAGGTGCATCATCTGTCAGCAGATGAATGCGGGGAAAGAGACCGTGGTGAATTTGAGCCACTTTGGGAGAGCAGGAGGTCCATTTAGCAGGATGCAGATGGATTTTATTGAGATGCCTGTGTGTGGAGGTCTGAGGTACTTGTTGGTGATTGTGTGCATCTTTAGTCATTGGATTGAAGCTTACCCAAAACGTAGGAATGACAGTCTCACAGTAGCAAAGTTGCTGCTTAGGGAATTGATACCACGTTTTGGGTTCCCGATCTCTGTAGAATCAGATAGAGGAAGTCACTTCAACAATGAGGTGGTTAAGCTTTTGTGTGCAGCACTGAACATTGAACAGAAGCTGCATTGTAGCTACCGTCCTGAAGCCTCTGGACTAGTGGAGCAGATGAATGGTACCTTGAAGTCAAGAATGGCGAAAATGTGTGCAGCTACAAATCTGAAATGGCCAGATGCATTGCCCCTAGTGCTGATGTCAATGAGAAATACACCCAACAAGAAAACAGGAATGTCTCCTCAGGAAATTCTCATGGGCCGAGCTATGAGATTGCCCGCAGTGCCTGCAACTGCTCTTGTGAATATCACGGATGATATGGTGTTGGACTACTGCAAGGGTCTGGCTGACGTGGTCCTCTCTTTCTCTCACCAGGTGGAAGCAACCACACTGCCACCGATAAATGATCCAGGTCACAATCTGAAAGCCTGTGACTGGGTGGTTGTCAAGAAACACATGAGGAAGCCGTGTTTGGAGCCACGTTGGAAGGGGCCGTATCAAGTGATACTGACAACTACTACTGCTGTGAAATGTGCGGGAATTCCAAACTGGATCCATGCCAGTCACACAAAGTAAGTGACGTGTCCAACTGATGAGGAACTTGAGTTGGCGAAAATAACAGCTACAGAAAAGGAGGTCTCGGGGACGGAGAGTAATCAAAGGGGAACTGAGACTGAAGCAGAGCCCGTTGAGGACGGCCTGGTCACTCAAACCGTAAACAAGATCCAGACGGATGACGTTGAGCCTATCTCAACCGAGGCACCAGGAGGACTGACCCAAAGAGAGGTTCTCCCAGAAGCAGACGGATACAGATTTGAAGTTGAACCCCTGATAGACCCAGAAGGCGAAGGAGTTGAGGTGGAAGACAAACAAAGTGTTCAGACTCCTCCTGAGCCGCTTGCAGATCCACCAAGAGAAAACACCATAGCACAAAAGGAGGACATTGAACAGCAACCAGAAAAGCCGAACAGTAAAAGAACACTGAGAGGAGATAAGTGGCCAGAATCGCAAACTGAGAAAGGGAAAGTGGTAACTGCTAAATTATTGGATGTGACACTGTTAACCTGAATTGACTTTTGAAAAATCGATTGTGACAAGCTGCCAACTGGATTGACACAAGACCCTGGGAGTGAATGAGAAAGCTGTAAATCCTTGCTGAAGAAAGACTTTTTGCTTGGCTCTATTGAAGAAAAAAAAAGAGAGAAAGTTATTAACTCTCCTCATATTAGTTGATTACATTTACAGTACTTTACTTTCTGATTCTTTACAGATCATGCCTACGTCAGGAGATGATGTTGAGGGGAATAAGCACTGTATATATGCACTGTATATATTTGGGTATTGCTTTGGGTGTTATGTGTGTGATATTCATTATAGCTTTGTTTGTGGAAATGCGTTTGGTGGATGAGAGTGATGCTAACAATGCTGCAGTTTCTGAGACTGCTACACTAACACCATGGGATAAGTTTGAGCACAATACAAAGTACTTGCATGACAAAACAAATACAAAAGGGGAGCTGTCTACTAACGTTTTCTATCGCTTGCTGAATGAGTATGTTGACACTATGGATGCGAAGGCTTGTTACGTGTGAACACAAATTCCTCTTTCAGTCCAAGAGGGAATTACATATCACAGCTTGCCATTAACATACAGGATTAGCTGTAGTCTACTACTAACGCATTTCTATAACCAGGAAGAAGTGCAATATTTTTACTCTAACTACGATTTAGTGTTCTCTTATGTGCCTATCATAGAAGATTTGAATAGTGTAGCTAAGTATTATGCTATAAAGCTGATTAAGGGATTCTTTGAGCCCAGAACGACAATTAGTACTTCATGTGCGCACCACAATAATTTGACATGCTTGCTTACATCCGTAGAAAAGAGCTTTCTAGATCACACTGAAGATTGAAGGAGGGTTTTAAAGGGGAAATTAGAAAAGGGCTTGCAGCAAAAATCATTTCTTAGTAATAGCAATAATGGGGTTATGGAACGAGGGAAGCTAGCTTTAGATGCGAAACATGTAGGTAAGCTTTGCATTACGCAACCAAAATCGTACTATGACAATGTGTTTGTGGGAACGAGTGAGTGTAAGCATGTGTTTTTGTTTCCGAATAAATGGACTTTCATGCTAAATGGAATGGATCAAGCGATCCCAGGTGTTTATTACATTTGTGGACTTAGTGCTTATTACCGTCTTCCAAAGGGATGGTATGGGACATGTTATTTGGGAATAGTTTTTCCAAAGATTTATCAACTAGATGATTTGAAGAAATTTCTGAAAGTGACAGAACTACTTCGTGCTAGACAAAAGAGAGAAACTGCTGTTGGTGTAGTAGGAGACATATTTGGAGCAATGATTCCTACAGTGGGAGTTGTTTTGAACTCCATAAAGATTCGAAAGTTGTCTACTATCATGGATAACATGCTGACTAACTTTACAGGGGCTATACTCCTAGTGGATACTGAACTTGCTGCGGAGAGGGCTATGACTCTTCAAAGTAGGCTTGCTTTAGACATTCTTTTAGCAAAAAGTGGTGGAGTCTGTAAGATGCTTAATGAGAGGCACTGTTGTGCCTATATACCTGATAATGGTAATGAGATTAGAAGTATGCTTACTAACCTAACAAGAGATAATGTAGATTTGAAGGAATTGAAAGAGCCAGGAGTCTGGGAAAAGGTTGGAGAGGGATTTGCGCGTGTCGGAAGTTGGTTTAGTAGTCTTTGGTATGGGTTCTTAGGAAAATTAATACAGGGAATAGTAATTGTTTTGGCTAGTTTATTTGGATTATGGGTACTGAGCAAAATTTGCGAGAGAAGTAAAGCAAAATGGGCAAAACATTAAGCAAGGCGGGAGGAAAGGAAAAGGGAGAAAATGTTCAGAGCAAAATATGAAAAGGCGAAGCAGAAAGAAGAAATCGAAATGAAGGAAATGAAAAGGTGAAAGGGTTGTAAAAGAATGGATTTGTGTGATGACAAGTGTCATCAGAGGAGGGATTGTTGGAGTGTAGTTATTATAATCAAAATTAACATGAAATGTTTGCAAATTGATGTATAATGATGTCGCATAGAAAATTGTATTAATGTGCTTTTAACATAGGCGCTTGAAAATGTGCCCACAGGGCGTGGCCACCAATGTATACAATGATAAATGAAGTTGACTAATAATGAATTATTGATGTACTAATGTGTGGTTTTATATTAGTATTAAGAGTTACATGTTAAGATTTTCCTAAAATGTATTACTAGGCCTTAGTTAGCATGAGTCGGGGCATAGCTGCCGGTCTCATATTAAATGTGTTTTTCTAACATGCAATGTGCTGACTTACTGAAGGACATGTAGCCGTACTTTTCCAGAAGCTAGAAGATGTGTGTAACCGTAGTAAATTTTTTCTCATGAGACCCGACTTGCTCAAGGAGACATTCTTGCTGAATGCAACAGTGTAAACTTGCAACATATACAAGGTCGCCTGAACTGGCAAAGACAATGGGACTACTGACTGAGCCTGCAAGAATAAAAATTTGTACCTGACATTCTACACGTTGAAGACGTCAATTACAGGAGCCAATGAACTACGTGAGAACTGTTTTAAAGTGAAAACCCTAATGAGGTGACCACCAAATTATTGGTTGGAGATAATGATGCACCAAAAATTTGCCCAATTGGAAATTAGGAGACTGTACAATAAGATTGATATAACCCTGTGTCACAAGGAGAAATCAGCCTTTCCGAGCCATCTCTGCTAATGCCACTACGTGCCATTCTTTTCTATTACCTAGCCACTTTGTCACTCTGTCTTAAAGACTTTGCTGTTTGACTCTTCAAACCATCCTTACCCTTGCCTGCCCGTTCTATACTTTTCCTCCTTATGAGGGAGGTATTCCTTATTGCCTGTCTTGCTGAACTTTGCTGAGTTTCGTGGCTGATGGCGAATCAACTGATGTCCTGAGGACGAAGACTAACTCTGCATGCTGACCCAGTACGGAGGGTAACTATATGATAATGAAATTGTAATTGTCTGTTTGCCTTTTCTTTCTAGGTACCAACTGCTTCTTTTGATAGAGACCATAGATAGATGTTTTCTAAATTTGTGTTTCTAAATTGTTTTGCATGAAGCCCAACATGCTAATGCTAATTCGAGCTAGTTAAGGGGTTCACTAAACGGATGCAAATAGACAAGTGACTGAATCAATGCTTTGTTGAATAATGCGCTAATGATGCTCTGCTAAAGTTAATCCATGTTGACGTCGTGCTTTGTCCTAATGTTTATGATCTTTGTTTTGCTGAAATCCTATTCGAGTTGCCATGTTGTGACAGTGCTAATGTGTTTAATGGTTTTGAGACTAATAAACTTGCTAGTAGAGTGTAATCAATAGGGAATAAATATCATAACTCTTACAAATTTCGTGTGGTTATTCATGACTGAAAGGTCATGGGGTGTTCCGATTCTTATTAATGCCATTAACTAATTTGATTAAATTGTTATTGTGCATATTGATGAGGTTATCGATCTATTGGTTGACATGCAGATTAGTTATCTCGTCTTAAGGTGTCTCCAATCAGGGTCAAAAGATTCATTGGCCTAAAACAAGTCCCAGACTAAGCAAATTATCTAGGGCGGGACGCGTTATCAATGCTCACACCCACATGTAACTTATGATTACAGGCACTACGCTTATTATTTTCTTGAATACCTGTTGATAAAAATAGTGTATGAAATTTCTGTTGTGAAGTCTAGTGGTAACATGTCAGAGATTTGTCAACATCAGGGCAGTCCGCGCTCTACAGGTGACTAGAATGCAAAAACTCAGCACTCTCAAGATAATGTAATTCATGCATTGTGCTGATATGCTGTTTAACCTTTTGCATTGCAGAGTTTAATCCTGAAGACTTATGTTCAAGATGCATATAAATACTGTTCATTTGCAATGTACTGCTGCAGGCTTTCAGAGTGTGTCAGGGTGTGGTCCCTTTCCAGGGCCTTCTAGAAGCTTTCCCTGCAGCATGCCTGGGTGTGGTTTGTGCACTGGGCCAAGACTCTATGTAAAGGAGCCAGCCCAGCTCCACGTGCTCACTATTCGGAGGTCCCGGTGCAGAGCAGCAGCAACTTCCTGAGCTCCTGTTCCGGAGGCTTACTTTGATCTTCCAGGCCTCGCCCTTTCACTTTGCTCGGTGATTCTTGATCAGGGCGGTAAGACGGAGGTCGGGCTGGGCCCCCGATTCCGTTCTCAAAGGATTTCGAGTTCTTGGGCCTGATTAGCATGATAAAACTATTTTGCTCTCGTGCTTGTGAATGTGCGCTTGATGTTTAATGGTATTTTACATGCTGGCATTCGAATCGGCAAGACGCGCAATTCTTTTCTCGAGTACAAATCTTGATGTTCATTGTGTGCTGCCATTTTATGGCATTTACAAGGTAGCATTCGAATCGGCAAGACGCGCAATTCATTTCTCATGCTTAATTCATGTTTTTCATTGTACGCTATCATTTCTTGGCATTCATATGGTGGTATTCGTATCGGCAAGACACGCAATTCATTTCTTGTGCTTAATTCATGATATTCAGTGTGCGCTACCATTTCTTGGCATTCACATGGTGGCCTTTGAATCGGCAAGACGCGCGATTCATTTCTTGTACTAAATTCATGATATTCAGTGTACGCTACCATTTCTTTGCATTCACATGGTGACCTTCGAATGGGCAAGACGCGCAATTCATTTCTTGTGCCTAATTCATGATATTCAGTTTGCGCTACCATTTCTTGGCATTCACATGGTGGCCTTTGAATCGGCAAGGCGCGCAATTCCTTTCTTGTGCTTAGTTCATGATATTTGGTGTGCGCTACCATTTCTTGGCATTTACATGGTGGTCTTCGAATCGGCAGAACACGCAATTCATTTCTTGTGTTAAAATCACAAAGTACATTGTGCGCTACCAATTCATGACATTACTTGGTGGTCTTTAAATCGGCAAGATGCGCAATTCATTTCTCGTGTCTAATTCATGTTACTCCTTGTGCACAATCATTTCATAGCAGTTACAAACCTTTGTGGAAATCTGTAATGTGCGCAATTCATGTTCCTGCATTTTAAGAAAATTAAAGTGTTTTAAAAAAAACAAGTCTTTTAAGTACAATTCATATGGTGTTATAGAAATCATTCAGATTATTTCCTTGTCCTCATGCCGAAGTCTATACTTGAATTTGAAAGCGTAATTCTAGAAAATTCTGATGTTTCTAATTCATGTGGAACATTTCATTGAGTGGTTCATTAGAATGTTGTATTAATCTTTCTTGATTCCCTCACAGGTATTCAAACATTTGTGAGGCCTTGTTATTTAAGTCCATGCTTAAGTTATTCATGTTTCCAGTATGACAATGCTTAGAGTCATAGCCTAGTAATGATTAGTATGATGTAATCTTGATATTGTGTGTTCTAACCTTTTTGCTTCCTACAGTTCTCTTTCCCAGCTGTTCCCTACCTAATCCCCTTTTCCCCACTTGGACTCTCTTAGACTCTGTGACATTCTAATCAGAGTATTGGAGCTGTCTTGTGGTGGACGTGTTGGGAATGTGCACAGACCCCGAGGATCTGGTGACTCTGACAAGATTGTACCACGTTCCTTATTTCCCACTGTACCTGGCGAGGTGATTGTGGGCCAGGGAAGAATCTAGCTTTGTTAAAAAATTGATTAGGTGGTTGTGGGTTGAAGGAATTTAAGAACTTACCTGCATTAGTCAATCCTGTGACGTGTATCAATATGTTTCTAGGCAGTTGTGTGTATGTTATGGCAAGAAAATCAATAATGTGATGGAGAGGTTCAAATTCTGTTCTAGAAAACAATGTGATGACAAATCTGTAGAAGGATTTGAGTCAACACTTGAACCCTTGGCTGTAACATGCAATTCTGAACATCTGACTTATGAGCAGGACTTAAGGAACCACATTTTGATGCAAACCAATAATAAGAAAACACAGGAAAGCCTGTGGGCCACCAGGGTCATGCCTGTTTATGCTGTGATTGAAATTGCAAAAGAAATCGAGCATTCAGAGAAATGTGTGCAGGAGATTAGAGGAAATTTGAGTACTGACGTTCATGTAGTTAAAAAAATTGTGGGAACAAAACAAAAAAGCAAACCTACAAAAATAAATGTTTGGCAAATAAATGACACAAAACCAGAGTGGCAGAGCACTGGGAGGAAGAAAGAAGTCACTTTATATTATAGGTGTGTCAGGTGCATCACATCTAGGTAACTCAAAACTGTGTCCTGCTTTTGATAAGGTTTGTTTTAAATGTAATAAGAAGGGGCATTTCAACAAAGTGTGCAGATTGTTTGCTAAGAAATTCAATCTCGTACAAGACTATGTTGACAGGGAGAATTATGATGATTATCAGGATCTGAATCCAAATACAGTTCTGAGTGTTAGTGATGGCAAGAGCAAGAACAATTTTCCATCATGTAGCATACTTATAGATGGAGAAAGTTGTAGCATTTTAGTAGACTCGTGTGCATGGCACACTATTATTTCATTAACTACAGTGAAAGAGAGATGGGCAGACAAAATTGTAATACCATCTGATGTAGAGCCTGGTGGGTACACTGGTCATAAAATTGATTTGGTGAGCAGTTTTTTGGGCACACCTGTTTTTTTTCCGGAAGAGACACCTATCATAAGTTGTATGTGGCTAGAAATGGACAATCCTTAATGAGTTGGCCGCATTAAGAAGAATTAGGTATTTAATTGGACCATAGGGTGAACCCTCCTGTGTACATTATTGGAATTCTGGTGGAAAGGCTGGAGGACTAGAAAACAGTGTCTCATCAGATAACTTTGTGCTAGGCCTATAAACAAAATAATGTCCTCAGGTTTTTAGTAATAAATTGGGAGAGTCTCAAGGGTTCAAACATCATATAAAGTTATATGATAATGTGATTACAATTCGACAGAGTGAGAAATGTGCCACTCACCTATGGTGGAAAACTTAAGGACAGGTTACAGGACATGTACAAACAGGCATTATTGAGCCTGTGGAGTCACCACATAATTTCGACTTAAAAACTGATACTAAACCCTCAGTGTATATGATGGCACCTTGGGGTGGGCAGGCCATGATGGCAAGATTAGCTAGGTTAGCTTCTAGGTTGCAGAATTTTCAATACCGCATGAAGTACATCCCGGGGAAAATAAATGTGCATGAGATTGCATGTCCAGACTATCTTTGCAGGAGCATGATACTAGATGGGATAATGGTGAAGAATGTGAAGTAGCTTTCATGTTACAGGATGTTTGCATGATGGATTTGAAGCATCCACTAGTACAGGAAGCCAAGTGGAAAAAGGAAGTGGCAAAAGACTCAGAACTGGGTCATGTGACTATGTTTATTAAGAATGGTTGGCCAGATGAGAGGACAGTTCCAGGAGGGAGTTTTTTGAGGGTGCGAGAAGAGTTAACTGTGGAGAATGACATACTTGTAAGGAGTGACAAATGATATACAACCTTTTAAATTAAGGAAGGCAGTAGTTGGTATTGTTCATGAAGGACATATGGGTATTTCAAGTGCTAGAAGGCAAGTCAGATAAAATCTTTGGTGGCCAGGAATAGATACCATTATTGAACATCACGTCCAAATTTGTAATGAATGGGAATCAAGTGACAAAGGTTCGAGGGAATTCTTTCCTGAACCTCTTCATGTGGAACTTCCGGAAGTACCTTGGAGGAAACTAGGATTAGACAGTATTGGTCCATTTAGTGTTCTACCTAGACAGGAGGCTTTTGGTATAGTCATGGTGGATTATTTTTTCTAAATGGGCAGAGATAAAAATGGTAAAGGAGGTCACATCAGAATGTGTTGTAGAATTTCTACATGAAGAATTTTTGAGTGAAGGTATTCTCCAGGAAATTGTAACGGACAATAGACCTCAATTTGTCAGCAAGTAAATGGAAAATTATTTAATGAGGTGTGGCATTGCTTTTAACATATTGCTGTGTTCCCTCACGAGGCAAATGATCAGGTTGAAAGGTTCAACAGAGTGATAAGGGAAGCAATTTAGCTATCAATAAAGGGTGGTCTAGATTCGAGGAAAGCGTCACATTCTATGCTGCTTGCAAACCTTATTTTGCTTAAATCTGTGGCATAAGTGAATCCTTTTGAGCTGCAAAGGGGACGGAAACCTAGCATGAAGTTGGTTCCTTGGTGGTTAAGTGATCATGGTGAGTTTGCTAATGTGGACTTTAGGCACATGTGACGCAGAGTGGAAGAATATCAGTTAAACACGAAAGATATGTTGCTAAAAAAAGAGGTGCTGCCAGCAAGCAGTGTTTAAATGTTGGAGATTGGTTTAGACTCAAGAAAAATAAAATGGATAGTAAGGGAGCAGCATGCTGGTCTGAACACATTCGGGTTTGTTAGAAATGGGGTCTTTGGTTGGCAGTCAGGTTACCCCCTGTCCAAGCAAGGACCCTCACTCCAGTCAGGGTAAGTCACACACAATCCAAATTATCCTGTGCCCAACCTCTGGTAGATTGGCACTGAGCAGTCAGGCTTAACTTAGAAGGCAATGTGTAAAGTATTTGTTCACAAAATCATTCAATACCATCATATCTCACCACAAAAATACACCACACAGTGTTTAGAAAAATATATAATATTTATCTGGTTAATTGCAGGTCAAAACGATCAAAGATGCAATGAGTCAATGTAGAGATATCACTGAAAAGTGATATGAAGTGTCTTAAGTCTTTTAAAAGCAAACAAAGGGAGTTATTCCAACTTTGGAGGAGGTGTTAATCCGTCCCAAATGTGACGGATTTACCACCAGCCGTATTACGAGTTCCATAGGATATAATGGACTTGTAATACGGCTGGTGGTATATCCGTCACTTTACCGTCACTTTTGGGACGGATTACCACTTCCTCCAAAGTTGGAATAACCCCCAAAGTCTCTTTCAAGCACAAAGTACCTTGTCCACGTGAAAAATCTCTGAAAGGGCCACAGAGGAACGAAGCATGGAAACAAAGAGGTGTGCGTCGCTTTCTCAGGCCGCACACTGCGATGCGTCATTTAGTGTCCATGCAGGGACAGCTGGGCGTTGATTTCCGGTTCGGCGTGCAGTGAATTTTTCACTGCGATGCAGGCTGTGCGTCGTTTCTGGCAGGCTGTGAGTCTGTTTTCACCGCACACGGAGTCCTTCTTGTAGAGATGACGTCTTTTTGGTCCTGAAACTTCAGGGAACAGGAGGCAAGCTCTATCCAAGCCCTTGGAGAGCACTTCTCACCACAGCCAGAGAGCACCAAGGCAGCAGGGCAACAGCAAGGCTGCAGTCTTTCACAGAAAGCAGTCAGGTGAATCATTTGGGCAGCCAGGCAGTTCTTCTTGGCAGTATGCAGGTTCTGGTTCAGGTTCTCTTCTCCAGGAAGTGTCTTGTCAGGTAGAGTGTCTATCTCAGAAGTGTCTGAGTTGGCAGGGGCAGAAGCCCTGTTTAAATACCCAACTGTGCCTTTGAAGTGGGGAGACTTCAAAGAGTGGCTTAGAAGTGCACAAGGTCCCCTTTCAATTCAATCCTGTTTGCCAGGGCCCCAGTAAGGGGTGTGGCAGTCCTTTGTGTGAGAGCAGGCTACTGTCCTTTGACATGTAAGTGTCAAGCCCTCCACCCTCCCAGCCCAGGAAGACCCATTCAAAATGCAGATGTATGCAAGTGAGGCTGAGTATCCTGTGTTTGGGGTGTATCTGAGTGAATGCACAAGGGAGCTGTCAACTGAACCCAATCAGACGTGGATTGTAAGGCACAGAAGGATTTAAGTGCAGAGAAATGCTCACTTTCTAAAAGTGGTATTTCTAAAATTGTAATATTAAATCCAACTTCACCAGTCAGCAGGATTTTGTATCACCATTTTGGCCATAGTAAATATGACCGTCCCACTCCTTTCAGATCAGCATCTACCACTCAAACAGTATATGAGGGTAGCCCCAATGTTAGCCTATGAAGGGAGCAGGCCTCACAGCAGTGTAAAAACAAATTTAGGAGTTTTACACTACCTGAACATGTAAACTACACAGGTGCATGTCCTGCCTTTTGCCTACACAGCACCCTGCCCTATGGGTTACCTAGGGCCTACCTTAGGGGTGCCTTACATTTAGAAAAGGGGGAGTTTCAAGCTTGGCAAGTACTTTTAGATACAAAGTCGAATTGGCAGTGAAACTGCACACACAGGCCTTGCAATGGCAGGCCTGAGACAAAGTTAAGGAGCTACTTAAGTGGGTGGCACAATCAGTGCTGCAGGTCCCCTAGTAGCATTTAATCTATAGGGCCTGGGCACATATAGTGCACTTTACTACAGACTTATAAGTAAATTAACTAATCCAATTAGGTATGATCCAATGTTACCATGTTTAAAGGGAGAGAGCATATGCACTTTAGCAGTGGTAAAGTGTGCAGAGTCTTACAACCAGCAAAAACAGTATCTAAAAAGTGGAGGGAGGCAGGCAAAAAGTTAGGGGTGACCACCCTAAGGCTGTCGGGTCTAACAAAAAGATTTACTCATGTGAAGTGCTTTGTTGTTGTCTCGTGTATATGTGGAAAGAGTTTTATCCCAGGTGGTTAGTAAACAGGGACAGAGGTGCATTTTTATTAGGTTTACTATAAGAAAATGCTTATTTTTGGCATAATAATCTCCATTGTTTTGGGGTATTGTTGCTTCTGTTTTTAGACTCTGCATACTGCTAACCACACCAGGCCCTCATTTATGTGTTTTGAAACCTAAAATATGTCAAACCTTACTACACTTCTGATTGACATATTTACCTTATCTAAAGGTCCCTGGTATATTGTACATAAATATACACAGGCCATGTAGTTCTGCAGCACATATTGTGTCATTACTAAAGTGACAATGTAAAGTATGTCTCTCAGCCTGCCACTGCTGACTAGATGTGTAGTTTTAAATTTGCAAATTAGACCTAGCAAAATAAACCTCTAGCAGATTTAACCCTTTCTTTTTAATGCCTATAAGCCAACCCAGTGTCTGCCCTAAATGCCCACAGGCAAGGTGCATAATATTTAGAAAGTAGAATGTGTATTTGTATGTTTTACATGTCCAGGCAGTAAAAAAAAACCTTCCAAGTCATTCTCACTGCTGCAAGGTTGATTTTCCTATAAGAAAGCACTGAGTTATACTATAACTCCTTGCAATGCTTAACTTCAGTTTGAGATAAGAAAGAAAAATGATTCAGGGACTTATTTTAATAGTAATTTAAAATCCAATTTAGTGGACAAGTTGGATTCTATATTACTATTTTGAAATTACACTTTTTCCTGGATAAGCCAAAAATGACTTTCTAGTAGTGTTCAGTGACACCTAGGAGCTGATTGGCTCCTTGATAAGGTGAGAAGTAGCTCTCAGAGTTGAGGGGTTGATCTTCCCTTGACTGGATGGCTATGTGGGCTGTGCCAGGAACTTAATTATCTTCAAATGATGCCTACCATGACACTCGCAGGTATAACAAACAATTGAGGCTGCCCCATCTATTTTCCTGCTGTAAGTACCACCCCCAGTGGGACAGGAGCTACCTCCAGAACCGGGTTTGTGTGACCACAGGAGAGGGTTTGCACATTTCCCTACCCATACTTCTAGTGTAGGCACAGAACATCTGGACAAGGGAGGAAAGATTCTGCCATTTTGGTTTTGGGCAGAGAAGGATACTGTGGGATACTTTATAGTATAACACACAGGGAATGTTACAGACATAGATATGGTCACCCCTGGAAAGGTTTACCTTATTGGATAGGGAGTGGCTAAGAGTTTCCCTCACCCACAGATTGGCACTGTGCATAAATATGGGTCCCCTGTGCCCTCTTTAGGACACTGCTGGACCTGTGGATGGCAGTAAGAGGACTGAATCTGCTCTTGTGACTTGCAAAGAGAAACCTAAGGGCTAGACCTGCTCCTACTTGTACCCAGGAAAACGAAGTGGACTCCAAGGGTCTCAAAAGCTGCAAAAAGCCCACATATCTCAAAAGCCCAACTGACTAGTTCCAATTGGACCTCCTCTGGGCCCTGCTTGTGGCTTCTGTTGGAGTGAGTACTGACCTCTAATTGCTGTTCCTGACATCCTGGAACTCTTAGCTGATGTTAAAGTATACTCCTACCTACCCAAACTGCAAAAGCTGGGAATTAGGACATTTTTGCTAACTATTCTTCTGAAGAGCCAGTGGGAGACAGGGACCTCTGCTAAATCAATGCCATTGTAGTTGATTCACCAATCAGATCCAACTTTATGGCCTGCCCTGCTGAAGGTGATGTAACTTCAGGTAAAGTTTCTAAGTCCAAAGGTAGAGAGTTTCATTAGGAGTGACACTGAGTTGAAGCTGGTAGATGTCAAGACTTTCCTGGGTACGAATGCTGGACTTTGCCTGCTCAAAGCTTTCCCACATTCACCTGGACCATTTTTTCAGTAACCCCCCATTTTTGATCCCCAACTCAGTTCCAGCTTAGAGCTTGCTTCGCTGATGACTTATTGACAACGACATTTTCTCTAGACAAAAATCCTAAGTTTGAAGCTAAGTCTTTGACTGGTACCTTTCTGGGCATTACATCTGATTCATGCCCCATCCATTACCTTTGTCCCACTCTAGCGTAACCTGTTGTCCCCAGTTGGAGTTTTGCACTTTTTGGTGCTAAATTCAAAGTTTAAAAAGTTATATCTCCAGTTTCTCCTTGTGTTTTTTTTGGTTTTTTGGTGTTCTTTGTTCTTTAAAATATTATCTATTGTTATAAATTGGAATAGATTTGTATTTTGTTGTGTTTTCAATTTTTTCGCTGTTTTGGGTACTTGTGAATGCTTTGCATATTTTCCTAAGTTAAGCCTTTGTACTCTGTGCCATACCTACCAGGAGTTAAGCTCAGGGTTAAATTATTGATACTTTTAGTGGATCTAACAACAATAGGAAATTATTACTTGTGGTGGCTACCATCCACCCAAATTAATAATCCACCTTTTCTCACATATGATCACACTTTCCAGGGGATGCAGCGATGGTGATGTGAGCAATGGATTGGGATAGCAGAGGAACTGTAGAGAAAGAGTTAGTCTATACTAAGGTGAGGGAACATGGAGTTATTTGCTGTTTGTTCCCAATCAGGTCCCAAGAGAGAAGGAGCAGTAAGGATGGGGCAGTAAAGGTTAATGATTAAGAAGACATGTAATCTTCTGCACTGGCATGGTAGAGTTCAAAGAACATGTTGGGTGTGCATCATGCATTCGGTTCAGGGGTGAGAGGAGGTTGCATTTGGTGAATTTGGTGTAGTTGGGGAGTGGTGAGTGAACTGGCTGTGTCTAGAGGGCAAATTGCTAGATAGAGTGCAGACAATAGGCTGGAGGGGTTCTGAGCTTGGAGAGGAAGACACACAAAGGAGAGGTTTTTTTAACTTGGAGGAAGGCAAACAATTTGCAAGTTGGAATAACTTGTAGATTCTATAGAAGATGTCTTTTTCTGAGGCAAATATGTAGGCTTTGTGAACACATGAATGAAGTAGGTGATATCCATTGCTCACTGAATCTGTTTCCTCTCTCTTTGAGCATGAAATATCAGTCTTGTTGACTTGTGCACTTTACCACAGCCAACCAGTGATAAAGTGATTGTGCTCTCACCTCTATGCATGGTCAAATTGGCTTACACCCACTTGGTACATTTAATTCACTTAAAAAAGTCCCCTGTAAAGTGGTTCTTCAGGGCCTCTAAATTAAATACTACAATTACATTGCAGCTCTTATTGTGCCACTCACTTAAGTAGCCCTTTAAAACATGTTCAAGGTCTACCATTATAGAATGTTGTCAGTTTTACACTGACAATCCAACCTCAGAAAATAAAGCTTTTGACAGGCAAAACCTGCTTTTTTAAGGCATGTGCATCATCCCTGAGGTAGACTATAAACAGCCCATAGGGCAGGGTGCATTGTATTTAAATGCAAGGGCATGTTTTTGAGCTTTATACTTCCTGGTAGTGAAAAACTCCAAAATGTGCTTTTCACCACTGTTAGGCCTACCTCTCCAATAGGATAATGTTGAGTTACCTTATTATACTTATTAAGTGCTAAGATGTGATTGGTAACATGTAGAAAGGTCATATTTGGCCTCACAAGTATTGTAATTCAAAATCCTCTTTAGTTGCAAAGTCGGATATGAAGTCACAATCTGAAAATTCTACTTTTAGAAAGTTGAAATTTTTGTCCTAACCAACTGGTGCCTGCAGCCTGCGTCACACAAGTAGACTGAGAAGTGACAGAAGACCGGGACCTACATGCTTGCCTATCTACACTGAGGTGACTCACCAGTCAGCTTGACTTTGCTGCAGCTCCTGCTACGTTCTTCTCTGCAACAATAAATCCTGTTCAAGGAACCTCTCGGAAGGGGCATGCCTCCTCGTGAAGCCCTTGTCGAATACAGCTTACAGCTTCATGCCTCTGGACATTTTCAACTTCCAAATAAATGGCAAAGCCCGAATGTAGGAATCTTCATCATAACCTTGTTGAGCACCTCCCCAGCGAGGATGTTTCCTCCTCAGACACCACAGGCTGCCTAGCCCTGCTAAACCTTTCGTCAAAATTTCTTCTAAATCCTGAGGTGAGCTGAAATCGAGCCCAAACTACCTCATTTAGTCAAACTGGGCACTATTACAGTCTGCTTTAACTTTAGACTTTGCCTCAGTCTCACTCAACCAGATAACTGTGGTTGGTGATTTGATCTTTAAAAATTCAAATCTCCTGTATTGCTGTTTGGACTTAGTATATTGTGGTGTAATTTCATTTATTAAATATTTCTCAATTTTTCTAAAATAATTTTTTTTTTTTTTTGTGTTGTGCTTTCACTTTACTACTGTTTGTGTACTACATGCATGCATACTTAACACTTAACACAGTGTCTCAAATTTAAGCATGACTGCTTTTGTGCCAAACTACCAGAGGGTTAAGCAGTACATGATAACGTAGTGACCTTTATGGTGCACCCTGACAAGGATTGTGGTTGTTGCTTGAGAAGGGTTTTCACCCCCCCCCAATCAAAAACCCAATTTCCTACACTCCTGGTGTAATGTGTTGCTGTTTAGTATGTAGCAGTGTCTATTAATGATTTTTCTTCACCTTGTTTGACTTATTAGTGAATGTACTTACACAGATCTGTTGTTTGGGTTCACTTTGTTTGTGTTTTAGCAGGTTTTCCCTGTAAATGTATCTGAGCCTCTTGTCTGCTCTTTCTACTAAGTGTCTCAGGTAGTTCATGGATATCAGGTGTTCTCTTAATACTACTGCTTACAATTTGAACTATTTTAGATGTCAGCAGCTGTGTCTAATGCATAATTAATAAAGTGTCTAACTTTTTAGAGCCATGTCAGATTAAAAGTTGCCACACTCTTGTTTGATTCTGATAGGTCTCATTGGCCCAAATGTGATCTTTTTCACATTTAAGTATAAACATGCTATGCTTGGAGAAAATGTGCTACCCATAATTGTGTCATGTTGCTGCTCAAATGTTTTTTCTTAAACTCAAAATAATTCCTCTTGAGTACTAATTTTATGAGTGTCATAATGAACTTGATTGGAGTTTTCCACTTCCTAACCCTCTGTTGTACTAGGTCTTCAGTGGCCCTCAGACACTTTACCTGTTCCATAAATTTATATAGGGCTTTTACATCTAAGCCTATCATATATTGTGTGTTAGGGAGTTGGGGTCGAATTATATCATTACTAGTGTGTAACCTAGATGACAGCTTTTACTGTGAACAAGGTATGCAGTGCATCTCTCATCCCTAAAAAATTCTAGACCACAAGTTACTCTACTTTACAAGCTCTCTCAGTGTGACTCATAGAAGTAGGTTTTAGGGTGTTAGGTTTTAAATGACATTTTGACCATGTGAGGAATGTTAATATTTGTTTCTTTGCACATAACATGCCTACTTGCTGTTTTGTATATAATTGTGTGTGTGAGAGGCATTATGCATATCAAAATAGATTTGTTTTCTGTTACCACAATGTCCCAAATCGCCTTGCAGGGATTGTTAGTAATCCAGAAGCAATAACTGAACTTCAGCAATGCATTGGGTAGGGTTCTGCAAGGCTACAATGATTTGTCTTTCACATGTAGCACTGGTGCACTGAACAAAGTGTTACCCGCGGGTAGGAAAGCAATCTTGTAGAACTATGCAAAAGTCTTAGTTTATGCAACAGTCTTTCTGTAGCTTAGCAATCTTGGTCTCTGTCGGAAAATTTTGCAGTCTGTTATTTCTTCATTTACTTTAATTTCTTTTTGAAGGTGCTAGGTTGTACATAGCTCTTTAAATTGTACTAGCTAATTTACATTTTTGCTAACATGGATATGGAAGGTGGTTTATGTTATTGATTATCAAAATTAACCAAGCTCTGCTGCAGGGCCATGCTATCAGGCAACAGTCCTTCCTAAATTGTTTGTCCTCAAGAAATATCCAAAGTTTGTGAATCTCTATTTAATTTCTATTTAGCCTGCAGGATCTGAGCTTACTCTGAGGTCATTTGTCATTATAACTACATGAAGCAGTGTTTTTATCAAATCCCTCTAGAATTTTCTTTCTGAGCCACAGCCTATGATATATTATCAGTCATCACAAATTAATTTGTCAGTCATTTGACAGAACGTGCATTTGACTGACAACTCCCCCAAGCTTGAAACAAAGTCTTCTAATGACTCTCCTGCTTTTTGAGGCTTCATGTAAAACTTGTAGCATAACATTAAGATGTTTTCCTCTTTAGCAAATCTTTTTTTTAAGTGTAGTTTGGCCTCTTTATACACATCCTTCATTTAATTTAAATATATGGTGTGCATCTTTACCAATTTTGCTCAATAACGTTTTTTTTCCTTTTAGGATTAAATACTCGACCATCTAATGCCACTAAGTAATTCACTAGGTGATCCATCCATTCTCCCCATTGTGTGGATAGTTGCCCCTGATGTGCTAAAAATGGTGGAGGGACGTTGACTGATGTTGCCATTATATTGTGTTGACAAACGCTGAAAATATGATTGCAACCATGAGAAAATTGTCCTCTTTCTTCTTTAATTTCAGCTGCAAGGCTGTACTAATGTCTATTCCGCTACACATCACAAGGGGAAAGGAGGTGGCATCATGAGGAGTATGATGAATGTTTGTCATGAGCTGGAGAGTTCAGGCAAGTGTCTAACATTAAGAATTTATTGTTGTATCGATAATATAAGCTTGATTATATGGACATGCAAAATGTTTGTCGAGCTAATGCGGCATAAGATAAGCAGTGCGTGAGTGCTGACAAAAGAAACCATTATGCATGTGTCAGCGTTAACTTGCACCCGCACCTTATTTTATTTTTGGAGATAGCTATGCATGTTCATGTCACAAATGTACTCATTTGCTTCAACATCGTTTATGACCCGAGATGTGTACAGCCAACATTGACAGCATTCCTCCCCAGATCTTTCTTCATGTGGGTTCGCTTGTAACTTGATGAAGACTCCGACTTTGGATCACGTTGGGTCCGTCATGTTGTCCCTGTGGCTGGTGCCCGTCGCCAAAACAAAATAATGATCTCGGCACTCAGCGAAATCTGTAAACGATAATATTTATTTTGCACTGGATGAATGTGATCCTTCCCTTCGCCAGATACATGATCAGCTGACTCAGAGATGACCACCAGTACATAAGGTTCTAGTTCTCATGTAAAACACAAATAGATTCACCTTCTTACACATCAGCAATGAAAAACACACACAAATTCAACAACATATTAAAAAAATTTAAAAGATTATAAGTAGGAAAAAAGAAAACATACTGCCTTCTAAGCATGTATTATATATATTTGCAAAAACTAAACTGAACATAGCACTGGATGCCTGTCTTGCAAATGTATTGTAATTGGTCTATCATTGTTTTAAAGGTAATGCATGGCCACCACATTTAGAACCAATGTGTTGACCATCTTGGTATAGTAATAGAGTGATACGCGATAGACAACACCACTCCATATTTCTCTTCTGGTTTAGTGGAAGTGCAATGTGGAATGCAGGGCACTGCAGATGAAATTATTGAAAAGCAGGCAACCCATTATCACTGCCAGGAGAGATGCAGTATCATGTTAAGAAACATTAAAATAAAAAGAGGAGAAGAAAATACATAAATGAAGAACTATAAAAGGAAAACAATTCAGAACTAAAGGAATGGTCAACCAACTCTGATACAGAATCACACACAAATTCAGGTGGATGTACACATGTGATCATATAATGCCATAACTTACAGGTCAAATTAACCAATGACTCATGCAGACTGAACCACCACTCAATGTGATTCCCTATCTTGAATGGAAGCACAGTCTAATGGCAGAATGGCAGAACACCGTCAACCCAAAAGCCCCATATGTATCTATATATATTCAAATAAATATACATAGATGTACATGTTATTTTGATTGTTTTATTTTATTATAGTGATGTGTTTAACACCAAGGCCCTGGCAGACTTCTAAGAAGAGATTCTACCAAGTAATATTATAATAATAAACCTCCTCCCACCAGGGTCAGAGGCCCAACCAGTGGCAGCTCTTCCGCTCTGGCGGAGTAGCGTTGCTCCCTGCCAGCAGCTTCAAAACTTAAAAATAAAATATTAATAAATAATGTTCATCATCGTTTTAATTTTTAGGGGGGTGGGGCAACCAGGGTTGACAGCGACAGAGGGGGAGTGTTATGCACTCACCTCAGTGCGCATGTGTGTTTTGCTGGCCGGCCCAGGACAACCAAACACAAATGCACACTCAGCTGTCTTCAACCTGAGCTGCATTGCAGGGTTGGAGACCGCAGGCACAGGCTCCCAGTCTGCCTGGGAGCGCAAAGCTAGGGCGCCCAGACCAATCCTGAAGCTGCTCTCATGCTGCCAACAGCATGAGAGCACCATTAGTATTGGCCGCAGGGCAGGTTGGGAGCCTGTGCCTTTAGTGGAGCCTCAAGACTGGCATTGCAGCAGGGATTCAGGTAATTTTATTTTTGTTTTGTTTTTGTTTTATCCCCCCACCCTCCTCCTCTGCGCTGCCCTGCCACTTTACCCCACCACCAGCCACGACTGGCCCCAACACCAAAAAGCTTCCCTCCAAGTATAATTTTAAATTTTGCGTATCAAAATAACTCTGTAGTTTTTAATTCACAGTAATTACAATCCACCCTTAAATACCTCTTTATTTAGCATATGCTTTTTGCACTCAATATGTCAGGCCTACTGCCTTTATCATAATTTTTCATAATAGAGAATAAGACTTATAGCCTTTATCAT
This sequence comes from Pleurodeles waltl, assembly GCF_031143425.1. Taxonomy (NCBI): domain Eukaryota; kingdom Metazoa; phylum Chordata; class Amphibia; order Caudata; family Salamandridae; genus Pleurodeles; species Pleurodeles waltl. The sequence continues at coordinate 1,475,857,143 of NC_090444.1, forward strand.
TGGCTTGTTTCCATAACCAACTTAAGCCCATTGTACTGCGGGTACGCCTTCTACAAGACAACCATACAGCATACAGTCAGACAAGTAGACAAGTGTGTTCCATAGAAAAGTATTGGAATTATTTATTAAAGTTAATAAATGTCTACCTAGGAACTAGATAAACGTTAACCCTTAGACTTCTTTTTATTATAAATCCACATGATTGGTAAAGTCAGATTTGTAACAAAAAAGCCTCTAAAAGCACATTTCTCTGAGTTTCCATCTATCACTAAGGAGCTGACTACCTCTTAGAATGGGTGTTTATTGGTTCATAGAGTTGGTATAAAGAGCATCGGTGTGTGGTAGTGTCCTGACAACATGATTCCCTGGACACTACTTGGCCAGTGCTCAAGAACTTTTTTTGACTGAAACTGGGCCTGTCCTGTCACAGGTAGGTGTTGCTCATCCCTGGGCCTACCCCTTTTATTGTCCCTCTAACCAGCCAGGCACCACTCACAGTGGGGGAAGAGCTGTCCCTAGAACCAACTTTGAGTGACCACAGGGGAGGGTTTGCTCATTTCCCTGACCATACCTCTCGAGTGAGCACAGGAGTGCTTCACAGGGAATAAAGGTTCTAACCTATCGGGTTTTAGGCAGAGGGGGCACTGTGGGACACTTTGCAGTGATAAATAAACAAACTGCTGCAACAGTGGGAAGGTTACCCTGGGATTGTTTTTTCGGTTGGTCAGGGAAGGGCCAGGAATCACCCCCACCCACAGGATAGTGCTAGGCATAAATGTGACAGTCCTGTGCACATTCTTCAGAACACTAATGAACCTGTGGAAGAAAAAAAAAATATTTTTCCTGCTGTTGTGACCTATGAAGAGACCTGAGAGGCTGGACCTTCTCCCACTTTTACCCAGAACAAAGCAGAGGACACCAAGATTCATTTGGCTGACCTCCTGATTATATACCCAGATTAAACTAGTCAGCACTTTATCTAGTATCTTAAATACTAGGATTAGTAAGACAACAAAATGTTATAGTAACCACAGAAGCATAATCATTTGGCAAGTGCTACACCATTTGGGACCACTAGGGACAATGTCTTCCAAAATGGTACAAATCCTTTTAAAGCAAATATAGTCCTACCTAGGTTCCATTCTAGCAGCTCTCATTCTATGTGGTATATCTGTATTCACAAGTATCTAAATGAATGAGGCTCCCATGCTGCTTTGCCAGTGTGGGGGGGTGATTAATTCCTGAATGGAATTGAAGATGTCAGTCCATGGACTAGTTTACGTTAAAGTCCAGAAACTCTGCCAAAGCCTCAGGGATTTCAATAGAGTTAGAAAGAGCAGAAGGGCCTTCCCACAGCAACAGTGAATCATAGACATATGGTGATATGATATAGTGATATGATGGGTATGTCTTTCAAGCGTATACTATTTAACCTAGCTAATTCTTTCATGTAGCATCCATTTTCTCCATTGGCAGTACAAATAACATTGGTGACAGAAGGCTTCGCTGGTGAGTTCCATTATGTATCCCGAATGAGGCTGAGCTGACACCACCTGTTCAGGCTCTGGATATGGTGGGTACTGTCTGACAGCAATATCCAAAACCATTATTTTAGCACCACTACCAAGTATTGCACATTTTAGCATCTTTAATGCCTTTTCAGGGTCAATCAACAGAACCAGTGAATATCGCTAGGACTACCTTCAAGAACCATGTGCAGGCAACAAATATTTAAAGAGGTATTACGTTTGGAAGTAAACCCATTCTTGCTAGGTTGTAGCAGGATAGGTAAAAGATCAAACAATCTTCTGAGCAGGTGTTCTCTTTTGTGATCCAAGTGCTTTAGTTGAGTTTTGGGTAAGTCCCTTTATCCAGTGCATTTGAGTACCTCAGGACCAGTTTCAGTGCCAGAAAGTCAGAGGACAGGTAGAAGGGGCAGGGAGATCATCAGAGTTTGGGGTTTCTACCAGTACCATTTCTTTAATTGCTGCTTTAACTTCAGTCACTAAAATAGATTGATGTATCTGCTCTGTGTACTCAGGAGGACACAAGTTATTGTCTGCATTTCAACTAGGCTTAGATATTTGCAACTAGAACTGGGTCTGAAAGTTGCAGACTTTTGCTTAGTACTCCATACAGGTCTTATTTATTTCAACTTCAATGCAAACCAATTGCCTCCTCTCATCATTGGTCCAGGCAACTAGGGAAACACTATACAGTATCCAGTCTAATGAGCGTGCAAGGAATCACCTCGCCTTGTCCCCTTCTGTGTATGTTCAACCTATATCTTTATTGTTGTGCACATTTCCTAGCTACTCTATTATTTTGGCATTGGTCTCTTTTTTAAGTAAAAATGGGTGCTATATCCAACGGTCCTGTATCAATGAAGGTTGTATGGTATAGATAAATCTATCTAATTTATTCAAGTCAGCCTCTAGTGTTTTATGAGTTCATATGGCTGATTTAAAACAATGTACACTTATAACTAAATTAAATGTTCCATTCTCACAGAACATTCACAGTTGTGCCTTCATTTTCTTTGAAGTAATTTTGAAGGGCCTCTTAAAACCCTCTCCTGTAGGAGTCAACACAACAATCTCTAGGTGGTAATCACTGTATGTGGTATACCCCACTTGAATCGGAGCATGATAGGACTATGATCGGATAGTGTGCTGCACAGGTTTTCAGTATATATAATAGTGCTCATTAGGTGAGTGGAACAAAGGACTCTGTCCAAAATAATATGAGGGTCCTACATTAGGGAATCAAATTAGCATTCATGAGTCTTCGAGTGTTGCATCCATCTCTAATTGTTCAGATCCAAGCCCATTCTCTAAATTGTCACTACTCCATTTGTTTTTTTTAACAGGGCTATGTCTACTGTACCATTCAAGTCTCCCCTAGCAACAATTGAATGTCTGATCACCTGCTGAGGCAGCTTCTGGCTGGCCCTAAATTCTGAGGGGGTAAGGCCATTCCTTCTAACCAGGGCTTCCTTCATGGGGGATGCTTGATCCTGTCTCCCTGATCTTTGGCCAGTAGGGTGTCCCTCTCCTCGCTAGGCATGCATTTCCAGAGGCTACCCCCCTACCATCCTCTGGGTTACTATGCATCTGCAAAGCCTCCTCATATGCTTCAAGACACTTGTGGATATCGTCAGCCACAGCAAAGAGTGGCCCCATACCTTTGGGAATGTGGACCCTGTTGCCTCCAGGGGACACTGCAGGTATACTGCCCCCAATAATCCTGGACTCTGCCTGCCTGCCTGACTTTGAGGTGTAGCTCTTTGAGGCTCCATTTAGGAGCCAATCGCTCTTAGGCCAGTTTCTCCCCCTTGGCCAGTTTGATTATCTCCATGACCGGTCTCTTTTCTTCCATTCTCCACTGGGTTATCTGCAGCTTCAAATCCCTCTCTGCCTTCTTGTCCACCAGCTCTTGTAGGGACAGGCTGTCAGAAGATTCACTGTGCCCTGGCAGGGAATTACCCTTCGGGGTTAAGTCATTCCCATCAACCACTATCTTTAGCTCAGGAAGGTCCCCTCCATGCCCTTCCATCTCATCATCAGGACTTGGAGAAAATTTTATGATCCAATAGACAGGGAAGCATACAAAGGGGCTATGAGGAGATATCACTCCAAGATTAAGGTGGCACAAAGGCGGTCATTACAACGTTGGCGGTAAAAGCCGATTACCGCCGTGCAGAAGACCGCCAACACACCACCGCGGCCGCAGAAATCCGGCACAGCTATTATGACCCACAGCTCGGAATCCGCCAAAATTCAGGCACCTATACAAGTCCGCCACACCAAAGGTCAGTGATAAACTGGCGAAAACAAATCCTCCACCATCACGCCAAAAGAAATACGCCCACACTATCACAACCCACAAATCCACGCGGTGGTCTTTCAACCGCGGTATTCCATTGGCGGTACACACCGCCGCGCTCAAAATACACACACATATACAAAACACAGCCACATTGGACAATTCAAAATACACACACCTGATACACATACACACACCACTCCCACACACCCATTACAATATAAAACACCCACCCACATCACCCACAAACCCCTACGACAAAATTACAGAGAGAAGGCCAGAGAGAGACACCACAAACAACTACCAAGCATCCACAGACACACAATACCATCACCCACATAACTTCCACGCACCTCACACAACACACCACTAAATATCACCCCACTTATCACTACACACACCACCCCACACATCACCCACACCACCCCATGGCAAGGCAAAGACACCCCAGGTTCTCTGAGGAGGAGCTCAGGGTCGTGGTGGAGGAAATCGTCCAGGTAGAGCCACAGCTATTCGGATCACAGGTGCAGCACACCTCCATAGCTAGGAAGATGGAGCTATGGCGAAGAATAGTGGACAGGCTCAATGCAGTGGGACAGCACCCAAGAAATAGGGATGACATCAGGAAGAGGTGGAATGACCTACGGGGGAAGGTGCGTTCCGTGGTCTCAAGACACCACCTTGCGGTTCAGCGGACTGGCGGCGGACCCCCATCTCCTCCCCCACAACTAACAACATGGGAGGAGCAAGTCTTGGCGATTCTGCATCCTGAGGGCCTCGCAGGAGTAGATGGAGGAATGGACTCTGGTAAGTCAAATCTTAACTATTACATCCCCCACCCTACTTGCGTGCTATCACATACCCCCACCCTCACCCCCATCACTCCAACTCCTCACAAATGTCCCAACATCATAAACCACACATCCTAACACCAAGCCCTGCATGCAACAACAAAGCATGGACACCCATCACCAAAGCATGGCCACTGCACATACCCATACACCCCCCTAAACCACCATCACACAAGGTCCCACACAAGAATGCAAGCACTGGGGTACACGGTCACCCACCTGTTGCACACCATGGCACACACAGATGTAATAAACATCCTTTTATACCCCTGCAGGACCCCTACCCAATGTCACTGGACAGGAGGGTCCACACATGTCCACACCACCAACAGAAGATGCCCACAGTGATGACAGCAGCTCTGTCCAACTGGATCTAGATGACCAGCCCGGCCCATCGGGGACCTTGGGACAGTCGGTTCCCCTCACAGAGTCACAGGCCACCACAGAGCTTCCCCCCTCTGGAAACACCAGCACAACACCCACCCAGCGGGCCCATACCTCTGTCCCCAGGACACGTCAATCAGCAGTGTGTCCACCACTACAGGGAACCCAGGCTAACCCAACACCCCAACAACAACAGGGACAGTGGTAGTGGGCACACGGTCCAGGGGATGGAGGCCCAGGAACACAGGGGAACTGGGAGGGCTGCTGTGCGACAGGGGGAGGACTGGCCAAGGGAACCCACTCTCCACGAGGCCCTCTCAAATATCATGGGAGCCTACCACCACTCCCAGGAGATGATGGCAATGGTACTGGCCAAGTTTCAGGATACCCAGCGCCTGCAGGAGGAACAGTATTTGGGCTTCAGGGAGGAACTCAAATCCATCAATTCCACCCTGGGCACCATCGTAGGGGTGCTGAAGGAAGTCCTCAACACTAGGAGAGACAATGTGGCACAGCAAGGGGCCCCTGACACTAGCCTGGACGATGAACTGCCCAACACCTCCGCCGGCGCTAGTGGACAGGACGCCCCGCCACAGGACCACCACACCAACACCCCACTACCTGCAGAGGGAGAACCACCCTGCAAACAGTCCCTGAGATCCAGGACAAAGACAGAGAACGATGCCAAGATCCCCGCCAAGAAATGAGACCACCCTGAATGTCATCTTTCTGTCCCACTTTGTCACCCTGTCCATCCTCAAACTGTCCCAGCTCCACTTCCTATGCCCATTTGGGCAATGCACCTGTGAGACTAATAGACTGGACTCTGCCATGGACATTCCTCCACCATCACCCCTCACCATTTTACAACCCCCTCCAATATTTGAGCACTTCAATAAACACCCTTGAAGCACAAAACAATCTGGAGTCAGTCTGTGATTTTGAAATAGTGTATTAGCAATTACAGTGTCAAAATGCTCTTTCAAATGTAATGTCAACATACCTATGTCACACTGCTCTAGTCCATGAGGAAACAAAGCAGATGTCACACAGTGGGACTCACATCTGTGAAATCGTAAGAGAAAGTGACAACTCAGTGACCCTAAACTGGGTGAAAACGACAGACAGTAGAGAGGTAGTAGTGTTAACGTACATGTAGCAGGCAGGTTTGTATTCTTACCTGTGTCTCACTGGAAATATTGCAGGATCACCGAGATCCTGTTGTTGATGTCCTCTTCTTCTGCTTCCTCGTCTTTACTGTCCACAGGCTCCACAGCTGCAACAACACCGCCATCTGGACCATCCTCCTGTAGAAAAGGCACCTGTCGTCGCAAAGCTAAGTTGTGAAGCATACAGCAGGCCACGATGATCTGGCACACCTTCTTTGGTGAGTAGAATAGGGATCCACCTGTCATATGGAAGCACCTGAACCTGGCCTTCAGGAGGCCGAAGGTCCGCTCTATGCCCATGGGCCTCATTGTAGCGTTCCTCTGCCTTTGTCCTGGGATTCCTCACTGGGGTCAGTAGCCATGACAGGTTGGGGTAACCAGAGTCACCTGCAAATGGCGAGGGACAGCTGTTAGACACACACTAACCTGTAGGGACATCCCCAGACCCAGACAACCATTCCCACTGACTTGCTTCCAGGTGCTCACCTAATAGCCAGGGATGCTGCTATTCAGCAGGATGTAAGCGCATTGCACTGAGCCAGGGAATTTGGCATTAACATAGGAGATGTACTGGTCTGCCAAACACACCATCTGCACATTCATGGAATGATAACTCTTCCGGTTTCTGTACACCTGTTCACTCCTGCGGGGGGTACCAAAGCCACATGTGTTCCATCAATGGCACCAATGATGTTGAGGATATGTCCCAGGGCATAGAAGTCACCTTTCACTGTAGGCAAATCCTCCACCTGAGGGAAAACGATGTAGCTCCACATGTGTTTCAGCAGGGCAGACAACACTCTGGACAACACGTTGGAGAACATAGGCTGGGACATCCCTGATGCTATGGCCACTGTTGTTTGAAATTACCCACTTGCAAGGAAATGGAGTACTGACAGCATCTGCACTTGAGGGGGGATTCCTGTGGGATGGCGGATAGCTGACATCAGGTCTGGCTCCAGCCGGGCACAAGGTCCCAGGATTGTGGCACGATCAAGCCTGTAGGTGATGATCACGTCTTTCCTCCATTGTCGACAGGTCCACCAGCGGTCTATACACCGGAGGATGCCGCCATCTCCTCACATGTCCCAGCAGACGGTGCCTATGAAGGACAACAGCAAGCACAGAGTCAACCAACTCAGAGGTACGTACCCACCGCGTACACAGAACACGAATCATAATCCGAAATTTGGCCTGTATGAGTGTTGAGGCCAGGCCTAGGTATGTGTGACGCAGTTAAAAATTAAGCCATTTTGGTCCCTGAAATGGTGGCTGCCTGACCTGTAAAGTGGGACAATGGGATGTGAGGTAACTGCGCTGGCGTTGTACACTGTTGCGGTAGGCAGTCGAAGACCGCAACACAATTGTGCATTGGTTAACATTGGACCCTATGGGTCCCAGGAGTCAATGACGATGTACGTCGGCGGTGACAGTAGGCACCGCCGCGGACGTGACCGACATTTTCTATCTGTTCAATCACTCGATACCTGATCTTCGACAGGAGAGGACCTACACTGCAAGTGCTGCTGTGACCTCGGTCTGGAAGAGACAATGGCTCGTGCGTCTGGGGAAAGGGCCCCTGCCTTCACATCGGAGGAGTTGGAGAAACTCGTGGATGGGGTCCTCCCCCAGTACACGCTACTCTACGGTCCTCCAGACAAACAGGTAAGTACACAGGGAGCATGCTGTATGGGCTATGCCTGTGTGGAGTGGGGTGGATGAAAGATGGGGGGGGGGATTGAGGCGTGCATGAAACGACGGTGAGTGCATGTGCCACATGGCAAGGGTAGGGATGGGGGCCAATGACTGTGACTGTGCAGTTGGTAATAACTTTTCTTTTCCCCCTGTACAATTCATGTAGGTCAGCGCCCACCAGAAAAAGGATATTTGGCGTGCCATCGCCAAGGACCTCCGGACCCTGGGGGTCTGCCACAGACAGAGCACCCACTGCCGGAAGAGATGGGAGGACATTCGCCGCTGGTGCAAGAAGACGGCGGAGGCCCAGCTGGGGATGGCCTCCCAACGTGGGAGGGGTGCCCGTCGCACCATGACCCCCCTGATGTTCAGGATCCTGGCGGTGGCGTACCCGGAGTTGGATGGGCGCTTGAGGGCATCACAGCAGCCACAAGGGGGTGAGTACACTCTCATTCTGCTGATTTTGCACCCAGTGGAGGTGTCTGGGTGGGGGTCCTGGGCTGTGGGGTTTCCCTAGGCCAGGGCGAGTGTTCTAGTTAGGTCCCCTTGTTCTGGCAGACCCAATGGCACCCCACCTGTGTACAGTGCCAAGTACACCTAGTCAGGCCCCTGTGTCATCCATGTGTGCAGATGTCGGCCATAGCCTTGTAGGCCATGTCCCAGGGATTGAACAGTGGAGCCCAAGTGTGCCGCGTAGTGCATGGGGCTTCTGTGACTGTCGTGTCCGCCAACGGTAGTTGTAATGCATGCACTCAACATGTCTTTCTTCTGTCACCCACCCCCCTTTTTGTGGTCTCCCTGTTCTTGTGTGCATTAGCATCATCAGGCGGAGGAGCAGTGGCACCGGAGCAGGAGGGAGCTGCATCTCACATGGCCCTGGAGGGCGAGACAACGGACTCGGAGTTCACCAGTGGGACGGAGGGTGAGGGGAGCTCCACGGCGGGGACAGGAGCTGACACCAGTGACACGGACTCGTCCTCTGATGGGAGCTCCCTTGTGGTGGCGGCATCATCTGTGCCCCCCCATCTACAAGTACAGCCGCCACCCCCCCTACCAGCACCGCCCTCCCAGCAGCCCCTCAGCCTTTGTCCCGTGCCCGCTCACCCAGGAGGATGGGCATCACCTTCGCCCCAGGCACCTCAGCCCCTGCCCCAGTCACCCCTGTTGCCCTCAGTGAGGAGGCCATTGACCTCCTCAGGTCCCTCACTGTCGGGCAGTCTACCATTTTGAATGCCATCCAGAGTGCAGAAAGGCAGTTGTAACAAACAAATGCATTCCTGGAGGGCATTCATTCTGGTCAGACGGCCCTTCAGCAAGCTTTTTAGACTCTGGCCTCAGCACTGATGGCAGCCATTGTCCCTGTCTCTAGCCTCCCCCCTCCATCTTCCTCCACCCAGACCCAATCCCCTCTACCTCAGCCTATCCCAAGCACACCTTCAGACCAGCATGCACACACCTCAACACGCAAGGGAAGCTCAGGCAAACATAAGCACCACACATCCCACAGCACTCACGCAAGCATCACACACATGCAGACACACCAACATCCACTGCCTCCACTGTCTCCCCGCTCCTCCTCGTCTCCCTCCTCCCTCCCAGTCTCGTCTACACTCACACCTGCATGCACTACATCTACAGCCACTACGTCCATCACCAGCACACACACCACCACACCCCACTCACGTGCAGTCACCACCCCCACTGCCATTTACACGTCCCCTGTGTCCTCTCCCAGTGTGTCTGTGACGCCACCTCCCAAGATACACAAACGCAGGCACACACCCACCCAACAGCCATCCACCTCACAACAGCCTCCAGCGCATGCACCTTCACCCAAAGTCACCAAACGAACACCTCCTACAACCACAACCTCTTCCTCCACTCCCAAACCCCCCTCCAGCTATCCGTCCCAGTGTTCCCAAGAAACTTTTCCTGTCCAACCTTGACCTCTTTCCCTCACCTCCCCCACCCCGTCCGTCTCCTAGGGCAAGACTCTCCAGGTCCCAACCTAGCACCTCAGCCACAACATCTCCGGGACCAGTGGTGCCTGTAGTCACCGGAATCTGGAGGGCACCGGCCACCAGGGCAGCCAGTGTGGCACGGAGCCACAGCGCGGACAGTCCCCCACCTGTCAAGCATCAAAAGTTGGCCAGTGCCCGGCTGGAGAGGGAGAAGATTCCAGCCACCAAAGCCGCTCCCAGGGGTAGAGGTGAGAGTGTGGAGTCAGCTGCGACACTTTCCAAGGTGGGGAAGGGCCACAAGAAAGTCAGCAAGTCTGGGAAGAGCAGCACGGCGGAGAAGACCGCCATCCTCCCTGCTGCCCAGGAGGCCAGCACAAGCTCTGCTGCCCAGGAGGCCACCGCCAGCACCAGCCCTGCTGCCCAGGAGGCCACCGCCATCATCCCTGCTGCCCAGGAGGCCACCGCCAGCACCAGCCCTGCTGCCCAGGAGGCCACCGCCAGCACCAGCCCTGCTGCCCAGGAGGCCACCGCCATCATCCCCGCTGCCCAGGAGGCCACCAGCCCAGCTGCCCAGGAGGCCTCCGCCAGCACCAGCCCAGCTGCGCAGGACAGGACCACCAGCACCAGCCCCGCTGGGCCAGACAGGACCGCCAGCACCAGCCCTGCTGGGCCAGACAGGTCCACCAGCACCAGCCGCGCTGGGCCATGAAGGACCGCCAGCAGCTGAGTCACTGCAAAGGACCCCTCCGACACAAGCACCACTGAACAGGGCACCACCACCACAAGCACCGCTGAAGAGGGCACCGCCGCAACAAGCACCGCTGCCAATGACACAGCCGCAACAAGCACCGCTGAACAGGGCACCGCCGCCACAAGCACCGCTGAACAGGGCACCGCCGCAACAAGCACCGCTGCCAATGACACCGCCGCAACAAGCTCCGCTGGCCCATGAGCGCCAAGGGCACTGACGCTACTGAGTCCGTCACGAGCAGGATGAAGCACTCTGGGCACAAAGCCTCCTCCAGAACCAGTGGAGTATCCCATCCACTACCTCAGTCCTTGGCAGGATGAAGCACTCTGGGCACATAGCCCCCTCCAGAACCAGTGGAGTATCACATCCACTACCTCTGTCCTTGGCAGGATGAAGCACTCTGGGCACAAAGCCGCCTCCAGAACCAGTGGAGTATCCCATCCACTACCTCTGTCCTTGGCAGGATGAAGCACTCTGGGCACAAAGCCGCATCCAGAACCAGTGGCGTATCACATCCACTACCTCTGTTCTTGGCAGGATGAAGCACTCTGGGCACAAAGCCCCCTTCAGAACCAATGGAGACTGTTATCCACTTTGCCCTCCCCAGGATTGAACAGTGGGAAAACCACCCACTGTAGAGACTTGAGAGACTGTGGCTTTGCACTCCCCAGGATATAGCAGTGGGCAAACCACCCACTGTAGAGACTTTAGAGACTGTGGCTTTGCACTCCCCAGGATAAAGCAGTGGGAACACCTCCCACTGTAGAGACTTGAGAGTCTGTGGCTTTGCACTCCCCAGGATGAAACAGTGGGCATGTGGCCCCCTCATGGATTTGGCGTTGTGCACTCAACCGGCTTAGGTGCCTCCCCTTTCCCTTCCCACTGAGGTGCCTGTTTTATTGCTATCTGATGCCCCTGCAGTGTTCTCTCCGTCATGTTCGAGGATTGAGTGTGGGCCTCGCCCATACCATGTGGGCCCAGTGTTCCACGGACCTCAATGGAGCACCACCTGGACTACTATTCTTGGTGCATATTTTGTTTATAGTGTATATATTTATTTTTGCATACTGGATTTTAATATATTACAATGGTTACACTCATTTCCTTTTGTCTTTGCATTCTTCCAGGTGGGGTTGGGGGGTGTAACTGTAATGTATCATGCTGTATTAGTGTGTGTGTTGTCGTGGGTGAGGGTGGGGGTGTTGCGTGTTACGTGTGTGTGTCCCTTTTCTTTCCCTCCCCCCTCCCCTGTGTCGTAGGTGCAGTACTCATTGTGGTCTTCGCCGTCTGCGTTCGTGCTCCTGGTAAAGGAGCAAGAAGATGAGGGCTGGCAGGATCTGGAGTTCGGGTTCCATGGCGTCCGGATTCCTTGTGGGGTGTGTTGAGGTGAGCGTTTTCCCTTCGAAGTCCTGTTTCCGCCGTGTTTTTGTTCGCGGTGAATCCGCCCCGGAATAGGTGGCGGATTGGTGGGTTGTGATACTGTGGGCGGTACATTATCCTCTGCCTGTCTGTTGGCGGTGACCGCCAAGCTGTTTGTTTGTACCGCCGTGGCGGTCGGAGTGTTAAAGTGGTTGTCTTTGTTGGCGGTTTCCGCCACAGTCGTGATTCCATATTTTTTTCCGCCGGCCTGTTGGCGGTCTTACTGCCGCTTTAACACCGACTGCCAGGGTTGTAATGACCACCAAAGTGTTTTTTATCAGCAGAAAAGTGAAGAGTCGGCAGGTTCTCCTAAAGTAGTTTTTCAAGTCCTGAAGGATATCCTTCAAACTCCTGTGGAAGACAACCCTAAAGAAGCCTACTTAGAATATAGTAACATGTTAGCTAAACTTTTCCACCAACATTTTTTGGACATCTATGCTACTTTTGGGGATTATATTCCTTCTCTTGAGGAGGAGGAAAATCCTACTGCTGACATTGTAGCCTGCCTCTCCTTTTACCCCTTTTTTGCAAGCTCAGGTATTAGCTTTCTTGAGTGCCCTCAAATCAGGATGCCCCTCGGAACCGGCTCCTCCGTGCATACTTGTTCAAGGGGCGGAAGCTATAATACCTGTGCTTACAGAACTACTTAATGATTCACTATCCAAAGGACTGGTACATAGCCTATGGAAGCATGCTATAGTGAAGCCGCTACAAAAAAATCCACTTTTGACCCTACAGTGTTGAAGAATTTTAGACCTATCTTCCTACTGCCTACCCCTGCCAAGATTTTGGATAAATATATCAATCTACAACTTTCCACCTTTTTGGAAGAGAATATGCTGCTCCAGCCCACTCAGATGGGTTTCAGAGCGGGTCATAGTACGGAAACTGCATTAATTGCGGTTATGGAAGAAGCCAGGAAGCGGGTTCACCAGGGTCATACTAAAGTGATCATTATGCTGGACCTGAGTGCAGCATTTGACACTGTAGACCACCAAGTTCTGATCCAGAGAATGAAGAATATTGGAATTAGGGATCAGGCATTGGCTTGGTTCATATCTTTCGTACAGGAAAGATCTTTTCAGGTCCTTGACCGATCTTTTCTGTCAGACAAACTACAGTGTAGGTGCGGTGTACCTCAGGGCTCTGCCCTGAGTCCGACACTGTTTAACATTTATATGGCCTGCTGGCTACCCTGATCGAAACATTTGGTCTAGCCTTGGTGTCCTATGCTGATGACACCCAACTGATTTTCTCTTTTTCTACTAATGAGACCGCAGAAGGAGTCGCATTATCCACTTGCATGCAAGCGGTCTCTAGCTGGATGACCCAGAGTAAATTGCAACTAAATGAGGAGACAACTGAATTGATGATTTTGGGGCCAGAACCTAGACCTGGAATCCTTCGCAGTTGTCCTCTGGCACTTAGTGAGTTCCTGCCTCCCAAAGAGCAGATCAAAAGTTTGGGGATTAGCTTGGATCCCCTCTTGACGTTAGACATTCATGCTAGGCACATATCAGCAACTTGTTTTGGCTTACTTAGACTTCTTAGGAAGGTCTTTGCCATCCTCCCGGCAGTGGCAAGAAGACTTATTGTGCAGGCCGTCATCCTATCAAGGTTAGACTATGGGAATGGCCACTTCTTAGGCTCCCCAGCTTATGTAAAGAAGAAATTACAAAGAGTACAAAATGCTGCAGCTCGTTTACTGCTGAACATCCCGAAACGGTCATCCGTGCAAGCTGGGTTAGCCTCCTTGCACTGGTTGCCGGTAGAGCAACGGATCAAATTCAAGGCCCTCTGTCATTTACATAGATCTTTGTATGACAGAGGACCCCCCGCTCCTTAAGAATTTGGCCAGTTTTTACAAGCCAACCAGAGACTTGAGATCCGCCACAATAGCTTTAGCAACTATACCTAAAATAAAGAAAGTCAGATGGGGTGGGTCTACACTGGCGTTCTTAGGAACCAAACTCTGGAATCTATTGCCCCTTAAACTTCGGCTGATGAATCATGAACTTGAGTTTCGGAAGGCGTTGAAAACATGGTTGTTTTAGATCTGGCCTTTTCCTCCTGTGTACTTTCTGTGGTTGGGGTCCATTAACGCTGGGAAACCCGTGGGTATCCATGCACTCTACAAACCGTGTAACATAACATAACATAACATCATCCCTTTCTTTGTCTCTTAGGCAAATGTTGGCCAGCTCAAAATACATTTTTGCAGGTATAAGTCCAGGCACAATAGTGAGAGAAACAATTTGGAAAAATAAAAAGGCAAATCACTGAGATTTTAAAACTTAAATTAGTCTCAGATATGGAACGTTAGTGTACACATAATCATTATATGGCAGTGCACGAGCACAAGTCCTAATTCCTACTGTTTATCATCAATGCAAGAAATTGGATTTTTGGTTGACTTGGGGTATAAGCCCTGATCAAGCAGCAACCTCAATTCTTGTCAGGGTGAGGCATACCCCAACCCTAAATTAATCTGTGCTCAACTCTCTAGTGCTTGGACCTGAGCAGTTAGGCTTAATTCAGAGGCAATGTGCAAAGTATTACAGTGAAAAAGACCACAAAAACGGATTCCAAAGCATGTTAGAGAAATAGAGATATTTAGATAAATAAAGCAAGCCCAAAATGACAAAAATACAATAGAACTTGAGATATGCACATATAAAGATTTGAGGTTAAATAGTGCCAAAAAGCACACAATGCCAACTGTCGATATCTGGTCGAGCTGGACTGGGAGAAAGTCCCATGTTTAGGCTGACCACGGTGGAAGTTAGGCTGGCTACAGGGACTTAGTTAGGCCCGCTGAACAAAGTATGTTAAGTCCTGGTTTCCAATGTGAGGATCTGCTTTGAACATGCATCATGCAGCCAAACTGATTCATCGGTTCCAAGGTGTGGTGAGACTGAAGTGCAAGGTCCAGTGTCATCGTTGAGGATCGCACTGATGGTTTGTAATGTGAAGTTCAGCATTGAGGATGTGTTGTGAAGTCCTATGATGCTTTTATTCCAAGGAGCTGAGAGGCTGTGATGCGGAGTCTGGTGTCATCGTCGAGGCTGCCATATATGAGTAATGCTAGGGCCTGGGAGGAGGATGCCTCATGCACTGGTGGTACCTAAAAGGCTGCGAGCTGCAGAGGCAATGCAGGTATTTGCAACTTAGTAAATTTAAGGGTCAGCAGAGATGCATTGGTTCTGCTCGTAGTTACTCAGAGTAACAAAGGAGATACATCGGTTCTACTGGATCCATGGAATCTTACAGAGCACCTTAGGTCTGCTTTAAGGGTCCAGGACTAGGGTGGCACCACTTGGCAGGGTATACGCAATGATGACAGACCCCAGGTTCTGGGTCCAAGGATGCTGGAGCCTTCTGTCCCGGAGACTAAAATTAGGAGGCAAGTAGATTAGCCCTTGAAGTCACTTCAGGGTCAAGTGTTCAACAAATGTAGAACCATTCCTTCTTACCCAGGCAAAAGGGCAGTAGGCATCGGGTCAACACAGCAGGGCAGCAGTTCCCTCAAAGCAGCATCCAGCAGAGTGGAAGTCCTTTCAGCAGTACAGCAGTCCATCTTCCTGGAAGAATACGCACAGGTCCAGAAGTGGAAAAGTGGACTTAAGAGTTGGTATCAAAGGTTATATATTTACACCGGGTTGTGCCTTTGAAGAGGGAGAAGCAGCCCTTTGTGTGGAGGCAGGACGCAGACTGTTCTAGTATAATGTGGCTGTGGCCAGCTTTTCCCTCCCATCCTGACAGTGATGGCCTATCCCGGCACACCTAAGCTCTGTATTGTGTGTGGCTGTAGGAGGAAAACAAAAAGGCCAACTGTCAACTACAAGCAGTCATGTGACCCAGAGACAGGATATGGGCATCAAATAGCTGAGATAGTACAATGTCAACTTTCTAAAAGTAGCACTTTCAAAATTGTAATATAAAATCCGACTTCACCATAAGTTAGGAATTTTCAAAACAGTTCCAAAGACACCAACAAGAGCTGGTTACCTGTTCCCATTTGGAAAATTAGAGAATATTAAATGTAATAAGGTAACCGCAATGTTATCCTATGGAAGAGGTCGGAGTTTTTTGTTAACAGGCGATTAAAAGCTTATGTCCTACTTTTTAAATACCTTGCACCCTACCTTCTGCGCTATCCGGGGCCTACCCTAGGACTAATTGATATGTATTAAAGATGAAGGCTTGGGACCGACAAAAGGTTTATTTTGCCAGGTTGCATTGTCAATTTAAAACTGCGCACACAGGCTGCAATGGCAGGCCTGACACAGGTTTAAAGGTCTACTTAAGTGGGTGGCCCCATTCAGTGCTTCGTGCACACCATCAGCATTTAATTTTCCGGCCCTAGGCACAGGTAATAGCACATTACAGTGACAAAGAAAAGTTCTCATTAGTGCAGGTACAATGCCTATTTGTTAATGATCACCCCTATTTTTTTTTAGAATTATGCTGCTGGTTTTCTTAGCTTTGTGCATTGAGACACTGCTAATAAGGTCCCAGTCCATGGACTCAGACACGTAGAACATGTCAAAATTAACTATAGTCCTAATTGGCATATTTAACTTACCTATAAATCCTAAATATATGGTATAAATTGTACCCAGTGCTTGTAAGCTAAATGTCACTAGTAGACTGCAGCACATATTGTGCCACCACTAAAGTGACAATGCAAAGCATAGCTGTAGGACTAACTCCAGTCACCTTGCTGTGCATATCCAAACTGTAAATTCGACCTGTCAAAATAACTCATTTTTATATATAATAATATTAGGACATGTAAAGCTTTAGTGTTAAACATGTCCTTAGAATGATAATTCCCTAAAAACTATTTTCACTGAAGAATTGTTAGCTGTTCCATAGAAAAGTATTGCGATTATTTATTAAAGTTAATAAATGTCTACCTAGGAACTAGATAAATGTTAACACTTGGACTTTTTTTATTATAAATCCAAATGATTGGTAAAGTCAGATTTGTAACAAAGAAGCCTCTAAAAGCCCATTTCTCTGAGCTTCCAACTATCACTAAGGAGCTGACTACCTCTTAGAATGGGTGTTTATTGGTTCATCGAGCTGGGATAAAGGGCATCGGTGTGGGGTGGTGTCCTGACATGATTCCCTGGACACTACTTGGCCAGTGCTCAAGAGCTTTTTTTAACTAAAACTGGGCCTGTCCTGTCACAGGTAGGTGTTGCTCATACCTGGGCCTTCCCCTTTTATTGTCCCTCTGACCAGACAGGCACCACTCCCAGTAGGAGAAGAGCTATCCCTAGAACCAACTTTGAGTGACCACAGGGGAGGGTTTGCTCATTTCCCTGACCATACCTCTCGAGTGAGCACAGGAGCGCTTCACAGGGAATAAAGGTTCTGACCTATCGGTTTTTAGACAGAGAGAGCACTGTGGGACACTTTGCAGTGATAAACACAGGAACTGCTGCAACAGTGGGAGGGTTACCCCTGGGATTGTTTTTTCGGTTGGTCAGGGAAGGGCCAGGAATCACCCCCACCCACAAGATAGTGCTCAGCATAAATGTGACATTCCCGGGCACATTCTTCAGAACACTACTGAACCTGTGGAACAAAAAAGAAAGATCTTTCTTGCTGTTGTGACCTGTGAAGAGACCTGAGAGGCTGGACCTTCTCCCACTTTTACCCAGAACAAAGCAGTGGACACCAAGATTCAGTTGGCTGATCTCCTGATTATATACTCAGATTAAACTAGTCAGCACTTTATCTAGTATCTTAAATACTAGGATTAGTAAGATAACAAAATGCATTAGTAACCACAAAAGCATAATCATTTGGCAAGTTCTACACCATTTGGGACCACTAGGGACAATGTCTTCCAAAATGGTACAAATCCTTTTAAAGCAAATATAGTCCTACCTAGGTTCCATTCTAGCAGCTCTCAGTCTGTGAGGTATATCTGTATTCACAAGTATCTAAATGAATGAGGCTCCAATGCTGTTTTGCCAGTGTGGGAGGTGATTAATTCCTGAATGGATTGAAGATGCCAGTCCTTGGACTAGTTTACCCTAAAGTCCAGAAAGCCTGTCAAAGCCTCAGGGATCTCAATAGAGTTAGAAAGAGCAGAAGGGCCTTCCCACAGCAACAGTGAATCATAGACATATGGTGATATGATATAGTGATATGATGGGTATGTCTTTCAAGCGTATACTATTTAACCTAGCTGATTCTTTCATGTAGCATCCATTTGCTCCATCTACAGTACTAATAACATTGGTGACAGAATGTACCGCTGGTGAGTTCCATTATGTATCCTAAATGAGGCTGAGCTGACACTATCTGTTCAGGCTCTGGATATGGTAGGTACTATCTAACAGCAATATCCAAAACCATTATTTTAGCACCACTACCAAGTATTGCACATTGAGCATCTTAAATGCCTTTTCAGGGTCAATCAGCTGAACCAGTGAATATCCCAGATTGCTAGGAGTTCCTTCAAGGACCATGTGCAGGCAACCAATAATTAAAGAGGTATTCCGTTTGGAAGTAAACCCATTCTTGATAGGGTGTAGCAGGATAGGTAAAAGAGCAAACAATCTTCTGAGCAGGTGTTCTCTTTTGTAGTCTAAGTGCATCTTTAGTTGAGTTTTGGGTGAGTCCCTTTATCCAGTGCATTTGAGTACCTTGGGACCAGTTTCAGTGCAGGTCTTATTTATTTCAACTTCAATGCAAACCAATTTCCTCCTCTCATCATTGGTCCATGCAACTAGGGAACCACTATATTCAGTCTAATGAGCCTTGCAAGCAATTACCTTGTCTTGTCCCCTTCTGTGTGTGTTCAACCTATATATTTATTGTTGTGTACATTTCCTAGCTACTCTATTATTTTGGCATTGCTCTCTTTTTTAAGTAAAAATGGGTGCTATATCCAAGGGTGCTGTACCAATGACTGTTGTATGGTATAGATGAATCTATCTAATGTATTCAAGTCAGCCTCTAGTGTTTTATGAGTTCATATAACTGATTTAAAACAATGTACACTTATAACTAAATTAAATGTTCCATTCTCACAGAACATTCACAGTTGTGCCTTCACTTTCTTTGAAGTAATTTTGAAGGGCCTCTTAAAACCCTCTCCTGTAGGAGTCAACACAACAATCTCTAGGTGGTAATCACTGTATGTGGTATACCCCACTTGAATTGGAGCATGATAGGACTATGATCGGATAGTGTGCTGCACAGGTTTTCAGTATATATAATAGTGCTCATTAGGTGAGTGGAACAAAGGACTCTGTCCAATATAATATGAGGGTCATACATTAGGGAATCAAATAAGCATTCATGGGTCTTCGAGTGTTGCATCCATCTCTCATTGTTCAGATAAAAGCCCATTCTCTAGATTGTCACTATTCCATTTTTTTTTTTTTTTTTAACAAGTCTATGTCTACTCTACCATTGAAGCCTCCCCTAGCAACAATTGAATGTCTGATCACCTGCTGAGGCATCTTCTGGCTGGCCCTAAATTCTGAGGGGGTAAGGCCATACCTTCTAACTAGGGCTTCCTTCATGGAGGATTCTTCATCCTGTATCCCTGATCTTGGGCCAGTAGGGTGTCCCTCCCCTCGCTAGGGATGCATTTCAAGAGGCTACCCCCCTACCCTCCTCTGGGTTACTATGCATCTGCAAAGCCTCCTCATCTGCTTCAAGCCACTTGTGGATATCGTCAGCCACAACAAAGAGAGGCCCCATACCTTTTGGACCCTGTTGCCTCCAGGGGACATTGCAGGTATACTGCCACCAATAATGCTGGACTCTGCCTGCCTGACTTTGAGGTGTTGCTCTTTGAGGCTTCATTTGGGAGCCAATCGCTCTTAGGCCAGTTTCTCCCCCATGGCCAGTTTGATTTTCTCCATGACCGGTCTCTTTTCTTCCATTCTCAACTGGGTTATCAGCAGCTTCAAATCCCTCTCCGCCTTCCTGTCCACCAGGTCTTGTAGGGACAGGTTCTCAGGAGATTCACTGTGTGCTGACAGGGAATTACACTTCTCTGGTTAAGTCAGTCCCATCAACCACTATCTTTATCCCAGGAAGGTCCCCTCCATGCCTTTCGATCTCATCATCCCTTTCTTTGTCTCTTAGGTAAATGTTGGCCAGCTCAAAATACATTTTTGCAGGTATAAGTCCAGGCACAATAGTGAGAGAAACAATTTGGAAAAATAAAAAGGCAAATCACTGAGATTTTAAAACTTAAATTAGTCTCAGATATGGAACGTTAGTGTAAACATAATCACTATATGACAGTGCACGAGCACAAGTCCCAATTCCCACTGCTTATCATCAATGTAAGAAATTGGGTTTTTGGTTGACTTGGGTATAAGCCCTGATCAAGCAGCAACCTCAATTCTTGTCAGGGTGAGGCATACCCCAACCCTAAATTAATCTGTGCTCAACTCTCTAGTGCTTGGACCTGAGCAGTTAGGCTTAATTCAGAGGCAATGTGTAAAGTATTACAGTGAAAAAGACCACAAAAACGGATTCTAAACCATGTTAGAGAAATAGAGGTATTTAGATAAATAAAGCAAGCCCAAAATAACAAAAAACAATAGAACCTGAGATATGCATATATAAAGATTTTAGGTTACATAGTGCCAAAAAGCACACAATGCCAACTGTCGATATCTGGTCGAGCTGGACTGGGAGAAAGTCCCATGTTTAGGCTGACCACGATGGAAGTTAGGCTGGCTACAGGGACTTAGTTAGGCCCACTGAACAAAGTATGTTAAGTCCTGGTTTCCAATGTGAGGATCAGCTTTGAACATGCATCATGCAGCCAAACTGATTCATCGGTTCCAAGGCGTGGTGAGACTGAAGTGCAAGGTCCAGTGTCATCGTTGAGGATCTAACTGATGGTTTGTAATGTAAAGTTCAGCATTGAGGATGTGTTGTGAAGTCTAATGATGCTTTTGTTCCAAAGAGCTGAGAGGCTGTGATGCGGAGTCTGGTGTCATCGTCGAGGCTGCCATATATGAGTAATGCTAGGGCCTGGGAGGAGGATGCCTCATGCACTGGTGGTACCTAAAAGGCTGCGAGCTGCAGAGGCAATGCAGGTATTTGCAACTTAGTACATTCAAGGGTCAGCAGAGATGCATTGGTTCTGCTCGTAGTTACTCAGCGTAACTAAGGAGATACATTGGTTCCACTGGATCCATGGAATCTTGCAGAGCACCTTAGGTCTGCTTCTAAGGGTCCAGGACTAGGGTGGCACTACTTGGCAGGGTAGACTCAATGATGACAGACCCCAGGTTCTGGGTCCAAGGATGCTGGAGCCTTCTGTCCCTGAGACTAAAATTAGGAGGCAAGTAGATTAGCCCTTGAAGTCACTTTAGGGTCAAGTGTTCAACAGATGTAGAATCATTCCTTCTTACCCAGACAAAAGGGCAGTAGGCATCAGGTCAATACAGCAGGGCAGCAGTTCCTTCAAAGCAGCATCCAGCAGAGTGGAAGTCCTTTCAGCAGCACAGCAGTCCGTCTTCCTGGAAGAATACGCACAGGTCCAGAAGCAGACAAGTGGACTGAAGAATTGGTGTCTGAGGTTATATATTGACACCAGGTTGTGCCTTTGAAGAGGGAGAAGCAGCCATTTGTGTAGAGGCAGGACACAGCCTGTTCTAGTATAAGTGTGGCTGTGGCCAGCTTCTCCCTCCCATCCTGACAGTGATGGTCTATCCAGGCACACCTAAGGTCTGTATGGTGTGTGGCTGTAGGAGGAAAACACAAAGGCCAACTGTAGGAAAGTACCATCTTGCCTGGCATGTTACCCCCATTTTTACTGTATACATGTTTGTTTTTGCCTGTGTCACTGGGATCCTGCTAGCCAGGACCCCAGTGCTCATAAAGTGTGCCCTGTATGTGTTCCCTGTGTTGTGCCTAACTGTATCACTGAGGCTCTGCTAACCAGAACCTCAGTGTTTATGCTCTCTCTGCTTTTAAAATTGTCACTGCAGGCTAGTGACTAATTTTACCAATTCTGATTGGCACACTGGAACACCCTTATAATTCCCTAGTATTTGGTACCTAGGTACCCAGGGTACTGGGGTTCCAGGAGATCCCTATGGGCTGCAGCATTTCGTTTGCCACCCATAGGGAGCTCAGACAATTCTTACACAGGACTGCCACTGCAGCCTGAGTGAAATAACGTCCACGTTATTTCACAGCCATTTTACACTGCACTTAAGTAACTTATAAGTCAGCTATATGTCTAACCCTCACTTAATGAAGGTTAGATGCAAAGTTACTAAGTGTGTGGGCACCCTGGCACTAGCCAAGGTGCCCCCCCATTGTTCAGGGCAAATTCCCCAGACTTTGTGAGTGCAGGGACACCATTACACGTGTGCACTACATATAGGTCAATACCTATGTGTAGCGTCACAATGGTAACTCTGAACATGTAACATGTCATGGATCATGGAATTGTCACCCCAATACCATCCTGGTATTGGGAGTCAATTCCATGCATCCCTGGGTCTCCAGCATAGAGCCCGGGTACTGACATGCTAACTTTCCAGGGTTTTCTCTACAGCTACCACTGCTGCCAACCCTCAGACAGGTTTCTGCCCCCCTGGGGCCTGGGCAGCCCAGTCCCAGGAAGGCAGAACAAAGGATTTCCTCTAAGAGACGGTGTTACACCCTCTCCCTTTGGAAATAGGTATGAAGGGCCTGGGAGGAGCAGCCTCTCCTGGCCTCTGGACATGCTTTGAAGGGCACAGATGGTGCCCTCCTTACATAAGCCAGTCCACACCAGTTCAGGGATCCCCCCAGCCTTGCTCTGTCGTGAAACTGGACAAAGGAAAGGGGAGTGACCACTCCCCTGACCAGCACCTCCCATGGGAGGTGCCCAGAGCTCCTCCAGTGTGTCCCAGACCTCTGCCATCTTGGATGCAGAGGTGTGGGGGCACAATGGACACCTCTGAGTGGCCAGTGCCAGCAGGTGACGTCAGAGACCCCTCCTGATAGGTGCTTACCTTTCTCTGTAGCCAGTCCTCCTCTGAGGGCTATTTAGGGTCTCTCCTGTAGGTATCTCACGAGATAACGAATGCAAGAGCTCACCAGAGTTCCTCTGCACTTCCCTCTTTGACTACTGCCAAGGATCAAGGATCGAACGCTGACTGCTCCAGGACGCCTGCAAAACCGCAACAAAATAGCAAGAAGACTACCAGCAACATTGTAGCGCCTCATCCTTCTGGCTTTCTTGACTGTTTCCTGGTGATGCATGCTCTGAGGGCTGTCTGCCTTCACCCTGCACTGGAAGCCAAGAAGAAATCTCCTGTGGGTCATCGGAATCTTCCCCCTGCCAACGCAGGCATCAAACTTCTGAATCACCGGTCCTCTGGGTCCCCTCTCATTCTGACGAGCATGTTCCCTGGAACACAGGAACTGGGTCCAAGTGTCCCTGACAGTCCAGTGGCTCTTCTGTCCTAATTTGGTGGAGGTAAGTCCTTGCCTCCCCACGCCAGACAGTAATCGTGTGTACTGCATGAACTGCAGCTGCTAGGGCTTCTGTGCACTTTTGCAAGACTTCCTTTGTGCACAGCCTATCCCAGGTCCCCCGCACTCCATTCTGCACTGCCCAACTCACTGAGTTGGACTCAGACTTCGTGGAACTCCCTTTTGTTGTGATGAGTCGACTGTCATGCTCAGATCTTCTGAACGCCTGTTCAGGTGCTTCTGCAGGTGCTACCTGCTTCTGCGTGGCTCTCTGTGTTGCTGAGCGCCCCCTCTGTCTTCTCCTCCAAGGGGCGACCTCCTGGTCCTTCCTGGGCCCTGGCAGCAACCATGACTCTTGCAGCTAGCAAGGCTTGTTTGTGGTCTTTCTGCATGGAAATAACTCTGCATCCTCCAGAATGCTGTGTGACATCTTCTGACCAAAGGGGAAGTTCCTGGCACCTTCCGTTGTTGCTGAATCTTTGGCTTCTTCCACCCGGAGGCAGCCCTTTTGCACCTTCATCCAGGGTTTAGTGGGCTCCTGCCCCCCCTGGACACTTGCGTGACTCTTGGACTTGGTCCCCTTCCTTTACAGGTCCTCAGGTCCAGGAATCCGTCTTCAGTGCTTTGCAGTCAGTTGTTGTCCTTGCAGAATCCCCTATCTCGACTTTACTGTCTTTCTGGGGTAGTAGGGTAACTTTACTCCTGCTTTTTAGGGTCTTGGGGTGGGGTATCTTCGACACCCTTAGTGTTTTCTTACACTCCAAGCGACCCTCTACACACTACACTAGGCCTGGGGTCCATTCGTGGTTCGCATTCCACTTTTGGAGTATATGGTTTGTGTTGCTCCTAGGCCTATTTTTCCCTATTGCATTCTATTGTGTTCTACAGTGTTTGCACTACTTTTCTAACTGTTTACTTACCTGATTTTGGCTGTGTGTGTATATTTTGTGTATATTACTTACCTCCTAAGGAAGTATCTCCTCTGAGATACTTTTTGGCATATTGTCACTAAAATAAAGTACCTTTATTTTTAGTAACTCTGATTATTGTGTTTTCTTGTGATCTAGTGCTAAGTGACATAAGTGGTATAATAGGAGCTTTGCATCTCTTCTAGTTCAGCCTAAGCTGCTCTGCTATAGCTACCTCTATCAGCCTAAGCTGCTAGAACACCTCTAATCTACTAATAAGGGATAACTGGACCTGGCACAAGGTGTAAGTACCACAAGGTACCCACCATAAGCCAGGCCAGCCTCCTACACCAACTGTCAACAACAACCAGTCATGTGACCCAGAGACAGGATATGGGCATCAAATAGCTGAGATAGGACAATCTCAACTTTCTAAAAGTAGCACTTTCAAAATTGTAATATAAAATCCGACTTCACCATAAGTTAGGAATTTTTAAAACAGTTCCAAAGACACCAACAAGAGATGGTTACCTGTTCCCATTTGGAAAATTAGAGAATATTAAATGTAATAAAGTAACCACAATCTTATCCTAAGGAAGAGGTAGGAGTTTTTTGTTAACAGACGATTAAAAGCTTGTGTCCTACTTTTTAAATACCTTGCACCCTACCTTCTGTGCTATCCGGGCCTACCCTAGGGCTAATTGATATGTATTAAAGATGAAGGCTTGGGACCGGCAAAAGTTTTTTTTTTTTTGCCAGGTTGCATTGTCAATTTAAAACTGCACACACAGGCTGCAATGGCAGGCCAAACACAGGTTTTAAGTTCTACTTAAGTGGGTGGCCCCATTCAGTGCTTTGGGCCCACCATCAGCATTTAATTTTCCGTCCCTAGGCACAGGTAGTAGCACTTTACTAGGGGCTTACTGGTAAATTGAGTATTTCAGTTGGGTATAAGCCAGTTCTACCATGTTGTAAGGAGAGAGCACAAGCACCACTTTAGCAATGGTTAGCCGTGGTAAAGTGTAGAGAGTCCTAGGGCTGCCAAGATTTAATTCTAACATTCAGTTTGAGAACGTTATTTGCTATCTAAAGTCTTACATTTGGAAGGCAAATATTCAAGTTTAGGAAAGATAGAAAAATGACTGATCTAGCTGTTTTATTAACTGGGTGTCAACTGCTTAATTGATAGCTTTACAGCCTAACAACAGCGTAGGTGCCAATAATGAGCTCTCTGGAACACCACAATTAACCAGAAGAGATGATGAACAAAAAGGGTGTTAGGAACACAGGGTAAGAGTGGTCACTCAAAAAAAGATGAAAACTGTTTGAGAACAGCATTACAAATTCCAATCTCTGAAAGACAGCATAGCTGTTTTTGTGATCCATGGTATCAAAAGTTGCCGAAAGGTCTAAAAGAATAGTTCTCTCTCATCAGAAGTCATTCCAGCGCCTTCTACCTCTAAGATGATTCTATGCCTCTACAGGGGAGGAATCCCAAAAGACTCACTGTCATAATATTGATGCATACAATATCAAAAGACAAAAAATCTGCAAATAAATATCATTACAATAATATTACCTTCCTATAATTGACTAATATAACCACAAATATTGAGTACACACATATGCTAGAACTTTTGATTTTTTACTTATATTGAAAATGGAAATATCGGAAACAAGAATCACAAAACTTTTATGTAAACATATAACATGTCAAAAATATTGATTTACACAATGTTGACTAAAATGATAACAATTAAAATATAATTAATAAATATTAAAAACATATTTTACATAAAACCATTACTAAAATAAACATCAAACATTTATACACATGTTTACAAAAAAAATAAACATATTATGTCACTAAAATATTTATAATTGACACCCCAAAATTATATAACTAAATGCATAACAATTTAACAAAAAATATTGCCATTATCAACAAATATGTAAAAATCAACTTTAGAAGAAATATATATCAATGTTTATAAGTAAAAAAAACATTTATAAATAAAACCTAAATAAGGGTTTACTATAGATAGACATAAGTGAAAAAAAAATCAAACTAAAACTCATCAATAAATCAAGCTCGAAAGAACCTTAACCAATAAATTGAGACAAACCATTAAATCAACAATATAAAAGGCACACTAATTTTACCAACTAAGGGTCTCATTTCGAGTTTGGTGGTCGGACTGGCAGACCTCTGTAGTGGTGGCCGCAAAAAGAACACCATAGTGGCTGTCATGCAGACCGCTGTATTACGAGTTGCACATGTAGGACTGCCAAAAGTCAGCCAGGAACCCAAGGCCTCCAGTCCCATGGAGAGTGGAAAATAGGCAAGCCGACCACTAGCACTGACAACCCGTCGTCCAACCACCGACTGTATTACAAGTAAAATGTTGCAGCGGAGGTTAAGACATGGTGGTCTTGCAATGGTGGTCCGAACCACGGCAGTCCACAGTAATACGGAACACCACATTGGATGGATTTAAAAATAACACAGCTGTCACACATTGCCACATTCGACACATCTGCAAAGCACACTATAAAACACACCCCTTCACACATCACAATCCTTTGCATCTACAGTGCAACAGACTGAAGCTAGAGTGCACAATAGAAACAAATATAATTAGAATAGACACCCCTGCAATTTTTCTCACATCACATACCACACCCTTCACACTTATTTTCCAGTCATCCATTAGAATTCCCAACTTCACAAACTTACAGTTGCCTGTTAATCAAAATCCTTTCCCTTAGCACCACCATGTCACCCCAGAAAATCCCTGTTTCACTGACTGAGTTCAGAGTCATGGTGGATGAAATCATAAGAGTAGATCTACATTTGTTTGGAGCACAAGTCCAGCACACTACTATTGCCAGGAAAATTTAATTGTGGCAAAGTATAGTCGAAAGAGTGAATTCTGTAGGTACCACCCCATGCACAAGGGACGACATTAGAAAGAGGTGGAATGACCTCAGGGGGAAGGTCCGTTCCATGGCATCCAGGCACCAGCTGCAGGTCCAGAAAATAGGCAGTGGTCCCCCACCTCCTCCCTTACAACTGACATCCTGGGACGAGAAGGTCATGGCCATCCTACATCCTACATCCTGAGGGCTTGACGGAAATACCTGGGGAGGGGAGTCAAGTAAGTCACAACACTAAAATATCTCCCAAAAATCTATTGTCATGCATGCTCATTGCTCACCTTTGGCAAACTTCACTGTCACCCCATTCGCCAGCCTAGTGTTTTACCTGTCCATAGACCACCGTTTGGTATCTCACATGTAAACTAGACTCACCCGGGTGAACAATACCTGTGTACATTGTGTGTAGTACAGGAATGGACAGCACTACAATTCCCAGCAGGCACTGTTCTACAATTCCAAAAAACTGAAGTATATCATACTCAAAATTACCTTGTTTGGCAAATCCCTAGTGAATTGTATCCACCTGAGAGGATGACATTTGTATAGTGTGTGTGTTGTATGGGCACTGACAGGACTGCTAAGGCCAGGAGGCACTGCTACCGTTACTCTACTCAGCCACCACAGTGTCTACTGCTCAAATGACCCTTGTACCTGAACTCACCATTGAAGTGCACTCACCTGAGAGGTTGATATCTGTCATTGTGTGAGTAGTACAAGCACTAACAGTACTGCTAAGGCCAGGAAGCACTGCTACTGTCACTCCACTCAGCCACCACAGTGTCCTCTGCTCTAATGACCCTTGAACCTGAATTCACCATTGAAGTGTACTCACCAGAGAGGTTGATATCTGTGTAGTGAGTGGGTAATGCAAGCACTGACAGGACTTCTAAGGCCAGGAGACACTGCTACTATCACTACTAACACCAGAACAGTGTCCCCTTCCCGGAAGATAACAGTATTTCAAAGCTCATTTGTTATGTACTCACCAGGATAGTTGACAGCTGTCTGGTACTGTGAAGCATTGCGAGTGACAGGACTGTAACTCACAGCAGGCACTGCTCCCCCACATCAAGACTCCAAAAACTGTGTCCTCCCCCAAATTACCCATTTTTACCAAATCATCACTGAGGTGTACTCACCTGGGAGGAAACCATCAGTTTAGTGTGTGTAGTATAGGTAGTTACATGGCTGCAACTCATCGGAGGCTCCCTTACTGTCACTTCAAACAGCAGTCCATTGTACACTTGACAAAATACCCTTTGGAAGCAACACATGAAGTGCACTCATCTGGGGGATGACATATGGCATGTCTGCTAATGCCAGGAGGCTCTATCTCACGAAATCTAAACACAAGCCTAGTGTGCATCTGTCCCATTGTCCTTGTTTGTGAACTTGCGATTTTAATGTACACACCCAGGAGTATAACTTATGTATTCTGTGCAGTATTTCGAGTAACATGGCTGTAAATTCCAGGAGGGCCCGTCCCTGTAACTACAATCACCATGACACTGTACATATATGACCAAAAGACATATCATGGCACAGTCTGTGATGTGGCTAAACACCTAGTACCATGATGAGCTGCTCAGATTATAGGAAATGACTGT